>NW_028318154.1:4076816-4390036 GCF_062004578.1 Staurois parvus
ACGTCATCTAAGTCACAACAATAGAAGAACACAGTCTGCTGAACATAATACTACACAAACATTAGATGTTGCCATGGTTTAATTGCACATAACATGTAAACATTCACAGTGCAGGGAGGAAAAAGTATGTGATCCTTTGGACTTAATAACGGTTGACCCTCCTTTGGCAGCAATAACCTCAACCAAACGTTTCCTGTAGTTGCAGATCAGACCTGCACAACGATCTGGAGTAATTTTGGACCACTCCTCTTCACAAAACTGTTTCAGTGTAGCAATATTCTTGGGATGTCTCGTGTGAATCGCTCTCTTAAGGTCATGCCACAGCATTTCAATCGGGTTGAGGTCAGGACTCTGAATGGGCCACTCCAGAAGGCGTATTCTTTGCTGTTGCAGCCATTGTTTTGTTGAATTACTTGTATGCTTTGGGTCATTGTCCTGTTGCATCACCCATCCTCTGCGGAGCTTCAGTTGGCGGACAGATGGTCGTATGTTTTCCTGCAAAATGTCTTGATAAACTCTGGAATTCATTTTCCCATCAATGACAACAACCCGTCCAGGCCCTGAGGCAGCAAAGCAGCCCCAAACCATGATGCTCCCTGCACCATGTTTTACAGTGGGGATGAGGTTTTGATGTTGGTGTGCTGTGCCTTTTTTTCTCCACACATAGTGTTGTGTGTTCTTCCCAAACAACTCAATCTTGGTTTCATCTGTCCACAGTATATTTTGCCAGTAGTGCTGTGGAACATCCAGGTGCTCTTTTGCAAACTTCAAACGTGCTGCAATATTCTTTTTGGACAGCAATGGCTTCCTCCGTGGTGTCCTCCCATGTACTCCATTCTTGCTTAATGTTTTCCTTATAGTAGATGTGTCAACAAAAATGTTAGCATGTGCCAGAGATTTCTGTAGGTCTTTAGCTGACACTCTGGGATTCTTCTTTACCTCATGCAGCATTCTGCGCTGTGCTCTTGCAGTCATTTTTACAGGACGACCGCGCCTAGGGAGAGTAGCAAAAGTGCTAAACTTTCTCCATTTGTAGACAGTCTGTCTTACCATGGACACATGAACATCAAGGCTTTTGGAGATACTTTTGTAACCCTTTCCAGCTTCATGCAAGTCAACAATTCTTGATCGTAGGTCTTCTGAGAGCTCTTTTCTGCGAGGCATGGTTCACATCAGACAGTGCTTCTTGAAACCAGTAAACCCAAAACAGGTGTGTGTTTTTTAAGGGCAGGACAGATGTCAGCAACACATCCAATATCATCACACTGATTGGAGTCAAGGTTGGCTCACTCCTGGCTCCAATTAGCTATGGGAGAAGTCATTAAGCTAGGGCCTCACATACTTTTTCCTCCCTGCACTGTGAATGTTTACATGTTATGTGCAATTAAACCATGGCAACATCTAATGTGTGTGTAGTATTATGTTCAGCAGACTGTGTTCTTCTATTGTTGTGACTTAGATGACGTTCAGAGCACATTTTATGCCCAATTCATGCAAAACTCCACGTAATCCCAAGGGGTTCACATACTTTTTCTTGCAACTGTACATCAGAACACTGAGCGGCCAGTGCAGGGGCGGACTGACCATTTGGAAACTCAGGCACTGCCTGAGGGTTCAGGGTCAGTTGGGGGCCCCATGAGATTCCCCTGGTACCTTTTTCCTAGGCTTTTTTGAGTTTGGGAAAGTTGTCAGTCTGCCCCTGGGCCAGTGGAAATGTCTATCTTTTCTGCACTTGTGCAACTACTGGAAGTGATATATGCCATTGAGAGAGTTTCAAAATTGTAAACATTTCCCCATGAATGAGGATGCTTGTGCATTCTCATTTGTAAGAAAGCGCCCAATGTATGTCACCAGGACAGGAGGAAAAATGCGGGGTCTGACAACACTAATAGGAAGTAGGATTCAGCAGCAGTATTTGGCTGCAGCAATATAGTGTTGACAGGCAAAGAGCAGAAAAAGACTGAAAAAAATTTAAAATATTTAATTATACAGGAATAAATAGGAAAGGGTAAAAATACAAAAAGGTGAGTAGTTGTAACAAAAAGGAATGGAAGATTTAACTTTTTGCCTGGAATTCCACGTTAATAATTAACTGCCTTCATTGGTGTTGTTATATCTGCCTGAAAATGAATATATTGTCTTTATTGATTGAATTGTTCTGTACATTTGTATTAAAATGTAAAAGGCTATATACAGGTGAAACTCGAAAAATTAGATTATCGTGCAAAAGTTCATTTATTTCAGTAATGCAACATAAAAGATGAAACTAATATATGAGATAGACTCATTACATGCAAAGCAAGATAGTTCAAGCCGTGATTTGTCATAATTGTGATGATTATGGCTTACAGCTCATGAAAACCCCAAATCCACAATCTCAGAAAATTAGAATATTACATGGAATCAATAAAACAAGGATTGTACATAGAACAATATCGGACCTCTGAAAAGTATAAGCATGTATATGTACTCAGTACTTGGTTTGGGCCCCCTTTTGCAGCAATTACTGCCTCAATGCGGCGTGGCATGGAAGCTATCAGCCTGTGGCACTGCTGAGGTGTTATGGAAGACCAGGATGCTTCAATAGGGGCCTTCAGCTCTTCTGCATTGTTCGGTCTCATGTCTCTCATCTTTCTCTTGGCAATGCCGCATAGATTCTCTATGGCGTTCAGGTCAGGCGAGTTTGCTGGCCAATCAAGCACAGTAATCCCACGGTCACTGAACCAGGTTTTTGGTGCTTTTGGCAGTGTGGGCAGGTGCCAAGTCCTGCTGGAAAATGAAGTCAGCATCTCCATAAAGCTCATCTGCGGAAGGAAGCATGAAGTGCTCCAAAATCTCCTGGTAGACTGCTGCGGTGACCCTGGACTTAATGAAGCACAGTGGACCAACACCAGCAGATGACATGGCTCCCCAGATCAACACAGACTGTGGAAACTTCACACTGGACTTCAAGCATCTTGCAGTGTGTGCCTCTCCATTCTTCCTCCATACTCTGGGCCCTTGATTTCCAAATGAGATGCAAAAGTTGCTCTCATCAGAAAAGAGGACTTTGGACCACTGAGCAACAGACCAGGTCTGTTTTTCTTTAGCCCAGGTAAAACGCTTCTGACGTTGTTTGTTGTTCAGGAGCGGCTTGACAAGAGGAATACGACATTTGAAGCCCATGTCCAGGATCCGTCTGTGTGTGGTGGCTCTTGATGCACTGACTCCAGCCTTAGTCCACTCCTTGTGAAAGTCCCCAACACTTTTGAATGGCCTTTTCCTGACAATCCTCTCCAGGCTGCGGTCATCCCTGCTGCTTGTGCACCTTTTTCTTCCACACTTTTCCCTTCCACATAACTTTCTATTAATGTGCTTTGATACAGCACTTTGGGAACAGCCAACTTCTTTTGCAATGACCTTTTGAGGCTTTCCCTCCTTATGGAGGGTGTCAATGATGGTTTTCTGCACAACTGTCAGGTCAGCAGTCTTTCCCATGATTGTGGTTCCTACTGAACAAGACTGAGAGACCATTTAAAGGCTCAGGAACCCTTTGCAGGTGTTGTGGCTTAATTAGCTGATTAGAGTGGGACACTTTGAGCCTAGAATATTGCACCTTTTCACAATATTCAAATTTTCTAAGATTGTGGATTTGGGGTTTTCATGAGCTGTAAACCAATAATCATCACAATTATGATAAATCACGGCTTGAACTATCTTGCTTTGCATGTAATGAGTCTATCTCATATATTAGTTTCACCTTTTAAGTTGTGTTACTGAAATAAATGAACTTTTGCACGATATTCTAATTTTTCGAGTTTCACCTGTACATTAGCAAACCCTAGCTGCTAATGCATTTTCATATGTAGCGCTACCCTTGTGAGAACCGCTGTAAGACATGGGTTTCCAAAGGTTGCCCTGACCTTGCAAGCCACCCAACACCTCTGACACCCTGGGTTCAGACATAATGCACACAGAAAACAATTGCACAGACACTTGAATGCAGAAATGCAATTAAGTATTTACCAAAAATGATTCAGTAAGCAAACAGTTAATAATGTTTATGCAAATACCTACTTTAGGCAGTAACCACTTTATTGGAATCAAACTGTGAATACTGGTGAACTTAGCAGAGGTGAACACAATAAACCAAATAGAATTTCAATACGCTCAATAGGGAGCATTTGACTTCAAGCAAAAAAGGGAAAAGAAAGACCTTTTGATATCAGCCTGCTCCCTTGGAATCCTGATGCCACAGGTCCTGCAAAACAGCCCTCTCTGTAGGTTGAATTTATGAGCAACACTATGAACAACTCTAAATGGAGTCCCCCGTTACCATATTATTTATTTATTACAGGTACTTATATAGCGCCGTCAATTTATGCAGCGCTTTATATTTATATTGTACATTCACATCAGTCCCTAACCCTCAAGGGGCATACAATCTAAGGTCCCTAACTTACATTCATACATACACATATAGGGCCAATTTAGACAGGATCCAATTAACCTACAAGCATGTCTTTGGAGTGTGGGAGGAAACCGGAGTTCCCGGAGGAAACCCACGCAGGCACAGGGAGAACATGCAAACTATCGGCAGGTGGTGCAGTGGTTGGGATTCGAACAGACGAACCTATTACTGCCAGGTGGACATGCTAACTATTTATCCACTGTGCTGCCCTACCATATGTACCGAGATTAGCACCAAATGTGTGTCAAAAAGCGTCAAAGAGATTCTTGGTGGAAAGGATGTCCTGGGTCTTCAGCTAGCTCAGTAGGAGCCTGAGGATATTGCAATGGCGACCAGCAATCATAGATAATGTTGGTAGATGGTTCCAGTAAAGCAATCACAAATTTGTAAGAAGGTGTGAGATATACTGTAAATGGTCTCTGCATGAATTGTCTCTGAGGAGTGTACACAGTGTGGGCTTCCACACGCTCACCAATCTTGATGATACTGTGGTTCAAGGGATCCGGGATGTCTTGGAATCTCCTGCAGAATCTGCATCGAGCACGGAACACTCGGCCTAGCACCCTGTGACCCTGGGATTCCGCTGTAGCTGAGACGGCGATGAGGCTCACGTCTCCAATCTATCACTTCTGCTAACAGGAAGCTGTAGACGGGCACCCTGCTGGTCATTCTGTAGCTCGCTCACCAAAGACTCTCCACACCGTCCGGACCCCGTGGCCTGCTTAACTCTTCACAACAGACGGGTCCCTGCTAGCAGCTTCAGCCCCTAGTCCCAAGAGGAAGAGCATTCTCTGACCTATATATCCTCTCCCAGCATTCACCTCTCCTTCTCCAGCTAGCTGGAACCTGTAGTTCCCAGCAGAATTGGCTCCTTGCAAATCTCCCACTTCTGGATTAGATGTCCCACAATCCTCAGATCTCTGTTGGATCCTCCTCTTTCTCTGTGTGCCACTGAACACTAATAGTGTCACTATTACGGCTGAGCACTAGAGGGGGAATTCATTCAACATAGTTCTCATTATAATTGTCTTGAGATGGTAAAGGTAGGTTGACCAGCACTGGGCTACACATACTATAGTTGGTCTTTTCCCCATCCTGTTGGGAGAATTCACATAATTTGATAAATTTACAAAGTTTGTTCTTGCACCGAAAGTACAAAGTTGAATTTATAAAATATAGAAAATCTGCTATAATTTAAAGCATTTTAAGAGTCTGTGTAAGAGCATGCCTTTAAGGCACTGCTTTGTGGGTATTTCTATTTAAGGTGACTGGAGCTTGGGATCTGGGCTTGTTGTAGCTAGGATACAGAGAGAAGGAAGGCCTGCTAAAGGCCCCCCCCCTTCATGGGAGGAACTGCTCTTGGGCCTATCCTGGGAACAATCTAGGGAGGGGTAGAAGTAATGGACAGCTAGACAGGAAGAGGATTTTGGCATTTCCCTTTATTATCTCCTCTGGGGAGTTAATTACAAGTATGAGCCTCTGTTTGAATATTCAGAGAGGTGTCTATTACAGCCAATGCCTGTGAAGTGTAGTGAAAGATATGTTGACTGGTGCCAAATTAGCTCCTCAGAGTCCTAGAAACTTATAGTTTGACCAAATGTGTGAGTACTCCCAGAAAGAGTGGGTTTATGGGACAGAGGTTAGAAGAATGAGAAACTTTGGCCTCCGGCCACCATCCGGGCAGGGTACAGTAACAGGTTGGGTTGAGGAGCACAGGGAACCCTGGAACCTGTATGTGGTTCAGTGATTCAGCTGATTGTGATGGATATGTGCAAGGCGGCCTGGGTTCCACCCACAAATGTTTGTTGGTGGAAACTGAAAATTGAATTGAAGGAGTTGAGATGTGATTGGCTACTACCATAGGTTTAGGACGAAGCCTGCAGAAGCATTCCCCACTGGCAGAACACAATGATCCCTGCTGGCAGCTATAGCCCGCTCCCAGATCTTGGAAGTAGTCAGCACAGACAGGAAGCGATGCGGGGTGAGCATTCCAGCCAGTGAAAGGATGGATGCGAAAGCTCGGTCAGATGTGAACTCGTCGATACAGGTTGGCGCCCGCAGCGCAGTGACAGAGAGTTCTCTACAGCTGCATAGCGGCGTAGGCTCATCTATGCAGATAAACAAATGGCTCATTGATTCCGAATAGGCCATTGCCCCAGCAGCAGGACAGCTGCTCTGATGCACGCTGATGGATCCCCAGGGAGAGAGAGAGCCCACTAACCATAGTTCTTTAAAAAGCCTTATCCATAATTCCCCTGCTTGATTAGCAGCTTGCTGTGAGTTGTAGTCTATGGATAACTGAGGAGTCCAGATATGTCTGAACACTACAACACACAAGACTACATGTCCCACTGTCCTTTGCTTCTGGGCTCAAGAATGTGATGCAAGCAGTATGCGCACAGCACTAGAGGGTGAACTGGAACAGTCTCCAGTAATGAAGGTAATGTCCACTGCATTCATATTATCGTAGCTGACACCTGGCTACATCAGTAACACAGAAGATAAGCTGAAATAGAGATAAATTGAACAGGATTGATAGTGTCTGTTCACTTTTGACACCACATTTGCTTTTGCATGTGTCTAGTGACACATGCATCAACTTAACTGAACCAAAGCAACTGAGAAAGGGCTTCTTTCTGATCTTCACCAGCTATGGTGGGGTTGTGTATATTGGCTCTGCTAATCTTTTATAAGGCATCTGAAAGGTTGAACAATGGCAGAATAGTGCAACCACTATGGGAACACAATGTGTAGAATACTTCACAAGACGTAAACATCCAAAAACTGTCATTGCGCTTAATACAAAAATGGAGAATCTCTAGGACTATATAATATACCTCTCATCTCACAAGGGCTTATCTAATCTACTCAGTGTGAGCTGTGTCTATACTCAACAGTCTGTCTCCTTCACAAGTTGTTAACCGGTTAGGATTTTGGCTCTACTGGTAATTTCTGAATACCAACTGGTCACCTTCCCTTGTAAAGAGGACCTTTTTGCATTTCTTTGAGTTTGCTCTTTATTGTGTAGGATATAGTACAAGTTTATTACTATGTAGTATTTATGAATCATTTGTAGGTTTGAATAAATGAGGGGGGGGGGGGGGGGGTGAAGGCAGATAGAGTTTGTCAGCAGTCTAGAGCAAACACAACAGTGACGTATTAATAAATAGATATTTACAATGCTATTTTTAATCCTTGCCCCATGAGAACCATATCAAGATAAATTGAAATTCATCAAATGAAATGGTGATAACTGTTTTCTGCTGCCATATCATGTACTAAGATCATAGAACTTTTTTGGGGTATGATTTCTTCTTTCTGAGTTATATACTGTATAGGGAAATCTTGTTTTGAAACATTTTGGATAAAGTCTTTTATATGAATTGTCAGACAAGTGTATTGTTATCTAATTTGCAGACTTCTAGAAATAAATGTCAGTGTGTTATATAAATTTAGCATAATACATAGACGTAAAACTCATCCTTTTCCTAAAATTCTCACCACAAACTGCTGTCTGAGAACCTTGTCCTATTAAACTTACTGAGCTCTTACATATTGAAGACAGAGATAAATGTCAAAGTGACATTTGAGAGATTGCTGGAGCCTTTAGTGGCATCCATTTCCACCAGTGCTGTCCTTCTAGGGAGACCTGTTACTAAAGTCAGCAGCTAGCATCTCTGTATGGCCTGACACTTGATGCAGGACTTTCCCTTGTCGGTTGAGATGTATCCCATACAGTATACAAAAGGGTTTGTAAAATCTGTTACGGCAAGAATTTCTGCTTCGCATACCAGAATGATCAATAAATTGAAGCTGATGAGAGTCTTCGGTAAACAGGCATGTATATTCACTGTATAAATTGGCTTAATAGGAGAGCACAAAGGGAACAGAACACAACACAGATAGTTAAACTTACATTCAGTTTCAAACAGGACAGAATCACAATTTCATTGGAGAATCACAAATTATACTGACAAAAGCACTACATTCTGGAGGAGCACATTGCTTTAAATGGGAGTTGTTTTATGCAATTTTAAGAGGAGTGCCTTAACACATAGCAACCAATCAGAAAACACATTTTATCATTTTGCCTACATTTAGTTGGGAAATGTTGAAATGTTGTGATAAGTTACTGGTTTTTGTGTTCACCACAACCCTAAAAGGAACCTATTAGAAAAGAAAAGAGGGCTGACTTGCTTTTGAAGGTGCATGCTGCTGGGAACACACCTTCTTTTCTTTCTATTACATGTTAAGTATTGGCCTCACAAGATACTAGGTATAAGCTTGACTGTTTTAAATCAGGGGTCTCCAAACAAAAGGCCAGTTTACTGTCCTTCAGACTTTAAAGGGGCTGGACTGTGCCCAGTGGGAGTAGATAATGCCTTAGGCTTGGCAGTCAGTGGGAGTAAAATTACATAACACCTCTGTGTTTAGGAGGAGGAGGAATAGTGGTCAATAATTGGTATTAATGGGAGGAATAATGCCCTTATCATTGGAGTTAGTAGGAGGAACAGTGCCCCATTGTTGGTGTCATTGGGGTAAAATAGTGTCCAATTGTTAGTGTCAGTGGAAGGAATAGTCCCTGTCATTGGTAACAGATGAAGAATTTATTATTATCATTATACAGGATTTATATAGCGCCAACAGTTTGCGCAGCACTTTACAATATAAGGGAGACAGTACAATTACAATACTTTCAGTACAGAAGGAATGTGAGGGCCCTGCTCGTGAAGCTTACAATCTAAAGGAAGGGGGAGATGATACGAAACGTGATAGCTGCGGGGGATGATCTAGTGGAGGTGATTCAAGTACAGTTCTTAGGTGGAGGTGGGGTAGGCTTCGCTGAAGAAGTGTGTGACGAGCGCGGCGTCAGACCCCAGACCTTCTCACCAAACTCGTGACCGAAGAACTAGCCAATCTAAAACCGAACTGTCACGTGCGTAACAATGCCATGCCCAGCTGCACCCTGCACAGCGATTTTCCAGCTAATTGGACCACAATCAATGTACCTGCAGCCTGGGAGCGTTTGTTACTGGGTCAGGTTAATTACGCAATTAACCCTTCACACTGCCACCACCTCCTTTTTATACAGAGAAAGAGGAAACTCAGCAATACACTAGGATGATTGGTTAACTGTCATAACAGGGGGTCATTCCTTTCTGGTAAGCCTTCTGTATGAGTGGTTGGTGACACAGCAACTGTCCTTGGATTTCTTTTGTTTCATCACAGCCTCTGGGGCTTTTCCTTTAATTTTGGATGGACTATTTTTTGGCACAATTTTCACTGTTTTCCTGTGATTATTTGTCACTTTAAGCGCTGCACTTTTATGTATTTATTGTTTATTGCCTAGTATCAGGGTTTTTGTGTTCAGCTGCTATATATTATACACATTATTTTTGATTATTGAACATTTCTTTTTATTAGTGCAAGTTTATATATATATATTTTTTGATTCATTCACAGCTGTCTGTGAATGAATGAACTACAAGTCCCATCTTCCACAGGGGCAGATGGCTTGTAGTTCCCAATGAACTGCAAGGACGCTGGTAAGCGTTCTTGTAGTTCATTGATTGTTCCTGCTCTTCAGCAACCGTCTGCCCGACGGAGGGATTGGCAGACAGCCGCACCGAGGGTCTGCAGGAGCCTGATATTGTACATGTGATCTGCTGATTGTAAGTGCAATGCAGACTCCTTAAAAAAATAATAAATGTACATTTTTTACCTAAAAAAAAATGTTCCTTTATTACTTCTTTTTTTTTTTTTTTTTTAAAGTGAACTTATCCTTTAACTGATATTTTGAGGTTTTGAAGCAAGGTCATGAGAAGTGTTCTAGGATATACCCTGACTCCATCTCGTATAATGTACACTGCTCAAAAAAATTAAAGGAGCAATTTGTAATCAGAGTATAGCATCAAGTCAATTAAACTCCTGGGATATTGATCTGGTCAGTTGAGTAGCAGAGGGGGTTGTTAATCAGTTTCAGCTGCTTTGGTGTTAATTAAATTAACAACAGGTGCACTAGATGGGCAACATTGAGATGACCCCCAAAAAAGGAATGATTTTACAGGTGGAGGCCACTGACATTTTTTTCCCTACTCTTTTCTGTTTTTCATTAGTTTTGCATTTGGCTATGGTCAGTGTCACTACTGGTAGCATGAGGTGATACCTGGACCCTATAGAGGTTGCACAGGCAGTCCCACTCCTCCATGATGGCCCTGTGCTCACTGCCCGTCACCATACAGCTTGATTGGCATTTGCCATTGAACACCAGAATTGGCAGGTCTGTGCTTTTCACAGATGAGAGCAGGTTCACCCTGAGCACATGTGACAGACGTGAACGGGTCTGAAGAAGCCGTGGTGAACGTTATGCTGCCTGTAATATTGTTCAGCATGACTGTTTTGATGGTGGGTCAGTGATGGTCTGGGGAGGCATATCCATGGAGGGATGCACAGACCTCTACAGGCTAGACAATGGCACCCTGACTGCCATTAGGTATCCGGATGAAATCCTGGGACCAATTGTCAGACCCTACGCTGGTGCAGTGGGTCCTGGGTTCCTCCTAGTGCACACCAACGCCTGGCCTCATGTGGCGAGAGCATGCAGGCAGTTCCTGGAGGATGAAGGAATTGATACCGTTGAATGGCCACCACGCTCGCCTTACTTAAATCCAATAGAACACTTCTGGGATATCATGTTTCGGTCCATCCGACGCCACCAGGTTGCACCTCAGACTGTCAAGAAGCTTAGTGATGCCCTGTTCCAAATCTGGGAGGAAATACCACAGGACACCCTCGTCGTCTCATTAGGAACATGCCCCAACACTGTCAGGCATGCATATAAGCATGTGGGGGCCATACAAACTACTGAGTACCATTTTGAGTTGCTGCAATGAAATTTCAGCAAAATGGACTAGCCTGCTGCATAATTTTTTCACTTTGATTTTCAGAGTTTTCTTTGAATTCAGTCCTCTCTAGGTTGATAATTTTCATTTCCATCAAACGACGGGCATCCTTATGTTCCTAACACATTACCCAGTCCATATCAGTATAGATATACAGCATGATATTTTTCCCCATTGAGATCTGATGTGTTTTCAAAGTGTTCCTTTAATTTTTTTGAGTAGTGTATATTTATTATACCCCAGCCATAAATGACAGCAAATAAGTTCATCCACCAGTCCGCTTTACACTCATGCTCATTTATACCCATCTGAAATAAATATTGATTTACTGCTATACTTTTATTCTCCCTTTTTTGTTTTCCAGCAGATATTTAACCACTTCCAGTCCAGACCAATTTTTTCTTTCAGTGCTCTCACACTTTGAGTGACAATTACTCCGTCATGCAACTCTGTACTCATATGAAATCTTTATCATTTTTGAGACAGATATGGCTATGGTCAGTGTCACTACTGGTAGCATGAGGTGATACCTGTACAATGGCACCTTGAGGTGATACCTGTACATTGACACATAGAGCTTTTTATTGGTGGTATTTGATCACCACTGGAGTTTTTATTTTTTGCTATATAAATGAAATCATTTTGAAAAAAAAAAATTTTTTGCTCAGTTTTTGTTATACAGTTTTGCAAACAAATACTTTTTCTTCATAAATTTAGGACGAAATGTATTCTGCTACTGCTAATGTATTCTGTAAAAGTAACCCAAAACAGTGTATAATATTTAATCTGCGTGAAAGCTATAGCGTTTACAAACTATGGGATATATATATTTGAAAATTGATCAGTTGAAACCCTAAAATGCCAGATGCTGGTATGACGTATAGCAGTGATCAGGATGCTGGTATGGGGTATGGCGGTTATCAGGACGTTAGCATGAGGTATGGTGGTGATCAGGATGCTGGTATGGTGGTTATCAGGATGCTGGTATGGGGTAGTGCAGTGATCAGGACGTTAGCATGAGGTATGGTGATGATCAGGACGCTGGTATGGCAGTGATCAGGATGCTGGTATGGGGTATGGCGGTGATCAGGATTCTGGTATGGGGTATGAGGGTGATCAGGATTCAGGTATGGGGTATAGCGTGATCAGAAAGCTGGTATGGGGTATGGCAGTGATCAGAACACAAATGTGGGGTATGGTGATGACCAGAACACAGATATGGGGTATGGCAGTGGTCAGAACTCTGGTATGGGGTATGGCAGTGATCAGGATGCTGGTATGGCATATGGGGTGATAAAGATGCTTGTATGGGGCATGACAGTGATCAGGATGCTGCTATGGCCTATGGGGTGATCAGGATGCTTGTATGGGGTGTGGTGTTGATCTGGATGCTGGTATGGCAGTGATCAGAGTGTTAGTATGTTATATGGCGGTTATCGGGGTGTTGGTTTGGGGTATGGCGGTGATCAGGGCACTGGTGTGGGGTATGGCGGTGATAAGGACACTGGTATAGTGGTGATCAGGGCATTGGTATGGTGTATGGTGGTGTTTTTGTGTGCACTGGTGACAGGGGCTGGCTGCGTTGTTTAATGTCCCTACACTAGTGCAGTGATCAGGGACCCTAGGGGCAGTGATCAGAGACACTGGTGTGCCCTGCACTGCAGTCTGTGAGTATACAAGCAGCCTGACAGGCTGCTGTACACTCATAGTCTGCAGGATCGCTTCTGTCTGCTTTCACAGTGAGAGCAGAGATAAGCGATCTTCAGTTTCACTTTGCTATGTTTACAATGTGATTGCTCTGATTGAACACAGCAATCAGATGGTAAAACACCATGTGATCACCCAGACACAGCGGTAATGTGATCCACTTTTTCTGGGCAATATACTGATCTCCGGGCTCCCTGTGTACACTCTGTGTGCTGCACAGGAGCCACCGATGTGGGTTGATGTACAGGTACATCAGCCCGCACCGGCAGATCTTCCTGTCTACCATCTATAGTCTATGGCCAGAATGAAGAGGTCAAATTAGTTCTAAAGGCAGAAGTTTTTTTTTACCTTAATGCATTCTAACCATTAGGGTAAAACATAAACGTCTGTCTGCAGCTCAACCCCCAACCCCCACCCCACCCCAGCCCTCCCTAAATACTAGCCTGAGCCAGATCTCGATCCAGTGATCTCGATCCAGCGATGTACAAGAGCAGCAGCCCTCTCGGCTCTCTCTTTCCTCAATGGACAGAGAGGCTCCTGCTGCTGTCAAATACAGCCAGTGAGGAGGGAGAGAAGGTGAGGCCGAGCTGCCCTCGGCGTGTCAATGGACACACAGAGCTGGCTCAGGTACGAGCATGCAAGAGTGCCCCCATAGCAAGAGGCTTTCTATGGAGGCACTCGGCAGGGGGGAGGGTCCAGATCATTGGTGAACTACCTGAGAAGAGGAGGATCGGGGCTACACTGTGCAAAACCATTACACATAGCAGGTAAGTATGACATGTTTGTGATTTTTAAATAATAAAAATTGTGACTTTAAAATCACTTTAAATCATACTTGTTACTCCTGGAAAGAAATGAATAGATATGATAGATGAGGCCCACTATGTTCCTACTGTTTGTTACACAACATTGGATTACTAATGTCAAAGGAGATGACCTGCAATGTAAACAAAAAAAAGCAGACTGGTCATGGAACTTTTGTGTCAGATCTGTACATTTATCTTATAATATATTAAAATAAAAATAAATTATTTTGGGAAGAATCATGCCATTTACTATGGAACCATTTCTCGTAGACACAATAAAAAATACAAATGTGGCAATAGCCAGGAAAAAGATATCTGAGCTGCATACATGCTCCCTACAGGGTGACTGACCCTGGAACTGACAAAATATTGCAAATGTTCTTGAATTTGTCACTTTGAACTTGACTAGCTGCAGATTGTATATCTCAACAGGTGTTTGAGTTCAGCAATAGCTAAGAGCTGACTGCTGTCTCGGAGATTAAAATAACTACAAAAAACATATGGAGGAGCATATTTCAAATCTTATATATAGTAAACTATATAGATTGAAAAAATGTATAAAAATTTGGCCTTATAGCATGTACATATTATATGCTGGCACCATTTGCTTAGTTAAGGATGTGGTTGCAATGGAACACCATCCTGTAGGACAGCGGTTCTCAACCTGGGGGTCGCGACCCCTTTGGGGGTCGAACGACCCTTTCACAGGGGTCGCCTAAGACCATCGGAAAACACACATTTCCGATGGTCTTAGGAACCGAGACACCGCTCCTCTAGCCGTCTCCAGGTGTGGGCGGGATGACATGCAGTCCTTGTCATCTGGACACACCCCGGGATCAATCCTCGCCGGTGATTGGCCGCCGGAACTGTAGCTCAGGAGAGGCACACAGGCGGCCAATCACCGGCGAGGAGGTGGAGCTTGGAGAGGAGGAGTCGAGCGGCACCGCGAAGATCGAGCGAGTGAAGAGGAGGAGAGCGGCCGGAGAAGGAAGACAGCTGACCGGTAAGTGTCGGTACCATGGGAGAGGGAGGGAGCAAGCGAGCCCGCCCAGGCTGGAGCAGGGGTCAGCAAGGTAAGTATCATTGGTGTCAGTGGGAGGAATAGTGCCCCATCATTGGTGTCACTAATACCAATGATGGGGCACTATTCCTCCCACTGACACCAACGATGGGGCACTATTCCTCCCCCCACTGACACCAACGATGGGGCACGATTCCTCCCCCAAATGACACCAACGATGGGGCACTATTCCTCCCCACACTGACACCAACGATGAGGCACAATTCCTCCCCCCACTGACACCAAGGATGGGGCACAATTCCTCCCCCCACTGACACCAAGGATGGGGCACAATTCCTCCCCCCACTGACACCAAGGGTGGGGCACTATTCCTCCCCCCACTGACACCAAGGATGGGGCACTATTCCTCCCCCCACTGACACCAAGGATGGGGCACTATTCCTCCCCCCACTAACACCAAGGATGGGGCACAATTCCTCCCCCCACTGACACCAAGGATGGGGCACAATTCCTCCCCCCACTGACACCAAGGATGGGGCACAATTCCTCCCCCCACTGACACCAAGGATGGGGCACAATTCCTCCCCCCACTGACACCAAGGATAGGGCACAATTCCTCCCCCCACTGACACCAAGGATGGGGCACTATTCCTCCCCCCACTGACACCAAGGATGGGGCACTATTCCTCCCCCCACTGACACCAAGGATGGGGCACTATTCCTCCCCCCACTGACACCAAGGATGGGGCACTATTCCTCCCCCCACTGACACCAAGGATGGAGCACAATTCCTCCCCCCACTGACACCAAGGATGGGGCACTATTCCTCCCCCCACTGACACCAAGGATGGGGCACAATTCCTCCCCCCACTGACACCAAGGATGGGGCACAATTCCTCCCCCCACTGACCCCAAGGATGGGGCACAATTCCTCCCCCCACTGACACCAAGGATGGGGCACAATTCCTCCCCCCACTGACACCAAGGATGGGGCACAATTCCTCCCCCCACTGACACCAAGGATGGGGCACAATTCCTCACCCCACTGACACCAAGGATAGGGCACAATTCCTCCCCCCACTGACACCAAAGATGGGGCACAATTCCTCCCCCCACTGACACCAAGGACGGGGCACAATTCCTCCCCCCACTGACACCAATGACGGGGCACTATTCCTCCCCCCACTGACACCAATGACGGGCACTATTCCTCCCCCCACTGACACCAATGAAGGGGCACTATTCCTCCCCCCACTGACACCAATGATGGGCACTATTCCTCCCACTGATACCAATGATGGGGCACTATTCCTCCCACTGGTAACAATGATGGGGCACTATTCCTCCCACTGATACCAATGATGGGGCACTATTCCTCCCACTGATACCAATGATGGGGCACTATTCCTCCCACTGACACCAATGATGGGACACTATTCCTCCCACTGCAAAATTAGAGTTATGAAGTAGCAACGAAAATAATTTTATGGTTGGGGGTCACCACAACATGAGAAACTGTATTAAGGGGTCGCGGCACTAGAAAGGTTGAGAACCACTGCTGTAGGAGGTACCCATCCAATGGCATAACAATGGCCATAACAGCTTATATGGCTGCTATGGGTTCTGGGGGTGCATGGGGGCCTATCAGTGTGGCAATTTAAACATGGAAAACTTGTATGTATATCAAAATATGTGTGTATCTGAATATAAAACGTATTAATCATTGTGTTATTAAAATGATTCTTAAGAAACCTTCAGTGTTAAGATCCTCCCTAATACTTACCTGAGTGCGAACACAATCCAGCACTGTGCACGAGAGCCTCCGTGCTCTCGGGTCCTTCTCTCCTCATTGGCTGAGAAACAGCTAGTGTCAATCACAGCCAGTGAGGTGGGAGCAGGGGGCAGGGTCGAACCACGCTCTGTATATCTTATGGACACACAGAGGTGGCTTGGGAGCCAGCAGCACGAGTGCGCCCAGAGTATGCAACTTGCTCTGGGGGCACTCAGCAAGGGGGAAGGGCAAGGAGCTTCGGTGGGGCACCAGAGAAGAGCAGGATTGAGGCTACTCTGTGCAAAACCATTACTCAGAGCAGGTAAGTATGACATGTTTTTTATTTTAATTTAAAAAAAAAAAACCAGAAAAAAAAACAAAGCTTTACCACACATTAAGGATTGCACATTAAGGTTGCTGTTGATACTGACCCTGTACTATTCAGAATTATTGTCAATGTCACTAATCACAGATCCCCCTTTGCAGGCTGTGCAGTAAAGATAATTTGTTTAGTTGTCTTAGTAGTGTTGATTTATTAAATTTTAAGCTTTTGGACATCGTAGCCACTGAAATGAACACTAGGTGGAGCCCAGGATGCCGTTGACACTAAGCCGCCGGTGCCACGTGGTGGCCCGGCGGCCACCTTTATTTTCAAGGGGTCAGTGTGTTTGCTCATACTTGGCACTATTATGTTCTATTGTGCACTAGTGTTTATAATAAAATATTTCTACCTACTACACTATGAGTGCTTCCTATGTCTCCTGTGAGGAGCTTTTCAACCCCTACAGCCCTAAGTGATCCCTGTGTCAGTTCCTGAGAAGGGGGAGGCTGATCTTGATTGATTCTTCTCTGACCTGCTGGACCTTTCTTTCACCAAATGAAGGCGTAGGATCTCCATTTTTCCCCAGCTACTTCCTTGACCAGACCAGAAAGGAGAGGGGGACCTTCAGGATATATGCTCACATGCGTATTACTTTACGCTTTCTGGTTAGTGTGTATTTCTACCATTTGCACTGGGAATCAAGGAGCACCTTTATCGGACTGTGTTTTATCATTATTTTAATGTTCAATATTTTAATGTTCCTTCTAAGCGCTGCATTTGTTTATATATGAAATGAACACTGTATGCCAAAACAATCTTCCTCAGGTAAAAGTCCCAGGGTGTCTCCTCTGCTAAAAACAGGTAGCTGTTTGTAGTTCTGGAAAAAAAAAAGTGTAAAAAAGTTTGTATTAGGGTTTAGCATTATTGAGTGCAGGGATAACAATTATGTCATAATATAAAATATTGTCATATTCATTGTTATTGCTATTATAGTTTTTCATCCTGAGAAACTGCATGTACATTGATTCTGTGCAAAAGCCGGTAATATCGGACGTTACTAGGTTATTTTCTCTTCAGATCAGATGCTCTTCATTTATAAGAATAGCATGAATCAGGAAATAACTCCTAATGGCCAGTAGATGGAGCTGAAGATCATTGGAAATAGATACTTATTTACTATGATCTTTACCTCAATCTCATGGCCATTAAGAGGCAATTTCCTGATTCACACTATACTTATGAATGAAGAACATCCAACCTGGAGAGAAAATAACCTAGTAACAATTGATTTCACAGGTTAAGTTGCTTTGCAATTTTTTTTTATTAAATCCCCCCCTAAGTGTAGCCAATTGCTTTTTTTAGCTCTGGATATTGCAGGGAATGCTTAAAACACTGTCAGATTTTAATGTTGTATGTGGGCCAATTTGAGTAGATTCCATTTGCCACTTGCTGACTTCTGTTTCCCTGCTGAACCAGTTGAATTTCATTTCATGTATGGCCAGCTTCAGTGTCAGGTTGGGACAATAAAATCTACCTTTCCATGGTGATTGGGTCACAGTGTTGATGCAACCTGTGTAGATATACTATAAATGCTGGGGTATTTTCTGACACTCAACAGAACTGAAAAAGTGGCTTAGATAAGCTACAACTCATCTTCAACTTTACAGAACAAGTCATTCTGAATGTGACTAATGACTACTACTAGATACCAAAATTCATAACAATTCCTTCAGTCAGTATAGCTGTCAGATACTGCATAACCCAATGAGCCAATCTCTGAACATTGGAGTAAGCATTTCTAAAGTGCAATTTAAAATGAGATTTAAGGAAGGTCATAAATTAAAGGATAAGTTCACCTTTTCACAAAAAATATTAAATGCACATTTTATTGCAGGTAAAAAAAGTGTATTTACTATTTTTTGTGTTAGGAGTCTGTAAGGCGTTGCACCAGCGATCAGCAGATTGCTGATGCCATGCAGATCTAAACACTGCGCAAACTGCTGGCGCTATATAAATCCTGTATAATAATAATAATAATAATCTCCTGCAGACCTTTCAGTGTATCTGTCTGCTCGTACCTTTGTACAGGCAAGCCAATAATTAGTTACAGGAAGAATCAATGAACTACCACAGCGTTCACAATGCCATGGTAGTTTATTGAGAACTACAAGCCAACAACCACTAAGGCTGTCGGAACTTGTCGTTTCTTATTCACAGAACACTGTGAATGAGTGACACAGCCAGGAAGTGTTTTTTTTTATTCTGACAGCTAGCAGGGGGGGAAGATCCATCGCTAGCTGTCAAAACAGGGGATCAAGGGGAGTGGGGGGGGGCGATGCTTTTGTAACATGTTACACCCTGAATATGGATGTAACATGTAACATGTTACAAAAGGTGAACTTATCCTTTAATCTTTTTTTTTCATTCAACCCACTGACCAAATTACTAATTATCTGATTCCCCAATCTTACACACTCCGTGTGGATGGGGGAATAACTCTCGCTGAGCTATTGTATTCTGACAGCGAGGAGACTTCCCCACTGTTAGAATACACTAATCAGTGCTGCCGGCTATAGCAGGAAAAAACCAACAGGCAGGTTGTACAGAAGTCAATCAATAGGTCAACTTCTGTACAACCATTGTCACCATGCATGTACAGTATGGCTGCCTTAACCACTTTACAATTGCGCTATAGCTGAAAGACAGCTACAGCGCTGTTGTCCAGTTCTGGAAGGGCATCATAAGGTTTTGAAAAATAAAAAAAGAAAAGAAAAACTACATTTTCTTTCTTCATTCTCTAAAAACTAGTGGCAACAAATGAGATCTACAAAATACTCTCATTGCCACTTAGCAAATACCTTGGAGTGTCTACTTTACAAAAGGGGTCATTTGGGGGGTGTTTGTACTCTCCTGGTATTTCAGGGCCTCCAAAACCATGATAGATAATCAGGTAGTGTACTGAAGAAATAACGCTTTTAAAGCCTGAAGAAGCTTATTGGATTTCGGGGTCCTGTATGCCAAAAAGTCTCTCACGTGGTATCCCTATACATGGAAAAAAGGAGCAAAAGGTGTTTTGGGGTATAATTCCACATATACCCATGGCATATGTGAGAAATATATCTTATTAAAGTCATTTTGGCATTTTCCAAAAACTTGTGGCAAAAAATAAAATCTTCCATGCACTCAACATGCCTTTCAGCTAATATCTTGGGGTGTCTACTTTCCAAAAAGGGGTCATTTAAGGAGTGTTTGAACTGTCCTGGCATCATACCCAACATTAGAAGCGTATGCCACACAATACCCATTCTTCTAACCATTTGAAGATCAAGCCTTTCTGACACTTTTTGCTTAGATGAAAAAAATCTGTGTTTTTTTGCTAGATAATTACTTTGCCCCTGCAAACATTATATATATATTTTTTAAAGCAGTGGCCCTAGAGAATAAAATTGTGGGTTTTGAAATTTTTTTTGTCACACAGTATTTGCGTAGCAGTTTTTCAATCGCAATTTTTTTGGAAAAAATACACTTTTTTGGATTTTAATGCTCAAAAACACAATATATTGCCCAACTGCTTGGTAGGGTATAAAAGATGATGTTATGCCGAGTAAATAGATACCAATAATGACATGCTTTAACATTGTGCACGCCATGCAACGGCAACAAACTACGTAAATTTGAATATCATAGGTGACGATTTAAAAACCTTTACAGATTACCACTTTAGATTTACACAGGAGGTCTAGTTCTAGAATTACTGTCCTCGATCTGACATTCGCGGTGATATCTCACATGCATGGTGCAATCGCTGTTTACATTCAGACAACGAACCGATGCTTGCATTTGCCTTTGCGCGCGAGAATGGGGTGGAGTACTTTCATTTTTAATTTTTTTTTACTTTTGCAGTGGCAAATGGTCTTTTCTGAGAATATTGGGGTCTATTAGACTCTAGATCTCTCCTCTGCCCTTAAAGCATCTGATCACACCAAGATCGGTGAGATCAAATGCTTTCCCAATTTAAAAATGATGCTGTTTATAACCAGTGAAACCAAAGTGATGAAATGCTTGTTGCTTTTGATTTCTTAGACCATAGGAATGAGTGGAGCCATTTCGGTCATCCGGCAGAATTTCTGCCTGCATTCTTGGGTTCCCTGGTGGGATGGGAGCTGCTTGTAAAAAAAATCCAGTGGCTAATTAGCAGCTGGGATTGCTTTTACATAAAAGCGATCGCCGGCTGAAAATAAATATACCAGAATGATGCCTGCAGCTGCAGGCATCATCCTGGTTTAACCACTCCAAGTCCAGCGATGTACCAGTATGTCGCTTGTCCTTGTTGGGCATATACTTTATGTAATGTTATTTTTTTCCATGCAGCCTGTGGGCTGAACAAAAAAGGAGAACCTAATAGATTCCTTCATTCCCATTGATCGATGTTGATAAAGAAATCTCTGCCAGAAAAAGTTTGTGGTATGCCCACCATTACAATATACCACCCTGTATCCACCCACTTTTAATGTTGGGCATACATGTAATGTTCTTTTTTTTGTTCAGCCCGTGAGCCGAATGGAAAATAGATTTCTCCATTCACATCAATGTAGATGAAGAAATCTCTGCCCCAAAAAAATGGAACAAAATTGTGAAAGAAATATAACAATAACACACGATTAACAATAACACACAGTAACAATAGAACATTAACTCAAAGAAACAAATTTTTATTGAAATCTGCGCCAAAAAAATTAAAAATTTAGATGCCAAAGCATAGGAACTGACCACCCCAGGCCCCCATGCTTGAGCATACAGTATATGTTCTTTTTTTTAAACTGCAGTGCTTGCAGCTCTGCAAGCACTAAGGTATGTATTCTGAAAGTACGCCCTGCTGCTGTCCAAATAAACAGATCAGTGCTGCAGCTGAATGGCATTCCTGAAAAGGACTCTACGGGCCCGTCCTTGAATTCTTGGTGGCTGCGGGACACTATTAGTGTTAGCCACCGCACTAGCTTGGACTGCACCTATGGGACTCACCACATCAAGAAAGTAATACTGCAGTGCTGGTGTGTAAAATGCCAGGATGTACTAGGCTGCTGGTACCTGCCAGTTCACCAAAAGGTAGTGTGTCACTAGTACTTGGACTCTACTGCATCTGAAACAAGTCATGCATTTCTAGCACTTCAGCTACATGGAGTCAGGTACACCTGATCTTAATAGGGACCTCTTCTCCATCTTTTGAGCTACCTGTCGGGGTGCAGCTGCTCTCTACAGATTCGTATTCTGAGGCTGGCAGGATAATCTAATTGGGCTCCCTGCTTAACAGAGAGCTGAGATGGATTAGTAAGGTCATGATGCTCTGGTGCTGTTCGAGTTTGTTTTCAGTTCCACCCACCTTCTGAAAGCAAGTAGAGTCTTCCAGGACCTGAGTCGGAGCTAGGCAAATAAGCAGCATGAATATGGATCTAGCTCTGGAAAAATTGCAGGGGAGGGTGGCCCAACTGCATGCTGGGAGCTGTATTTATGTTTTATGAACACATGGGCTCGGGGTCTTTCCCTGGAGAGAATTGCACCAAGCCAGGCTGGAGGCAGGTTTGCCTTGTCTGACACTTGCTTCCAGGCAGCCTCAGGTGGGCAACCTGACTGCCTAAAGCCAGAAAGAATGACCCTGGTTCTTCAGTACGCTGACTGAGGGAAGCTGTCTGTCAAGGATCTATCTGGTATCACTGATGGGTGTTGCTGGGAAGATTGGAAGGAGGTTACCATTCTGTCCTTGGGTATTGTGCGCACAGACACTGAGAGATCTTGTGTGCTTGCTACCCCTCTGTGCTTGATAGTCAACATGGGTCTGAGAAAAAGGGAACACTGGCTAGTGTCCTGAAGAGCTTGTCCAATCGTTGCTACTGCTAAGGGACTTTGCTCAACTCTAACCTGCTTGTTGCTACAGTCTAAAGGGAAGTCTGCTATCTGCTTTCAGCAAGGCCTTCAACAGTGCCTAACTAAGAGATCAGTTAGATGTCCTCTGATGTGAATAGTTCTAGTCTTGGAGTTTCCTAATAAAGTTCCCAATCCCTATCCCCAGTTCTACAATAAAACTCCAAAAATAACATCCCGTAGACTGGCTGTTATAGACAACAACCTAAAGTGTGTGTGTGTGCACCTAGCAATAGAAAATACCTTGTGTCTGGCTGCAGGGTGAAGCAAGGGGAGACCTGGGCAAAAATTCAAGCGACTCCTGCTGGGGCAACGCTACACTTTGATTGCTGATACAATGAAGATCGTTGCTCCAGTAATGCTTTGAACGGTCATGAACGCGTTAACTTCCCACACTCCCAGTGCTAAAGAATAGGTGTACGCTCACCTTACCGATTAGCCAAACTAAGTGGCTAATATCGCTTTTGTCCCATCAGGACTAAATGGTATTTCCCATGCTGGGTGCTTGTCCTGATGGGACAAAAGCGATATTAGCCACTTAGTTTGTCTAATCGGTAAGGTGAGCATACACCTATTCTTTAGCACTGGGAGTGTTGCACTGCACATCTATTGGCACTGGCAAGGTTTGAAGCACAAAGTGGACTTTATAATAATTTATGATTGTGCACATATACTTTTTTATATTTTTTTATATTTTTTATATTTATGTTTTGCTGCACAGGATATTGCACTGTTTGAAGCATGTGGTTTTTTCACGTTTATATCATTTTAAGTCATATGTGTATTATTGATTTAATATATATTGTGAAGCGCGACACACTTAGATATAATTTAGATTTTTCACACAAATTATGAGTATGTGTTCAGTGTTGATGCATCACAAATTAATTTGATATTTGTCAAATTTCATAATTTTATAAGATTGTTGCACTAAGAGAATATCACATTTTAGCTCACGAGTATCACTTTTATTTGGTTAATCAAATCTTCCTACTCCTGCCAGTCTGCTTCGGAATGGTCAAATAATTCCAAGGACTCCTCACTTTGTGGTGCTATGGATGGATTGGTGGAGGAGGAGGGTGAAGAGGGTGCATTAATAATACTAGTAGACAGCTGACAGCTCTGTACCTGAGAGAATGTAGGTGTGTCAGCCACTCTTGCAAAAAGGCACATGCGCCGTAACTACAGTTTCTGCCACCTTAACACTGCTATCCTTTTACGCCAGCCTTTCAATTTACCCCCTAACCCCCCCAAAAAACACTTTTCTTAACCCAAGCAGAAAAAAATCTATGCAAAGGGGTGGCATGGAAGCTAGCAAGTAAACACAATTTCTGTTGATACAGAAACAAAATGGAAATTAGTGATCTTATGACCTTCAAAGAGGAATCATAAAATAAAAACCTGAGTATTACTTGAAAACTCCCATTCCTTGACTCCTCCAAGACAGTTCACTAGAGAGATGACCCCTCCCTGTGCAGGAAACAAAAGAACAGAAGGTTTAAAAGACTTCCAGGAGCCAACACCTTCAATATTTTTAAGATGACTGACAACTGAAAAAATCACAAAACACAAGGAAGGGAAAAAGCCCACCTCGAGGATTTAAGAAAAATTAGTTATCAGGTAAGTTTTCCTAATCATCCCTCAGGATAGTTCACTGGAAAGACTAACAGGATGTTACCTACTGTTGGCTTGAAGTACTTTATGCCCAAAAGCTTGATCTTGTCTGGAAAGGGGATTGATTCTGTTGTGTTTCACAAACCCAGCCACTATACAGAGAGGTGAAGATACTGCTTCAGCCTGAACTCCTCCTGGCTATGCTCCTCTGACATGTTTCACCCCAACTACAGGGCTTAATCACAGAGGACAGGTTGTGCTGAAGGCTAGATGTATAGGTTGTGATGAAGACTAGGTGTATTCATCATGAAATGGATGCTCTTGTTTTACTGCCTTCTTGGATCAATAGAAATAGACCACTGCCTTTCCTAAAAGGCTGAGTACCTTTGTATATTAACTTGTGCATCTTTCTCTATCTACGAAGGCAAACCTGACCTCTTTAGGCATTGAAAGCTGTTGACAGAAGGAGGGCAAAATCACTTCCTGATTTCTGTGAAAGTTACCACTTTGACCATGATAGGTTTTAATGATGACTTTATCTTGGAGGAAAGTGAGGAAGGGATTGAATCTCATTATCCCTGTGGGCTGGAGTTATGGTAACCAGGAATGTCAATTTAATGATGAGATATTTGATGTGGGTCTGGTCAATAGGATCAAAACAAACATTGGCAAGCCATTCTAGTACTGTCTATAGATCCTAGGGAGGACCAGAGAGCTTAGCTTAGGGGTCTAAGTCTGAGAAGAGCCTTGAAGAATTGTCTGACCAGTGGATTGCTGGCTAAGTTACTATCAGGGAAGACTGAGCTCTGACAGGAACTTTCAGAAGACTGGAAGCTGGATCCTTGTCCACAACCCCTTGCGGAAAAATGGGAATCATGGCAACCTTTTTGCAGTCGAAGTTGTTAACGCTAGGCAAGTAATGGTATTTTTAACAGTACCTGCAGTATTTGGCCCTAGTTACTGGTCTCTGACTTTGAAGTAGAGTATTAAACACTTTCTCGGACAGCCTCTTGCTTTTAGGAATCTCCTATTCCGGATTCAAGCTGCAAGTTGAGACTACTGCAAGTGAGGGTGCATGATCAACAGCTGTGAAAGTAGATCTACCCTGTTTGGTAGTAGTAATAAAGATGCTTCCTCCATTTCTTGTAGGATTGTCTGTACTTTCTTGCCAGTTAAAGATCTGTATAGCTTGCAATTACTATTCTTAAACATGCACAGTAGTTAATATTAAACAGGTCTTTGTCACAGAAAACCAATGCTCATTAACTTGTAGAAAAAAACAGTGAACAGTGCTTTGCAAGCACATGAGCATTGCAGTTTACATACATTGTTGCTATCGGGAGCAAAACACACTCAGTGCCATAGCACACCTTAAGCATGTTAGTGCATTGCAATGCCATTGATGTTTAACTGCACCCCAATGCACAAAGGCAAAGCAGCTATGCATGCATGTAGTGCACCACAACACTTGGTAACGTACTGCTGTACATTGTAGTGTGTTACATTGGAAGAAATGCTAATTTTTGTCTCTTCCTGTTGTTGTGTTGGCAGCCTACTCAACATGAATGGGCTGCCTTAGAGTGTTACTAAACTCACAACAGTAAATTCAGTCTGTATATACAGCAAAACATGCTTGTTATACTCACTGTGGAACCTAAGGGGTTATTCCTCTGCATTGTGTAAAAATGCTGTTTGATCTTGACTTCTCTGATCCTCCCCTTCTTCCAGTGCTCCCCTCTTATCTCCTGATAAGACATATTGTGTGGAGACACTGCACATGCTTAGTTTGGTATGTATTGTTAGAGAGTTTTTTTTTTCTTGGGAGAGTGCATGTGATCAGCACAGGTCCAATCAACACTGACCAGACAGAGGGCAGGGATTCTGCATCCTCCTAGAGAAAACTCCTCCTACATCTGCTGGACACTGATAGAAGTCACAAGACTGCTCTAACTGCTGATGAGAAAAGGTATTTAGCAGTTTAAATTTACTAAAATAATTGCATTTCCATGTTTTGTGTACTGTGGGAGACCAGATATAGTGAATGCAGAGTCCTGGGTTTAGCAACACTTTAACACAACACAAATTAACAAGTGTTGAATTGTAATTGGGCCCTCTGTGTTTTCAAAAGTTGTCTTTTGGTCCAGTTACTGTATAATCTACTGTACAGCCCCTGTTCACATCCAAAAGGATTCACCAGTTTACATTAATCTTCTCTATTGTGTAACAATTACTTTGCATTAGACTGGAGGACCAACCCCATTAACAAACATGGCAACAAAGATCATACTGAGAGCTTGGGAAGGGGCTCTCTGCTGCGCCTGACAGGACTGCAGCACCGGTGGTTCAACAGGAGCTTAAAGCGGTAGTAAACCCTACAATCACAATAAAAAAAAACATACAACAGATAGGCCCATGATTCCATTGCTATATAAACACACCGCAGTATAAATGTTTCAATTATCTGGTTTTATGTGGTTATTTTTACCTACTTTCAATTTTATGTTTCCCTGCCAAAGCCTTCACTATCTTAGTTGTTCTCTTTACGCCTTCATCATGTAGTACATTTCCGCCATTTCTTCTGTATCCTTGTTCCCCTGTGATGTGTTAGTTCACATGGGGTGTTTCAGGAACTCAACAATGGGTTAGCAATCTCACAATATTACAAAGCCGATGACTGGGGCACAGCAAAAAAATGCGTGTATTCACATGCCATGTCTAGTGGACACAATGTGCATGTGCCAGTGACGTCATTACACAAAAAAGTGGGCCATTTCTTCTGAAAGGCGCATTTCTGAAAGATAGTGACATGTAAGAAACAGCACACTGCTTGACATGCAGAAAACTTTTGAATGAAGGTTTACTACTACTTTAAATTGTTAGCAGCTGTAAATAATTCTAAAGCCTGTCACTTTTCACCAATTAGTCCTGGCTCAGCCACTTAAAACTTCTGTCCACGGTTGTCCTGAAAAACTAACATAATTAGTAGCCAGTGGCTCTTGTGCTCATCCCATGGAGGGCTTCATCATTACCCCAGCCCTTTACATGTTATGAGACCTGGGAGCTCAAAGTACCAACATTAATTACCAATAAATAAAAACAACACAAACAATAAGTTGTTTAATGGCTTTAAACAGCTGCTGTGTTTATTATGGAGAAACCCAATACATAAAATAATACACCATCTTGCATAAATATTAATTAAACCAAAAGCATGCCGTAAAGGTTAACCATTCCAATAATGACCAGTTTATCCAAAATTCAATTGTATCTCCTATGAATTAGGCTGGATGACCAACCCCATCATCTGAAACAGCCTAAAGAGCAGACGGGTGAGGCCTCCCAAACACAGCAGCTATATCTCACATTTTTAAATTCTAAATTAAAGTGTTACTAAACCCAGGACCCTGCATTCACTATATCTGATCTCCCACAGTACACAGAACATGAAACTACAAATATCTGAGTAAATATAAACTGCTAAATGCCTTTTCTCATCAGCATTCTTTACTGCATATACAGACTGATTTTACTGTTGTGGGTTTAGTAACACTTTAAGGATATCTAGGCCAATGAAAGATAGATGAACCAAATAAGGCTTTAAAAGACCTGGAAATAAACCTTCCAACTCATAGTATCTATACACAAAACCATCCAATGAGAGCATACACTGTATTGATGAACCGTCTGCATGAAATATTCAGAGATGGCCATTTACAAGATAAGCACATAATATTATCCTTAAAGTGATTGTAAACCCTCAACGTGTAGAACAACTCATTCAGTTTAAAATAAAAATGAAAGGCAAAACATTTGTGTATACAGTGGGGATCGAAAGTTTGGGCACCCCAGCTAAAAATTTGTATTAATGTGCATAAAGAAGCCAAGGAAAGATGGAAAAATCTCTAATAGGCATCAAATTACAGATTAGACATTCTTATAATATGTCAACAAAAGTTAGATTTTATTTCCATCATTTTCACTTTCAAAATAACAGAAAACAAAAAAATGGCGTCTGCAAAAGTTTGGGCACCCTGCAGAATTTATAGCATGCACTGCCCCCTTTGCCAAGCTGAGACCTGCCAGTGTCATGGATTGTTCTCAATCATCATCTGGGAAGACCAGGTGATGTCAATCTCAAAGGTTTTAAATGCCCAGACTCATCTGACCTTGCCCCAACAATCAGCACCATGAGTTCTTCTAAGCAGTTGTCTAGAAAACTGAAACTGAAAATAGTTGACGCTCACAAAGCTGGAGAAGGCTATAAGAAGATAGCAAAGCGTTTTCAGATGTCAATATCCTCTGTTTGGAATGTAATTCTTGTTTGAGGTATTGCCCATTCTTCCTTACAAAAGTCTTCCAGTTCTTTGAGATTTCTGGGCTGTCTGTCACGCACTGCTCTTTTAAGGTCTATCCATAGATTTTCAATTATGTTGAGGTCAGGTGATTGTGAAGGCCATAGCAAAACCTTCAGTTTACGCCTCTTGATGTAATCCCCCGTGGATTTTTGTTGACATATTATAAGAATGTCTAATCTGTAATTTGATGCCTTTTGGAGATTTTTCCATCTTTCCTTGGCTTCTTTATGCACATTAATACACATTTTTAGCTGGGGTGCCCAAACTTTCCATCCCCACTGTAGCTATAAAAAACATTATGAATGCCTTTTTTTTCCTTTTTTATAAGTGATCACATCCCCTATGTTCTCAGCTGCATAGGGAACTTAGGGAGGAGAAACAGCAGTATACTGATCTTCCTAGTGAAAGGCTTTGCAGGGAAGGGGGGCATGTCTGCACAAGCCTGATCATTGGAGTAGAGCTGGCTGAGTTTCCAGCATAGCTGACTACGCAGTGCTCTCATGCCTAGTGTGGTCAGTTTTTAATAGGAAAGCATGAGGTGATTGTAGCCGTATTAGTGCATTTGTATGGTAGTGCAAATAAAAAAAGTATCACAGACAGTACTCAATTGTTTCTAATAGGAAAGCAGAAAGACAGGCATTAAAACCAGGGATTTCACACAAAGGAAAGATTGCAAAGAGAACAGGATACTTTTTCATACAAGTACATGGTACAGCAGGCACATATCAGGAATATGATATGTTGGGTTTACATATTCTTTAAGGTTTCTCCATTTTAGCCCTCCAAACCCGAACCAATTAATTTGGAAAGAATTTGGATGGGTTTACCAATAGATATTATGAATAATCAGAAAACCAATATGTAGCGCTAATTCACCCCATATGTACACAAAATATAATAAAACAATATAATCAAAATTAAGTCCTCAAAGTAAGTCCATGTGATGTGACTATAATCTATATAAAACCCATGTCCGTGGGAAGAAGTCATGCCACAAAAAAGAAGAAAAGGGATCCTCCACCTTCACCACTCACAGCCTCTTACCAGAGAATATGACCACAGGTCATGCGATCAAAAACAGCAAGTATGGGGAATCAATGAAGGCAATGAATCCACAACCAATCTTTTCTGCCAGACATACTTCCACCTCTAGTGACTCAATGGCATAGATCAAGTATGGAAGCACAGAGATAATCAAACGGAGCCAATAATAAGTATGTAAAGAGAACGAGACCTCTTCATAGCGTAGTATTTAAAAAAAAAAGAGGAAGAAATCAGCATGTGAAATCAAGGATGTTTCCAACCAACAAGATGGTCGCGATGCTTGGCTTGATGATGTCATAAGCCATAGCTCCACCCTACGCATTTCCTCATAAGAAAACCTTGTCAGGGGCAAGGTCAAAGATGTCCAAAGACACTATAAATAGTCCCCAAATGGAAATGTGCCTGGTTGGTACCTAAAAGCCAATTCCATAGGTTAAAGAGGAATCGTACGTTTCGAGATGATTATTTGAAGGAAGCCAGTCTTTTAAAAAAAAAACTCTTCGAGGTTAAGGGGTATAGTCTGGTTGAATTGGATAGAGTTATACTTGATGTGGATATGACCAAAATGTTATTGCCGAAACAGAAGGATTTTGTGGAAGATGTTTCTTTCAACTGTCCTTTTTTGACTACATATTCGACTCAATTTCGTCTGGTTAAGAATATCTTTCGTAAGCATTGGAGTATTCTGAAAAATGATAGGATCACGCCACACATTGGGGCCATTTTGTTGGTTGGAAACATCCTTGATTTCACATGCTGATTTCTTCCTCTGTTTGTATATGCAATACTCTTATTAAATTCAGAATTTTTTTAAACACTACACTATGAATAGGTCTCGTTGTCTTTACATACATATTATTGGGTCTGTTTGATTATCTCTGTGCTTCCATACTGGATCTATGCCATTGAGTCACTAGCGGTGGAAGTATCTCTGGTGGAGAAGATTGGTTGTGGATTCATTGCCTCCATTGATTCCCATACTTGCTGTTTTTGATATATTTTCTGTTAAGAGGCTGTGAGTGGTGATGGTGAAGGATCACTGTTCTTTTTTGTGGCACGGTTTCTTCCCATGGACATGGGTTTTATATAGATTATAGTCACATCTGATTGACTTTCTTTGAGGACTTGCAGCAACTCAAAATGGTACTCAAAATGGTACTGGTACATTCAAAGACACTCTGAAAATCAAAGTGAAAAAATGATGCAGCAGGCTACTTCATTTTGCTGAAATTTCATTGCAGCAACTTAAAATGGTACTCAGTAGTTTGTATGGCCCCCACATGCTTGTATGCATGGCTGACAACATCGGAGCATGCTCCTAATGAGACAACAGATGGTGTCCTGGGGTATTTCCTCCCAGATCTGGACCAGGGCCTCTCTGAGCTCCTGAACAGTCTGAGGTGCAACCTGGCATCATCGGATGGACCAAAACATGATATCCCAGAGGTGTTCTATTGGATTTAGGTCAGGCGAGCATGGGGGCCATTCAATGGTATCAATTCGTTCATCCTCCAGGAACTGCCTGCATACTCTCGCCACACGAGGCAGGGCATTGTTGTGCACCAGGAGGAACCCAGGACCCACTGCACCAGTGTAGGGTCTGACAATTTCATCCCGATACCTAATGGCAGTCAGAGTGCCATTGTCAAGCCTGTAGATTTCTGTGCGTCCCTCCATGGATTTGCCTCCCCAGACCATCACTGACCCACCACCAAAAATGGTCACGCTGAACAACGTTACAGGCAGCATAATATTCTCCATGGCTTCTTCAGACCCTTTCACGTCTGTCACATGTGCTCAGGGTGAACCTGCTCTCATCTGTGAAAAGCACAGGGCGCCAGTGGCAGACCTGCCAATTCTGGTGTTCAATGGCAAATGCCAATCAAGCTGTATGGTGCCAGGCAGTGAGCACAGAGCCCACTAGAGGATGTTGGGCTCTCAGGCCACCCTCATGTAGTCTGTTTCTGATTGTTTGGTCAGAGACATTCACACCAGTGACCTGCTGGAGGTCATTTTGTAGGGCTCTGGCAGTGCTGATGGGTTAAGGACCTTCTACAGCCCTGTCCAGCTCTCCTAGAGCAACTGCCTGTCTCCTGGAATCTCCTCTATGCTCTTGAGACTGTGCTGGGAGACACAGCAAACCTTCTGGCAATGGCATGTATTGATGTGCCATCCTGGAGGAGTTGGACTGCCTGTGCAACCTCTGTAGGGTCCAGATATCACATTATGCTACCAGTAGTGACACTGACCCTAGCCAAATGCAAAACTAGTAAAAACAGTCAAAAAAGATGAGTAGGGAAAAAAAATTCAGTCCACTCGTAAAACCATACCTGTTTTGGGGCTCGTCTCACTGTTGCCCATCTAGTGCACCGGTTGTTAATGTCATTAACACTAAACCAGATTAAACCGATTAACAACCCCCTCTGCTACTTAACTGACCAGATCAATGTCCCAGGAGTTTAATTCACTTGATGCTATACTCTGATTAAATAGTGTTCTTTTAATTTTTTTGAGCAGTGTAGTTCAACAGCTGTACGTAATTCAACAGCCCTCCAATTTTCTCAAATCAGCACTGTCGGAGCCACTGGAATCTTCTGTAAACAGATGCCCTTCCAGACCTAATATAATTAGTAGCCCAAAGGCCCCATGGAAGGTTTCATTATCACTACAACCCTTACCATTCTAATGTAACATGCAATGATTAACCTCCCTGGAGGTATTCCTGAGTGTAGCTCGGGGTAAAGTTTCAGTACCACAAGCGGTAACCCCGAGCTACACTCGGGCTTACCATGCGGCGCTGCTCTGGGATCTCTTCTTCTCTTACCTTGTCCTGCGCTCCCGCGATGTCCCTCCTGCAGTGTCCCCTGTAATGTCCTCCCGCCGATGCCGGCATCTGTCTTCTGGGTTCCGTCCTCTGCGACGTCGGGACTTACGGGGATGGAGCGGCGGGAAATTTGAAAATGACAAAAAGTGACATTCACTAAATTCACTAAAATCACATAGTAAAACATTACTGTATCAAACCATTTCACATACATTGTGTCCCTAGTGCTTTGTCCTGTGCCCTGCCTGCATTTTTACTGTTCTTTCTGCCTGGAAACTGAGAAACGTCCATGGCATCCAAAAAGCGTCTCTTTAGGTCAAAAGCGGTTTTAGACCAGCTAGAGAACAGCGATAGTAAATCAGAACCACTTGCAGAATTGAGTGATGATGATTCATGGGGAAATTTGTCATCAGACACTGAAAACGATTCTGCGACTTTGCTCAGTGATGTGCGAACTTGGCGTTATATTTCAAATTTCAGTGTTTTTGGTTTGATTATATTATTGAATTACATTTATTATTATATTAATATTTTTTATGACTATTTATTAAATTATAATTTATGATTTCGTGTTTCAAATTTTAACATACACGGGATGTTTACTAGACTCTTGTTCAGACAGATTTCAGTGAGTTATTACTAAAAATTACAGGCCTACAATAAAAAAAATACATATTTCCATGCAAAAAAAATGTACCGCTTTGATCACAGAAATATGGACATAATCAGACCGTTAGGAGGTTAAGGTGTTTTGAACCTTTGTTTCCACAATGACAACGGTGGCCATTCATTAGAAATTGATTTAGGAGTACCTTTCTCTTGTAGTTTTATTCTACAAACTATTTAATGTTTTGCTTTAGCTGTTTCAGCAATTATGCTACATGTGATAAATTGCAAATGACTTTATTGAATGGATTAAAACAAAAAATACCAGCAAAGTTCAGTCAGCAGATTTTAGGAACACGTGGTGTAAATAAATATAGAAAAGCACAGTACACACATTACCTGCATGACGGCATTTAGCAATTGTCCTGCCAGGAAACAAAAAGACTAAAGGTCAAATCTTCCATCTCTGCACTTGATTTTGTTTCACTAACCTCATAGTGACTTTTTCCCCTTTTTTCCTTTTCTAGCAGCGTTCTCTCATGATAGCTGTCACTATTGGCATCATATGTGGATATTTATCACCAGTCCCAGCATCTCCTTGCCTGAGATAGTGACAGCTGACTGAAGATGATGGTCCCAGAGAATAGTGTTGTCACCCTGGTACAGCATAAATTGTTTCCCTGCCATCTTCTTGATGCCGGGACAAATGGTGATATGCACATGCACGGGTTAATTTCCCATGGAGAAAAATCATTTAACATGTGAATGATGACTTTTGTTCCATGTTAGCTTAAAGCGTTACTAAACCCACAACAGTAAAATCAGTCTGTATATGCAGTAAAGCATGCTTGTTATACTCACTGTGAAACCTAAGGGGTTAATCCTCTGCATTGTGTAAAAATGCTGTTTGATCCTCCCCGTTTTCCAGTGTCTACCTCTTATCTCCTGATAAGACATATTGTGTGGAGACACTGCACATGCTCAGTTTGGTGTGTATTGCTAGAAAGGTTTTCTTTTTTTTTCTTGGGAGAGTGCATGTGATCAGCACAGGGCCAATCAGCACTGTCCAGACAGAGGTCAGGGGTTCTACATCTTCCTAGAGAAAACTTCTCCTACAAGTTTTAACCAGTGCTCTGCTGGACACTGATAGAAGTCACAAGACTGCTCTAACTGCTGATGAGAAAATGTATTTAGCAGTTTATATGTACTACAATAATTGCAATTCCATGTTCTGTGCACTGTTGGAGACCAGATATAGCGAATGCAGGGTCCTGGGTTTAGTAACACTTTAATTACAGATGATGATGATAAATAGCACTTTCAGCCTCAATCCAGTCTAATCCTCAGCAGGGGTCTGGTGGCCTACAGTCATCTTGCACTGCTGACTGCTGAGCTAGAAAGTCTAATAATGAGGATCCTCAGAAACAGTACAGTTGAGCTAGTTAAATACTTGGCACTCGGCACCCTGAGTATATTGTACCTTCCAGTTGGGAGGCACCACTCCAGAAACTTAAATATAACGATCAACTATGTTGTCAACTGACTTCTACTGGTGTAATTTTTCTGCAGTCAGTTTTCGTGTAGTCAGCTTTTACTGTTGACCTTTGTGAATTGAATGTTACATAGTTACATAGTTATATAGTTAGTCTGGCTGAAAAAAGACAAAAGTCCAACAAGCTCAACCATTAAAAAAAAATGTCTAGTTGTAGTTCCGTCTAAACACATAGCTTTATATAAAAAATAAAATATCAATTTAGTATCACATTGTGACATCTTTTCAGGTGACAACTGTCAAGGTGAAATTTCCCTGAATTTGGCCTGGTTCACACCTATGCGTGTTGCAATCTGCTGCGGAAAAAAAAGTCCTTGACCATGTCCGAAAATGCAGTGGCTGAAAACACATACTGTAGTTGTGAAAGTGTCCCATAGGAAACCACGTTAAATGGACTGTAGTGAGTTTCTGCAAAGCGCAAAAAACACTAAAACACGCATAGGTGTGAACCAGGCCTTGGGGGAAATTTTCTTTGAATTCCTTCTTATCTCCTTGACAGAAAGTGAGAGCTGAAACATCCTGCAGGAAAAAACTGACACCGGGGGGAGATTTATTAAAATTGGAGCACTCAGAATCTGGTGCAGCTGTGCATAGTAACCAATCATCTTCTAACTTCAGCTTGTTCAAATAAGCTTTGACAGTAAAACCTGGAATCTGATTGGTTTCTATGCAGAACTGCGCCAGATTTTGCACCACGCAGTTTTAGTAAATAGCCCCCATAGTCTTATTTTCCCCTGCGCTGTCCAAAACTAAATGAAGAAAACATTTAAATGTGTCAAATACAAAAACTTATTTTTAAGTTTTACATTTTTTTTTCAAATCATGTGGATAATTTTAGATATCCTCAAGAATCTCGCTGCTCTCAAGAGCAATAAAATTTAGAAGGAAACATCACCAGCGTGCAGCTTTATTTAGACTGCATGTGAATAATGTACTATAATTGCATCATTCAGTACAGGAGCAAGGTCCTCTATACTCCTTTGTGTGTCCCTTTTAATCCAAGGTTTGGTGGCAGTTGAAAACCTATTCCAGTCACTACTTTCTTCCTTAATAGGCTTGAGAAATTGGTGCATTAAAGTATAACTAAGGGCAAAACTTTTTGTTTTAGTTTTGGATAGAGAGCAGAGGGATTAGAACGCTTGTCAGTCTTTATTGCTGTCTGTGCCCCCCTATGCATCTATATGTACAGAGGAGAAACTGGCACAGAACACAGAAATAACAGTTGTCTGTTGGCCCTGGAACTGACACTTTTTGATCCATGGAAAATGGAACAGGGGATGGAAGAATAGTGTTGTTATATGTAACATTTAAAGGGTGTATGGCTTAATAGGCATGGGTAAAGCAGTGTGATTTATTTATAATGAGCGTGATAAAACTGAGCTAATTGATCATTAACGTTATAACAGCAGATATTTTTTTCTTCTGTTTAGGAACTAGTTTATACGTTCCCAGTCTCCACCTAGAAAAGAGCAGATAGTTTTCTGCAATAGGTCTCATTCATGAAGGCAGCGAATAGTGTTTCAGGTAGAAAGCATGGTGAAGGTACCGTGTTTACAAATAAAACAAAGACTTTGTTAAAAACTTTGTTTTAAGCCAGGTTCACATATGTGTGGCCGTGCGGGACGTGATTTGTGCGGGCACAAGAGCCCATTCATTTGAAAGGACTTCCGTGCCCCGGGACACGCAGAGAAGAAGTCCCTGCACTTCTGCAGAAATCGCAGTCTGCATGGGAACTGAGGTTCACTCACACAGATGTGAACCAAGCCTTAAGGTGGCACTACAAAAAACAAAAACAGAAGGACTGAAAAATAAAAAGCATACATACAAATGGTGGAAAAAACTAAGGGAAGAAGCAGGGGCGGACTGACCATTTGGAAACTCAGGCACTGCCCGAGGGCCCAGGGTCAGTAGGGGGCCCCATGGGATGCCCCTGGTACCTTTATCATAGGCTTTTTTTAGTTTGGGCAAGGACACAGGGGCCCCATAATCCCCTATTGCCCGGGGGCCCCATGAGTTGTCAGTCCGCCCCTGGGAAGAAGGGAAGTAAAGATTTATTAAAGTACATGTAAATGAATATGAATTGAATCCTATGGTAACACAGCAAATAGTGTACTTACTATAGGTTTACATTTTTTTTATTTTTATTTTTTTTTAAAAGGACTGTAGAGTACCTTTTCTTGTAAGTTTATTTTGTGGTCACATGATTGCAAAGTCTCTTAACTGTAGCCTTTCCTGGTAGTAGGGGTGGGTTCTAGATATCATCACACACAGCAGGAAAGTCTTTTCTGCTGTGTGCGCTGCTTTCCAAGGACTGACGCTGCGATCCAGAAGTTGTATCCTTCTGGCGCTCACGCTCCTCCCACAGGACTAAAAACTGACAGCGAGGCTTCAGCTAGGAGCAGCTGTAAATCCACCAGGCAGGAGTGTGGCGGGCAAACAGACCACGGGAGATGCAGATGTGCATGCGTAGGCACAGCAAGCTGTACCTCTTAACAGTAAGGCTGGCCATACATTATACCAGGGGTGTCAAACTGGCGGCCCTCCAGCTGGTGCGAAACCACAAGTCCCATCATGCCTCTGCCTTTGGGAGCCATGCTTGTAACTGTCAATCTTGCAGTGCCTCATGGGATTTGTAGTTTCCCAACAGCTGGAGGGCCACCAGTTTGACACCTTTGCTTTACACAATTTTCTTGAGATTTTTGTTTTAGATTTACCAAAAACCATATAATAGGAGGTCAAACTTAAACAGCACTTTCAGTTGTATCAAATCAGGCAGGCCCTTGCACTACACAGTTGAAGGTAAATCTAAAGGAAATTGGGCAGAAAATTGTATAGTGTATGGCCAGCCTAAGCCAATGGATGTAACCTAACCACAGAAGCATGAATGTGTTTCCAGGCTTCCTGTGGTCAGTATACATTAAGGAAGCAGGGATACTGGTGGGATCAAACAGGTAGTTGATAGTAAAGGAGGGAATACACAGAGAGCAATATACATTGACAAGCACACATGGCTAAAAAATAATTTTTAGGGTAGCATACACTTTAAGAGTTAGGATTAACAAAGGGCTAATAGGGATTTTTAAAAATTGCAGGTTTCCATTATCTGACTTAAAGGTATTTAGCATGACACAATCAGGGGTGGACTGACAACTCATGGGGCCCCCGGGCAATAGGGGATCATGGGGCCCCTGTGTCCTTGCCAAAACTCAAAAAAGCCTATGAAAAAGGTACCAGGGGCATCTCATGGGGCCCCCTACTGACCCCGGGCCAAATGGTCAGTCCGCCCCTGGACACAATTCGATCATGGTCTTATTTAACCTCTTGGCGCTGGCGCTTCCCGGCCCTTTAAGGGTTTTAGAAGATGGGAGGCGGGCGGGGTTTTAAGGTCATGTGACCGCTGTGATTCGCTGTCACAGCGGTCACATGATCGGGAAAGGTCCCGATCACAAGAGGAGATCGGGACCTTTCCGTGAGTACCGGACATGTGTGTTGGGAGCGCGCAGGTGCGAGATCTCAGCACATATGTTTTTTTTAATTGACTGCAAATGTACGGCCTCTCGGCATCAAGGCGTGCGCGCGCTCGGCGTGAAGAAATTAAAGGATAAGTTCACATTTGGGAACATATTACACATTCCACCCTTTTTAAGGTGGAACACGTAACATGTACCCAATGCTACAGCTGCCCGACCCCCTCCTCCCTGTGACAGCAGTATGGGGAGAAGTTCCCCATACAATCTGTCACTTTTTGAATAGAGCACAGGCGTGCGGAGCTCCGCGCACACAGCTGCATCATTCATTCACAGAGTTGTGTGAATGAATGAAGTACAAGTCCCAACAGACTTGGCGGCTGTCGGCTTGTAGCTCTCAATGAACTACCACGACATTGTGGAGCGCCGTGGTAGTTCATTGATTCTGTCAGTATATCTGCTTGTCCGTACATCTGGTACAGGCAAGCAGATATACTGACAGATCTGCAGGAGACCTGCCTGGCACCAGCAATCTGCTGATCACTAGTGCAATGGTTTACAGACTCCTACAACCAAAAACAATACGTGCATATTTTTTTACCTGCAAAAAAAATTTACATTTATTATTTTTGGTCAAAAGGTGAACTTATTTTGTAAATGAAAACAAAAGGTCCTGTTTTAAACTTGCCTATTGTCGCCATCTTGTGATAAAATTTGATATTGCAGAAAACAAAATTTAAATCAAACCTATAGTGAGAAATCTTTGATTCACCAATCACTAATATAGTGTCTACAATTTATGTACTCCTTTACTGTGATCCTATTCTGCAATTACACTATTCAGATTCAGAATACTTTATTTATCCCAAAGGGTAATAATTAAGATACAATTTTACTCAATGAAGAACAAAACAAAACACAATAACAAACAAAACTAAAACACAATGACAAACATAACATAAATTATCAGTAACAACAGAATAACAATAATGTGAACTAAAACAAAACAAACTAAATTAAATACTTTAATAAACATGGCATTGAATAAATAACACCAGTTGAACATGAAAATGAAACGAAAAAAAAAAAATCACAAAAAAATCACAAAAATGCTAATATTGCATTACTTCCCCTTATTCCTAGATTAAATATTGTTACACATAAATTAAGCTAATACTAACATAATACAAATACACTTAAAAAAGTGGATCATAAGCCCAGGTTAAAACCCCCATGTCCGATTATAGGGATCCTAGAATGGAACAAAACATCCATGTATTTCGACTGTAATGAATGCAGACAATTCCTAATTCATGTAGAGCATTTAATTTCAGGGTATTGAGTGAATTGAACTTCACCAACACTGAACTAGTATATTGCATTAGAATTAGGGAATACCTACTTCCAAAATATGGCTATAGAGGTGATTTTCTCATGACACATAAAAAGAAAAGCTAAGAGTAAGTCTAGACCAGTTGGCGATGTCAGTACTTTGACACAGTTTGCATAATCTCAAGAAAGAACAGTTTCTGCTGCAGCTGCTTCTGATGTTTTTAAACTCTTAGTTACAAGGACATGCATAATATTTTGCATAATGCTTGCCTAGAGTACATGACATGACCAAACAGGTAATAGGGGAGGTACACACACAAGTGTTTCTTTTCCATCATAAAAACAAAATCTGAAGGAAATCGCAAAGTTCTAGCTTTTATTTGATCCAGTACTTCTCTTCCTAGGAATGAAAGGTCTTTCAAAAACTTCCCCCTGAATATTATTGAAAAAAAATGTAAATCACATGATTAAAACTGCAACATATCATAGTTTTAAAACATGATAGAGAATATGAAGGGAAAAAACATAATGCTGACATGTATGGTGACTAGGACAAATAAAAGTATACATGTACAGCAGTGTAATGTTCTTCCTTTTTTAGAAAGAAAAGAATTTGAAAAAATCATAAACTAAAGTAAAGTGTGGTGGGATTTGCATATGAATGAGCCGTGGCTGTTCGTTCAGAGGTGGGAAGAGGGAGTGGGACAGTGCCTCTAGAAAGTTGGTTCTGACTGGAGCTGAGGAAGAAGTGAAGGAGTTTTGAGAGATAAAGCGGTGAAATGCGTTGCACCTACACTATCCACACAGTGCACCCACATAAACACCTGGTCACTGGGGGCCCACTGTGAGTTGGGGGGCATACAAAGGCTAGCCATTTTAGGCTGGAGGTGGTGAGAGGGGTCTATTACTCTGCTTTCTTACACTTTGGGGCATACGTTTTCTCACTGACCAGTGGTGAGGGGGACAATTTTACTCACCATTGCACTCTGTATATAGTGCTGCAGTGCTGCATCTTACAATTGCCCTGACCTCTGCATTGCATTCACTACATTGTACATGATACTCCTGACCCTTGCACTGTATATGCAATGTTGAATGTTATACTCCTGACCCCTGCAGAACTGTAGACCATTTTTTCTTGGGCATCCAGAGAAAACTTAGGCGGAGTGTGCAATGTGCAATGGCAAATTATAAACAAAACTGTGCTAACAGTGGGAGAGACTTAGGATTTGTGTTTTTTCACTGTGTACATTTATTTATATATTTATTACAGATACTTATATAGCGCCATCAATTATACATTCACATCAGTCCCTAACTCTCAAGGAGTGTACATACACAATAGGGCTAATTTAGACAGGAACCACTTAACCTACCAACCAGGGGCGGACTGACCATTTGGAAACTCAGGCACTGCCCGAGGGCCCGGGGTCAGTAGAGGGCCCTATGAGATGCCCCTGGTACCTTTTTCATAGGCTTTTTTGAGTTTGGGCAAGGACACAGGAGCCCCATAATCCCCTATTGCCTGGGGGCCCCACGAGTTGTCAGTCCGCCCCTGCTACCAACATGTCTTTGGAATGTGGGAGGAAACCAGAGTACCCAGAGAAAAGCCCACGCAGGCACAGGGAGAACATGCAAGCTTCAGGCAGGTGGTGCTGTGGTTGGGATTCAACATCGGAATGTTTGCCACTTTAGCACTTATGGAGAAGCTGTTGATGTTTGGGTTCCCGATTCCAGATGACAATTTACGTTTGGCATTGTAACACCCTCTGACACACCGAGGCTAAAGAGGGAATATTTATTTGTGCAACACACAGAGCAAATCAATAAAAGAAATGGCAGTGACAATGAACATGTGACCACTAACAGATACTAATATTTTATAACAACTTGAGGACCTAATGTCTCTGCCCGAAACCCTAAAACCAGGGAGGTCCAAACTAGGGGGTTGTTCTGGGAACTAAAAGTCAGTTAGTCTCTCCAAACCCCTCCTATTGGTCAGTGTGTTGGTAAATGTTGGTGCCCAAAGTTCTGGTGTTGGAGCTCTCAGACTTGTGTAGATTCCACAATAACCAGTGTAAGTGCCCAAACTGTATCCTAAAAATAGATGGCTCTGTCCCTTTAACCAGTGGGCAGGAATTTGTGGCCAGCGGTCTCTCACCACCAAATGATCTGGGATTTCACCTCCTTCCATTCTCTGTCTGGACCCATTAAGGTCAGTTGCTACTCTGCAATAACAATCACCCACTGACCTGGTGATGTCAGCTGCAGAATCCCTCCATATTTCCAACACTGCGGTGAGCCCTACAACTGCCAGGAAGGTAGCTCTCTGACACAGCAGCCTACTCGTATATCCACCGTAGAGTGCAGTGGTCAGGAGCATGTCATGTACAGCACTGCATACAGAGTAAAGTGATCAGGAGTATGTACAATTTGTGTGAAAAGAGTACAGTGATCAGGAGTATGTGATATACAGCCCATTTACAGAGTACTGTGGTAAGGAGTATGTTATCTACAGCACAGCGTACAGAATGCAGTGGTCAGGAGCATATCATATACAACCCAGCACAAAGAATCCAGTGGTAAGGAGTATGTCATACATAGTCCAGCATAAAAAATGCAGTAGTAAAAAGAATATTTTATTCAGCCCGGCATACAGAGTGCAGTGAACAGGGGAACGTCATATGATGCAGTTTCTCTTCACCCTCTCTCCAAAGAACTACTGATCTTCTCCCCTTTCCCTCCCATTGTTTTGCTTGTCAGCTCCACCTCCACTCTTCATGTCCTGCACAAGACCATTGCACTCTGTACACATGGCTGTATATGACATCCTCCTTACCACTGCACTTTGTACACTAGGTCAGGAGCATGTCACTTACAGCCCAAAATATGTAATACAGTTATTAGGACCATGTCACATACAGCCCAGTGTACAGAGTGGAGTGGTCAGGAGCATGTCACCTACAGTCCAGCATACAGAGTGCAGTGGTTAGGAGTCTACAAGTCAGACATGCAAAGTGCAGTGGTTAGGAGTATATGAATCAGACATACAGAGTGCAGTAGGTCAGAAATATGTCATATACAACCCGGCGTAAAAAATGCTGTTATCAGGAAAATGTCATATACAGGCAAGTATGCAAAGTACAGTGGTTGTGAGTGCTGATTATCTGCCAGCAATCTTTTTCAACAACCTCCTGGATTCCCTGCATGATTTGCAGCTTCTATGCTGCTTATTCCTGTAGCACCCTTTGTGCATGGGGGAGAGAGAGTGGGCTAACCTTTAGCAGGGAGAAGGCTAGCATTTTCCTCAGGGTGGACCCTCAGCCACAGTAGAGAGCGTTACATGACAAAAAAAAGTGCCAGGCACTTTGGGATTTTGAAGTTTTATTGGTCTAGCTCACTGGGGAGAGGGTAAAGGTTACATCTCTGAACACGCTTCCTCAGTGCACCCCTCCCCAGCTACTGTGCCCATAACACTGACAGGTACATGGCTGAGAAATGTTGTACTGGGTTGGTAGAATCTGATGGGGAACTGAGAAGCTAGTGGTGGAAGTAAGAACCATCTGAATTTGCTGCACTGGTGGAAGTGGAAATCATTCTCAACCTCGGCAAATCAGAGGAAGTACTGAAAGAGCAGGAGCCAGCAACATTGAAAGTTGTGAACTGCAAGTGCTGGGGTAAAAATTTTAACAAATAGTTTCTGGGGGATATATATATTTTATCATGCTCAACGTGTTACACTAAAAGCACTGAGAATTTAATACTGCTTACAAGGTTCGCTTTGTAATTGCAAAACATGTTAAATAAAATGTTAAAGAAGAACTCCAGGATAGGCAAAAATTCACCCAATAGTACACCCCCTACACTAAACAGTTAATAATATTTTGAAAATCCTTCCCATTTAGGTGAAAAGTCTAACTGAATTCTCATGACCTCATCTCTGTAATTCAAAAGATAACAGCATCTGCTCTGCCAAGGAGGAGATGTAACAGCAGGGATTACTTCATATCCTCTACTCTCCCTCTCTCTGCAGTGAAAGGAAACCACAGTTCCCATCAACCACAGGGAATTGTAGTGATTGTGGGTGTGTACACTTGGCCTGTACATGTTGAATGTGTCTGAGAGTCTAGGTCCTCCTACCACTGCAATTGGGGCTGAATTACATCACTGCTTCCTGGAGAAAGAACTACAGAAGTGATGTACCAAGATCAGTGGCTGGGGGAATAGGAGGCATAGCAGCCACTGGTCTTACAAACAGGAAACCAAAGAGAATTAACAGTTGGATTTGAAAATGAATAGGCTATTTCAGAGTGACTACTGAGTGAATCAGAAGATGGATGACATATTCAGTGAAGGCAGGAAATCAGCAACAAGGACATGTAAAGACAATTTTGCCTGGAGTTCTGCTTTAAATAAAAGCCCTGATTCAGCACTGAGGAAATTCCTGCTACTTGCACAGCTTTAGGTGCTCAGTGAACACTAGGAAAACAGTTCTATGTGACTTTGTTGCCCATATTTTGACTAATAGCAAATATGGGTCAAATAATACCAAAATAATATCAAATATAGGAAAATATATTCACATAATGTATATTAACCACTTGCTGCGCCGCCACAGTACATTTACTGTGACAGGGCGGCAAGTGCATATATATACGTGATTGAGCCTGTTGAGGCTTGGAAGTGCACTGTGCACCCGTACTGTGACTGCAGCAGATCACTGTTACCGGTAACTGGGTATCAAGTGATCGCTATGACTGGTCAGAGAGGTCACATAATAACAATGTAAACAAACTGTCATGAATGGCTTTCCATTCATGAACAGCTTGCTAATTGTTGTGATCTGTCATTGGCCCACAGCAATCACATGGTACCTGGCTTCCTGTACTCTGTGATTAGCTTAGCCAATCACAGATCACAATAAAAAGCAAGCTGTTCATGAATAAGAAACCCATTCATGACAGCTAAAGCTATTGCCTATATTTAATTTCTTCATTTTCCAACAAATTGTGGCAAAAAATTACAACTTTAAGAAACTCACAATGCCTCTTAACTGTTTACCAAAAATGGGTTATTTGGGTGGTAATTGCACTGTCCTGGTGTTTAAGGGCCTCAAGAAATATGATAAACCATCAGTACATCTGGATTGATCAATTTTCAAATATATATATATTTTTATATATATATATATATATATATATATATACACACATACACTGTATATACCATAAATTGTAGACGCTATAACTTTCATACAAACCAATTAATTCTTGTATATTGCCAAAGACATGTAGCAGAATACATTTTGGCCTAAATATATGAAGACATTTGACTTTATTGGATATATTTTATAATAGAAAATATTGTTTTTTTTCCAACATTTTCAGTCTTTTTTTCGTTTATATAATAAAACATTTTTTAAAAACCCAGTGGTGATCAAATACCACCAAAAGAAAGCTTACTTTGTGTGAAAAAATATATAAATTTAATTTGGGTACAGTGTTGCATGTCTGCGCTACTGCCAATAGTACAGTGCTAAATAGCAAAAATGGCCTGGTCATGAAGGGGGTAAAACCTTTCAGAGCTGTCCTGTGGACAGATTCTCTCACCTGAGCTGTGGATCTCTGCAGTTCCTCCAGAGTTACCAAGTGCTTCTTGGCATCTTCTCTGATTAATGCTCTCCTTGCCCAGCCTGTCAGTTTAGATAGACAGCAATGTCTTGGTAGGTTTGCAGTTGTGCCATACTCTTTCCATTTTGGGATGATGGATTGAACAGTGCTCCGTGAGATGTTCAAAGCTTGGGATTTTTTATAACCTAACCCTGCTTTAAACTTCTCCACAACTTTATCCCTGACCTGTCTGGTGTTTTCCTTGGTTTTCATGATGCTGTTTGTTTACTAAGGTTCTCTAACAAACCTCTGAGGGTTTCACAGAACAGCTGTATTTATACTGAAATTAAATTACACACAGGTGAACTATATTTACTACTTAGGTGACTTCTGAAAGCAATTGGTTCCACTAGATTTTAGTTAGGGGTATCTGAGTAAAGGGGGTTGACTACAATTGCACACCACACTTTTCAGTTATTTATTTCTAAAAAATTGTTTAACCACTTGCCGTCCACCTGCTGTTTATAAACGGCAGGACGGTGGCACTCCAGGGGCGGGTTGCCATTCATAAATGGCACCTGCCATTTCTAGCTGTGCGCGCTCCCTGGGAACGCGCAGCACCGCAATCTGGTGCCCACTGTGTCCTCTGGACACAGTGAAACACTGATCGTCGGACGGGACCTCTGTATGAGGTCCCGATCATGTGATCACTGATTGGCCAATCAGTGATCACATGCAAAGTAGTAAGCAAGATGTCACTTGTGACATCATTGCTTACTACGTGTGAAATCTGTGAATGATCACAGAGGTCACATGGTACAAGGCTATTCACAACAGCCTTGTACCATGTGACAAGCTGTGACCAATCACAGTTCACTCAGTAGTTCTCAATGGCTGCAAGAATGCAGACAAAGAGAAAGAGAAATGATTGATTTTACATCCTATATGGGTGTAAAAGCAATCACTGTAAAAAAAAAAAAAAAATCTTCATCAAACATAAATAATAATATAAAAAAAATAAAATAAAAATGTAAAAAAAAGTTTAAAAATTATAATTTTTGGTTATAAACTAATTTGGCTTATTTTTGTTTTTTACTAAACAGATAACGGAATACATTTCGGCCAAGATTTATGATGAAAGATTATTTGCAAAATTTTATAAGAAAAACACTTTTTTCAAAATGTTTGGACTTTTTAATTTACATAGCAAAAAAAATAAAAATCCCAGTGGTGAATAAATACTACCAAAATAAAGCTTTATCTGTCTAAAAAAATGGTAAAAAATTCATATGGGTACAGTGTTGCATGACCGTGCAATTGTCATTCAAAGTGTGATAGCGCTGAAAGCTGAAAATTGCCCTGGTCAGGAAGGAGGTAAAAGTGTCCGGACAAGAAGTGATTAAACCATTTATCATTTTCCTTCCACTTCACAATTATGTGCCACTTTGTGTTGGTCTATGACATAAAATCCCAATAAAATACATTTACGTTTTTGGCTGTAACATGACAAAATGTGGAAATTTTTAAGGGGTATGATTATTTTTTCAAGGCATTGTAAAAACGCTCAACTATAAGAGAGGACATTTTCCAAGTATGAGGGCTGCTCTTCAAGACTTAGACGGGGGGGATAATTGGCAACAATAAACACAGAACAGCAATGGAAATTATTCACAAAGATCATATGTGAACATACTGTACTTGTAACAATGAATTGAGCGGAATATGTAAAAAGGAAATCAGGGCCACATAAATTCAAACTGAGCTAAAGATTTCAAAAGAGACTAGGACAACCCCCTCCAAAAAAATTTTTCACATATATTAACAGTAAAAAGGTCAGTTCTGAGCATGTAGGCCCTTTACAAAATAATCTGAAATGGGTGACTGGGGACAAAGAGAAGGCAACTTTATTAAATAGCTTCTTCAGCTCTATGTATATGTACCACTACCCCCTGAGGGATTGCTGATGAATTTGGGTTCCCCTATAGTCCTACACAGCCAGTCAGTTACCATTTTCTAGGCAACTTTCATCCACAGGCAGAAATCAGGCCTTGAGCATTGGTTTTGGCATTTTATTGAGGGGATTAAACTTGGATAGGGTAGAGAAGTGTATAGGATGCCCAAGGGAACATCTTGAAATATTCATAGCTTCTTCTCTCTGAAACACAGTCTCCGTTGGAGTGCTAGCCAGCAGCTCCAGTTGTACTACCCCAGACTCTAGATGAACTCCTCTTCACCCAGCAATCTGAAGGTTTTCTTCCTGAGCAGGGGAGCTGGCTCCTGTTCCCTTAAATAAGGTATACTGTTACTAGAATAGGGTTTCCCAGCAGAGTGCTCCTTCCCCTGTCAACCCAGGGAGTGCAGGTGTACTCACTCAGATTCTCTCCTGTACCACTTGCAGAATGGCTACAGCTAGCAGGCCTATCAGCTGGGATGCTCCTTTCCTCCCATACATGTGGTCCTCTCTCAGGGGGCCAGTGAATCCTGAGTTTTCATCCTTTCCAGCTCCAGGCTTGCAGGCAGGCCCCATCCCACTAGGCCTCCTGGCAGCCTTCTCTTTCAGCCTCACATCTTCCTGCTTCTCACTCCTCTCCCACCACCACACTCCTGCTACTGAGCAGACTCCAACACTTTTAGGGGAGTTTAGACCCTTGCCAAGCCTTCTGTTGGTGAATAGCTAAGGTCTCTTAAAACTGCAGCCAACAACTCCTCAGATCCACCCCCTGCATCCAAGACCCTCCTCCAAAAGCCTCAGAGCAGGGGGAAATTCCAGAGGGGCTGGCCTGCAGAGTCTCTCAGTCCTGACCAGAATTTGACCACTCTGACTATCTCACCTTAACTGCTAGTCAGTTCCTCTCTAGCCATTAGGGTCTAGCCCCCCCTAGCTAAACTAGGAGGGTGATACATATACTAAGGAGAATGGGGGAGATCATGTCCATTAAGGGATGGTATTGACACAGCTCTAAATGATCCACAAAGGCCCAGAATTTATTTGGTCCAGATATATTTAGACAGAATAAAAGTGAATAAAGCACCTGGACCCAATGTCATACACCCACAGGTCCTGAAAAAATTGAGCTCTGTCATTTCAAAGCCATTGTTTCTAATTTTAGGGACACTTTAATGACTGGCATAGTACCACTTTATTGGCGTAAGTCCAATGTGGTGCCTATATTTAAAAAGGGGTCTTTTTGTTTTTACCTAGTAACTATAGATCTTTTAGTTTAACTTCTGTAGTTGAAAAAATACTGGAGAGTTTAAATAAAGACCACACAGATGAGTTCTTGCTAGAAAAAAAATATTTTAAGCAACAGACAGCATGGATTCATGAAAGACAGAAGTTGTCAAACAAATCTGATATCTTTTTATGAGGAGGTAAGCAAAACCTTAGATAGAGGAGTAGCTGTGGATGTAGTATACTTGGATTTTGCAAAAGCGTTTGACACAGTTCCCCATACATGGCTAATGTGTAAGGTAAAGTCTACAGGCTTGGAAAAATCTGTATGTAAATGGATAGAAAACTGGCTAAAAGATTGTATTCAGAGAGTAGTGGTTAAAGATTTATACTCCGAATGGTCTAGGGTTGCCAGTGGTGTACCCCAAGGTTCAGTGTTGGGACCCTTACTATTTAATATATTTATAAACGATATAGGGTCTGAGATTAAGAATACCATTTCAGTCTTTGCAGATGACACCAAGCTGTGCAGTGGAATAACGTCCTTACAGGATGTCTTCAATTTACAAGCTGACCTCAATGCACTGTTTAATTGGGCAACTATGTGGCAAATGAGATTTAATGTTGATAAATGTAAGGTTATGCACTTGGGGGCTAAGAATATGCATGCATCATACATACTAGGGGGAGTACAACTGGGGGAATACAATGGTGGAGAAGGATCTGGGAGTTCTTGTAGATCATAAGCTTAATAATGGCATGCAATGCCAAGCTGCGGTTTCTAAAGCGAGCAAAATCCTCTCTTGTATTAAAAGAGGTATAGACTCCAGAGAGAGAGATATCATTTATTCCTGTACAAATCATTAGTAACACCTCATCTGGAATATGCAGTTCAGTTTCGGGCATCAGCTCATAAAAAGGATATCGGGGAACTGCAGAAAGTGCAGAGGAGGGCAACCAAACTGATAAGAGGCATGGTGGAGCACAGCTATGAGGAAAGATTAGAGGAACTGAATTTATTCTCTCTTGAGAAGAAGAGATTAGGAGGGATCTGATCAACATGTATAAATACATAGGTGGTCCATCTAGTGAACTTGGTGTAGAGTTATTCACTTTAAGGTCATCACAGAGGACAAGGGGGCACGCTTTATGTCTGGAGAAAAAGAGATTTATTTTCAAATACGGAAAGGCCTTTTCACAGTAAAAGCTGTGAAAATGTGGAACAGACTCCCTCAGGAGCTGGTTCTGGCCATTTCAGTAGATTGCTTTAAAAAAGACCTGAATTCTTTCCTAAATGCACATGTAGCACTACTCCCCTTAAGGGTTGCTTAGTAATTTTTGGGTTTCCTGTCAATCTGAACCTCTTGTTGTAAGCCCAACCTCTGCTGACAGCACCATGCTCTCATGACCAAAGTAAATCACAACTGTAAAATGGACTTACACACAAGTTAGGATAAACCAATATGAAGTTTATATTGGAATTAAAGGTAACTAGGTCAAAAAGAACAAAATTACACTAAAATATGCAGCAAAATATAATCACTCCTGGTAATTGTGAGCAAAAATAAAGACAGTCACCATAAAGCAACAATAACTGTAAGCAGGCCTGCTTTCAGAAATAATACATTGCCTCCAATCTGAAGGGATTGATGAATCCCCAGTGAGTAGAAAACAACTATGAAGAAACAAGTAAGCTGTGTGTCCTCAGATCTAGATAACAAGGATTAAATGTGAAGGAAAGAGAATTCTCATTTGAAATTGGGCACTGTGCCTTTAAGGACACTACAATGTCTTCTGCACGCTTGTTGGGGCCCAGTTGAGTTGAGGTGTGGAATATAGTTCCTTGGGATGGTAACACAAAGATAGTGAAGTAACAATGGAGATTTAACACTCTTCCTCCTGATGGGCTGGGTCCCCTTTAAAGCACTAAACATGGGGGAGGCTTGAAGTAATGAATAGAAACAATTGGCATACAGTAAATATCTATAGGCAAAGACAGCTCACTTTGTACATCATAGGCAAAAATAAACAGTAATGGGAATCCTGCTTTGTTGAAGAAGGGAAACTTGTTGTTTCAGTTTTTTTAATGTTCATAACTATGTGTAGGTAATTAGCTAAGGTGGCAAACTGTCAGTAGTCATTTGGTTAGTGGGTGCATAGGTCTCTCTCACCTGATCAAAGTAGTTTGGCAGATCGGGGATCAGTAGGCTCATTCTGCTCTTCCTCTCTCTCCAACCCTGGCTCTGTGGCCTATTTCAGCACTTCAGCTATTCCTTCACACTTCCTTCCCCTTCAGTCTCTCCCCGCACTCTCCTGTCCAATCTCCCGAGCTTTGATAGTTATATGCCGCCGCCCACACACTACACCTCTTGGGAAGTGTAGTCTCTGACTGCTCTGCTCACCAGATGAGTCCTGCAGTGCAGCATACAAGTCCTAGAGAGCTGTTCTGTTCTTGTGAATGACCCTTAAAAAAAAAAAAATCACCGACATCAAATGTCTATTTTAATTGTAAATAATAACATTTCAATGGGTTACACACATAACATAACTGGATAGCAATATTTTTATTTAAAGTTGATCCAGGGAATATCTCATTGCCTCTTGGGGGATCAGGAAGGATTTTTTTTCCCTGCCGAAGCGAATTTGATCATGCTTTGCTGAGGGTTTTTTTTGCCTTCCTCTGGATAAACTGTTGGTATAGAATTGTGTATATGGGAATATATATATATATATATTTGGCAGGAGAGAGAGCAAAATAGGTGCAGAGACATGGCTAAAATCAGGAAGTTCATCAGAGGAGCAAAGGGTTCAACATTCACCAGAAACAAGATACAGAGCAAGAATATCCAAGGAATCAGGCAAGAAGCTGTCCAGCATCTCAGGTGGCACAGGGAGAAGAAACACAGACAATAATTGCAGAGGTTGCAGGCTAAGATCTGGATCCTTATACAGTCTTCTGCTTCACTTACTAAGAGCACTTCCCATACCACTGGACAGTGATTGACATTTCAATAATGACACTTTTACAAATCCTTATGTAATAGGGGCTGCCTTCATAGACCCCTTACGACATTCGAGTTTTTATGCTCTAATGCCACTGGGCTGACATGTGTGATTTTGTGTGTACTCTCTACTACTCAGAATGATCACCACAGGCATTCCAAACTACCTAAAAGAATAGAGGACATAGTTACATCTTAATTTATCAGATGAAGATATTTCTAAATCTTTAACCTTGACCCATAAAATGTGCATAGCAACTTAATCCCAGGAAGGGAACTTTAAATTATTATGTATATGGTATTGGTACCTGGTCAGATTACAGATTACTATATTTCCACAATTCTCTAACTCCTGTTGGAGGTGCTACATTCACGTGAGAACACCAGTGCAAATTTGCAAATTTGTTGGTCATAACTCATGCCCACATCTTCAACCATTTCTATATCTATATCCAAGAAGGGGCTTCTTAGATTTTTCTTCTAGCTGCTTTGTCCGTTATCCTAGAGGTCCCTTCTATCTATGAATGGATAATTGAGATGAATAAATAAGTGGTGTAGTGCTAAATAAATACTATTACATGTGCATCAATATATGAAAAATAAATGAAGAATAAATCAATACATAAATAACGTGTAAACACAAACAAGTGAAATTTCAAAAGCCTATAAAGTGACCCCCCAGAAAGATATATATCCCCAGTCTGGGGGATCAAATAAAAGTGAAACAAGTGATTCCCTACTCGGGAACACAACTAATACATAAGAACACAAGTGCAAGTGTACAATATTCCATAAAACACACAATATGTGATAAATCATAAACGTCCAATCCATATGAATGTCCACTAAATCCACTATTTTGTGCACAAACACAAATCAACATCATGTGAAAATTGAATCAGCAGAACGTGGGGTGAGTTTAGTGCCAAAAACTCGTGATTTGGACAGGGACAGGCACAGGGACAGGCAACCGACCAGAGGCGAGGAACCCGACCAGAGAAGAGTCATCAGAGGAGCTCCACATCCACCTCCAGAACAGGACACCATCAGGAAGGCTACATAAGAGTACCAGGTGATTGGAGAGAGCTCAGGAGGAGTTTGAGTCTGCTGGAGTATCCAGAAGGGTCTTTTCGGTGACGTGGTAGTTCCTGTGCAAACGTGGTTAATCCATAAAGCAAGCTGGCCCTTGTGGTCACTGTGAGGAGAGTACCAAGTGATTGGAGAGAGCTCAGGAGTATTGAGTCTGCTCGAGTATCCAGAAGGGTCTTTTCGGTGATGTGGTAATTCCTGTGCGAACGTGGTTAATCCATAAAGCAAGCTGGCCCTTATGGTCACTGTGAGGAGGTGAGGGGGCACTCAGGCTACTTCAGGATACAAATCACGAGTTTTTAGCACTAAACTCACCCCACGTTGTGCTGATTCAATTTTCACGTTATGTTGTTTTGTGTTTGTGCACAAAATAGTGGATTTAGTGGACATTCATTTGGATTGGACGTTTATGATTTATCACATATTGTGTGTTTTATGGAATATTGTACACTTGCACTTATGTGTTTATGTATTAGTTGTGTTCCCGAGTAGGGAATCAATTGTTTCGCTTTTATTTGATCCCCCAGACTGGGGGTATATATGTTGCTGGGGGGTCACTTTATAGGCTTGTGAAATTTCACTTGTTTGTGCTTATACGTTATTTATGTATTGATTTATTCTTCATTTATTTTTTTATATATTGATGCACATGTAATAGTATTTATTTAGCGCTACACCACTTATTTATTCATTCATCTATTTTCACTTTGTGGTTAAAGGAAGGTGTGAGCAGCTTAGGTTAGGGATTATCCATTTAAGCGCAGGGTTTTGTTCCTATGTTCTGGATAATTGAGATGCTTTCCTTCAAACAGATGGAAAAACTATCTGTAAATCTGTATGAGAGACCTAAAACTTTTTCCAGAACATAGCAACCCTGAATTCAGATATCCTGTATATCTTTTTATTACGGTGTTGCTCCCACTGACAACAGCATAACCACATAACTTCGTATGTTAGGAGGAGCACTGGGATGGGTCCCCCTCCTTCTCCCCCCCTCCTTTTTTTCCATTCTATCGCTTTTTCCATATTTAGTCTTTTTTTCTTACTGTTTCTACTACTTTCTGCCTTTTCCTTGTTTTGACAACAGACATGAAAATGTGGCTTTTACAGGATATTACTTAAACCTTCACAATTCATTATCTTGTAAAGTCCTGTAATATACTGGCTTATGCCATAAACTGTCAAAACTGACATTTACAACATAAAGAAGAAAATGTGTGTTTAAATTCTCTTCAGCTTCTGGCTGCTCCCTTATCCTAGATGAGGGTCTGATAGAGATGTTAATGGGGGACCCCCCACACAGGCACGGAAAGGAGGGTACGCACGCCCCCCTCCTGAGCCATACCAGGCCACATGCCCTCAGAATGAGGGAGTACCTTGCCAGGGATAATAAGGACCTTTTCCCTACAACCCAGGCCTGGTGTCTGTGGGGTTCTAAACGTAGGGGGCTTATGGGAATCCCCCTTTAATAAGTATAGGGCCACCAGAAACCACTCCCTCCCAAGTAAATAACCCCTACTCATTCGGTAACAAAAAAAAACATGCACACACACTGCATTGATGTCACTGATTGTTAAGGACTCAACAGTGCCTGCACTCGCTGGCGCCCTTTGCAACCAATGACAATCACCAATGACAAAACAATGAGGAAGCTGTCATGTACAGTTGTGTTCAAAATAATAGCAGTCAGACATCACTAACCTGATCAATCACTGTTTTTGGTAGAAATTATATTTCTACATGGCAAATAATTTACTAGCAGGTGTAGTAGAGTAATAGAAATCCAACAGACCCAACAGTCATGACATGCATGCTGCTGATTCTGTGTAATTGAATCACTAATTGAAAGGGGCATGTTCAAAATAATAGCAGTGTGGAGTTCTATTAGTGAGGTCATTCATTCTTTGAAAAACAGGTGGCAATTATTGCGCTTATTTAAGGAAGGAAGGCAGCAAATGTTGTACATGCTGGTTACAGTGCATTTCTCTCTGAAATTCTGAGGAAAATGGGTCGTTCCAGACATTGTTCAGAAGAACAGTGTACCTTGAGTAAAACGTTAATTGGAGAGGGGAAAACATATAAAGAAGTGCAGAAAATGATAGGCTGCTCAGCTAAAATGATTGCAAATGCTTTAAAATGGCAACCAACACCTGAAAGATGTGGAAGAAAGCGAAAAACTACCATTCAGATGGATAGAAGATTAGCCAAAATGGCAAGGACTCAGCCAACAATCAGCTCCAGGAAGATCAAAGAAGGTCTAAAGTTACCTGTGAGTACTGTTACAATTAGAAGACGCCTATGTGAAGCCAAGCTATCTGCAAGAAGCCCCCGCAAAGTCCCACTGTTGAAAAAAAGACATGTGCTGAAGAGGTTACAATTTGCCAAAGAGCACATTGACTGGCCTAAAGAGAAATGGTGCAACATTTTGTGGACTGATGAAAGTAAGATTGTTCTTTTTGGGTCTAGTGGCCGGAGACAGATTGTCAGACAACCCCCAAACACTGAATTCAAGCCACAGTACACTGTGAAGACAGTAAAGCACGGTTGCGCAAGCATCATGATATGGGGATGTTTCTCATACTACGGTGTTGGGCCTATTTATCGCATACCAGGGATCATGGATCAGTTTGAATACATCAGAATACATGAAGAGCTCATGCTGCCTTATGCTGAAGAGGAAATGCCCTTGAAATGGGTGTTCCAACAAGACAACGACCCCAAACACACCAGTAAACGTGCAACATCTTGGTTCCAAACCAACAAGATTGACGTTATGGAGTGGCCAGCCCAATCTCCGGATCTTAATCCAATAGAAAACTTGTGGGGTGACATCAAAAATGCAGTTTCTGAGGCAAAACCAAGAAATAGAGAAGAACTGTGGAATGTAGTCCAATCATCCTGGGCTGGAATACCTGTTCACAGGTGGCAGAAGTTGGTTGACTCCATGCAACAGATGTACAGCAGTTCTCAGAAACAGTGCTTATACAACTAAATATTAATTAAGTGATTCAAAGGAAAGCAAAATCTTCAAACATTTTTTAGTTTATATAGTGAATGTTTGAGTTTGTAAAGAAGAATACAAACACTGCTATTTTTTTGAACAGTCTAATATTCACTTTTCTTCATTTTTATTAGAGGAACAACACAAATTTGATATATTTTTCTTCATGTTTTGATTTGAAATGGAATGTGTAGTGTTCCCAATGCATTTGTGTGTATGGAAATAAAAGCTATTAGAAGGATTTGGAACTTTATTCACTTTTTTCAACACACTGCTATTATTTTGAACACAACTGTATATTACTGGTAGTAATGCTGCTAAAAGACATGACGTTTAGCTCACAGAACATGACATTTCGGTCAGGTCAGGGTGAACCTGACCTCCCTCACTGCTGCATACTATCCCTCCCCGATAATCCACTCAAAATAGAGCTCCAGTCAAAATGAAAACAAAAAATCAAAGTCAGCAGCTACAAAAACTGTAGCTGCTAACTTTTAAAAAAGAACCACTCACCTGTCCCTTGATGCAACAGTGTCCTCACCACAGCTGGGTTCACCAGTCGTCCTGTGTCCCTGGAGCTGGCATCTTCAGTGTGGGCACCCGGCTATGACAGCTTGCTTCACAGCTGGGTGACCATTGCGCATGCGCAAGCACACCATGCTTTGTGAATGGTCCCGTAGTCTTCTGGGACCTGTCATGTGTCCCAGAAGACTACAGGGAGGAAAGTAGGAGGACAACTTCTGCTTCCGATTGCCTAGGCAATCAAAGCAGAAGTGGGAGCAGGTACCTGTCAAATTCGGGTACTCGTTCCCCAATCCTTAATGGGATCCTTAATGGGGAAGGGAGAAGGAACAAGGAGATTTTCAGTAAAAAGTAACACATAATACACACATTAACACTTGTTAGGCACACATTTAACCTCTTGATTACCTCGAGATGTTAACCCTTTCCCAGCCAGTGTCATTAGTACAGTGACAGTGTATAGTATTATCACTGTTCACAGTATTAGGCTCCATTCATACTTATGCGACTTTGTGGTCCAAAGTCACATGACAAATCGCACCACATGTTTCCTAATGAGTATCATTCATATGTGTGCGACTTCAAGTTGTAGCAACTTGAAAGTAGTTCCTGCACTACTTTGGTCTGACTTTCATGCAACTTGAGGGCCATGGACTTCAATGTAAACCCTCCAAAGTTGCATGAAAGTTGCACCTGAATTATATACATGTGACTTGTTTGCGACTTTGTAAAGCACAAACAATCATCCTTGGTCAAAGCCAAAGTCGCACTCATTCAAAGTCGCACTGTACAGTTGCAATGAAAATCGCATGATTTTGAAGTCGCACAGGTGTGGCTGGAGCCTTAGTGTCACTGGTGATGTCAGTTAGTCAGTTCCCACCCAGTGTCAGTGCCAGATTGTCCGCTGCACTATTACAGTCCCACTATGAGTTGCTGATCAATGCCATTACTAGTATATAAATAAATACAAATTCCTGTATATATACCATAGTTTGTAGATGCTATAACTTTCACACAAGCCAATCAATATACACTTATTGTTTTGTTTTCACCAAAGACATGTAACAGAAAACATTTTGGCCTAAGTTTATGAAGAAATTAGATTTTTACATTTTTTATTGGACAAGCTTTATAGCAGAAAGTAAAAAATACTATTTTTTTTCAAACTGTTCAGTCTTTTTCATTTATATAATAAAAAATAAAAAGCTCAGTATTGATCAAATACCACCAAAGGAAAGCTCTACTTGTGTGGAAAAAAATGATATAAAATTCACTTGGTTACAGCATTGCATGACTGTGCAATTAATAGTTAAAAATGTGCAGTGCTAAATAGTGAAAAAATGACCAGCGGGCCAAACCTTCCGGAACTCAAGTGGTTAAATAAATCAGAGTTACACTATGATGATTTTATTTTAGTTTTAGGCTTAGTTCACACTACCGTTGACAGTAGGTGTTGGAGGGGCATTTCTAACGCTCCTCAAACGCCTATGAAAATGATACACATGGCAGCACACAGTGCTGTTCACACTGAGACGTTAGCGTCGCATCGCATTGCATCAAAATTGTCGCCTCATGTCCAGTCAGGAGGAGTTGAAGCCTTTTAACGCCTCCCATTCAAGTCTATGGTGGTGCTCCTCAAATGCCTGGTAGGCGTTTGCGGGGTGTTTGAGAGGCGTTTGCGTGGCGATTGTGGTGCGTTAACACCATTAAGTTCATTATAGGCATTTGTGGTGCGGTTTTAACACTTGTAAAATGCCTATAAAATGCCTCAAAACCGTGCATAGGGCGTTTTGGGGAGCATTTGTAACGCTTGTAAAACGCCTGTATAACGGCTGTGTAATGCTATAGGGGCGTTATGGAAGAAGCCAAGTTTGTACAAGCCCTAACTGTGCTGTTGTGCAGCTTGAGAGCGACCAAAAAGCTAGGAGGAGGAAGAACAGAACGGGGTGATTGCTGTTGCTACGGGCAATTACCTGGAGAATTTATGATCGGGAGGCTGTACCAACAAGTGCTTATAGACCTTCAGAAATATGGGCCTGACATTTATGGTGAGCAGGTGAATTACCCGCAACTCCAAGACATTGCTTGGGAACTGAAATTCCAATGGCAGATGAATCACCACCACCTCCAAGATGTTGTTTTGCAACTGTGAAATTCCAATGGGAGGTGAATCACCTGCAAATCCAAGATGTTGCTTGGCAACTGAGAATCCTATGGCAGCTGAATCACCTGCAATTCCAAGATGTTGATTGGCACCTGATATCCTACAGAAGGTATATCACCTGCAACTCCAAGATGTTGATTGGCACCTGAGATCCTACAGAAGGTATATCACCTGCAACTCCAAGATGTTGGTTGGCACCTGAGATCCTACAGAAGGTATATCACCTGCAACTCCAAGATGTTGATTGGCACCTGAGATCCTACAGAAGGTATATCACCTGCAACTCCAAGATGTTGATTGGCACCTGATATCCTACAGAAGGTATATCACCTGCAACTCCAAGATGTTGATTGGCACCTGAGATCCTACAGAAGGTATATCACCTGCAACTCCAAGATGTTGATTGGCACCTGAGATCCTACAGAAGGTATATCACCTGCAACTCCAAGATGTTGATTGGCACCTGATATCCTACAGAAGGTATATCACCTGCAACTCCAAGATGTTGATTGGTACCAAAGATCCTACAGAAGGTATATCACCTGCAACTCCAAGATGTTGGTTGGTACCAAAGATCCTACAGAAAGTATATCACCTGCAAATCCAAGATGTTGATTGGCATCTGAAATCCTACAGAAAGTATATCACCTGCAACTCCAAGATGTTGATTGGCACCTGAGATCCTACAGAAGGTATATCACCTGCAACTCCAAGATGTTGATTGGCACCTGATATCCTACAGAAGGTATATCACCTGCAACTCCAAGATGTTGATTGGCACCTGAGATCCTACAGAAGGTATATCACCTGCAACTCCAAGATGTTGATTGGCACCTGAGATCCTACAGAAGGTATATCACCTGCAACTCCAAGATGTTGATTGGCACCTGATATCCTACAGAAGGTATATCACCTGCAACTCCAAGATGTTGATTGGTACCAAAGATCCTACAGAAAGTATATCACCTGCAAATCCAAGATGTTGATTGGCATCTGAAATCCTACAGAAAGTATATCACCTGCAACTCCAAGATGTCGCTTGACAACTGAGATTCCTATAGAAAGTAAATCACCTGCAAGTCCAAGATGTTGATTGGCACCTGAGATTCCTACAGCAGCTGAATCACCTGCAACTCTGAGACGTTGCTTGGCAAATTAGGTTCCTACAGCAGGTGAAGCACCCGCAGCTCTAAGACGTTGCTTGGAAACTGAGATTCTTAAGGCAGGTATATCAGCTGCAACTCCAAGACATTTCTTGGCAACTGAGATTCCTATGGCAGGTGAATCCCCTAAAACTCCTAGACATTGCTTGGCAACTGAGATTCCTACGGCAGGTGAATCCTCTAAAACTCCTAGACATTGCTTGGCAACTGAGATTCCTATGGCAGGTGAATCCCCTAAAACTCCAAGACATTGCTTGGCAACTAAGATTCCTACAGTCAGCGAATCACCTGCAACATCAAGATGTTGTTTGTCAACTGAAATCCTGCAGCGGGTGAATCATCCCCAACTCCTATTGTAAACAGATTCCTACATGACCAATCACTTTGCATTGAGCAGGTGCCTAGGAGCCTAATTAAGCAGGCTGGCCATTGTGGTCCCTGTCTCTCAAAATAAAAGAAATTAGGACCTTCCTGATGTCACTGCCAGGAGCTCCACCATGACATGACAGTAGCATCCAAGTCTGAGAACACGCTTGTATTCCTGTAACTAAGGACAGAGAGAATCTGCCCCATGGCAACTGATGACTGGTATCCCCCACCAGTCATAGCAGTGATCAGGCCCCTTTATATTTGCCCTGATCACTTTTACAATACAGTGTTCATCTGTAAAATTTACAAGCTCACAGCTGTTATGAAAGTATTTAAAGTGGTTGTAAACCCTTACATTTACACAGTGAAGTGACTGGCTCAGCTGAGACACACTAAGAGATGAAAAGGATTTTCAACAGACTCACACAGCAGGGGGAGGAGAGCTCCAGTTACATACTCTACAAGAGCTGATTGAGGTGAAGGGACACCCCCCCCCACCACCACCTCCTCCTCCTTTAAAGAGTACACAGGAACAGAGCTGAGGCTGTCAATCAGCTGGAGGTCCCACCCCGGCTCCAGTTTTCTCTTGGTGTCAGGAAAACTTGTCAGAAGTGATTCATGCTGATAGTAGAGGAACTAGACAGCAGAGAGAAATGACACAAAGCCCTGGCTCACAGCGGTGCAACTTGTCATGCAATTTGACAGTTCCAAATGGCAGGAAAAGTCCCACCCTATTGCTGGCAATGGAGACGTTCAAATCGGTGCGACTCCGACTCTATCCTGCACTATTTTCAGCGATTTCAGGTGCGACATGCATAGATATCTGTGCACCTGAAATTGCACTGACCTGTAGCTTTGAAAGTGCGCTACTTCAAATGAAGTAGCATGATTTCAAAGTCGCACTCAGTGTAAACCAGGGCTTAGGCTATTTTCACACTGCTCTGTATGAAAAACACAACAAAAACACGTGAGTTTTTTCTGCTGTGCGTTGCTGTTTTACGTGTTTGATGCATTTTTCGTGTGTTTGCATTGCTTTTTTCCCCACTGGAAAAAGCACTTCCCACATTGCATTTTTGATGCGTTTTAGAATTTTTGATGTGGTTTTTATTTACTTCAGTGGAGGGATGCCTTTTTAGTGCACTTTTTTAACTGAATGAGCATGCACCAAAAATGCAGCAAGCAGGACTCTTAAAAACTGCAACTGAAGAACAATGGACCAGTGTGAATAGCTCCATAGGATTTTGAAGGGATGCATTTTTCTTCTGCTTTTTTTCTACTTTTTTTATCTGATCAACTGAACAAAAATTGATCATTGTGAAAGCAGCCTTAGTGCTTTGGAAAGAGGCCAGTAAACACTATCTGAAATACTGTATGAGCTTTGTTCAGATTTCCTGTCTGAATTAAATTAGGGGAAGGTGAGAACTCCTTTTTGGTATCTATTCCTCCTGCATGTGTCCCCATTGTGAAGATTCACCTTCTCTACTGTTATCAGGTAGGAAAGAGATGGGAAATCCAAAACATTCAAGTGTTACTAAATCCAGGACTCTGTATTCACTATATCTGGTCTCCCACAGTACACACAACATGGAAATGCAATTATTTTAGTAACTAGAAAAGCTACAATTTCTGGGGAGATTGTGTGAAGTGTTCTTGCCTCCACCAGTAGTCTACAACTGGAGTGGGCGGAGTAACTGGGTGGAGTGGCTTGAGTAAACTGTTGTGTGGTTGAAGTGGCTGGAGTTACTGTGAAAAGGTCAATGGGCGGCGTGAGTTGCAAACAAATGGTCATATTGTGAAAACTATCAGGACTATGGCTTAGCCGTGGACATTTTTAGTGGCAGCAGGGATAGCTGAACGTTTTGATATAAGATTTGTGTAGGTGGGCTTGAAAATGACAGACTGATGGCAGTTTACAAATCATGTCCTGATTTTTCAGCTCACACTCTAGCTTTTGTCAGCTCCCACCCTAGTTTTGAACATTCCGCCATTCATTCCTATGGGACCAATTTCACCACAAAAACGCCAATATTTTGTGAACCATTCGGCGAAACATTCCACAAAGTAATAGCACACCAATCGGGAACAATCCGCACGTTTCGGTATATTACTGTCTATGTAGTGTAAAAACTGTGGGAGGAGTTATGGTGGTAAATTTGGCTATAATAATAAGAATATATATGTGAGATAACAGTAAGCGGTCTTGCCATTCAAGAACACTTAAATATCAACTGCTAAATACCTTTTCTCAGCAGCAGTTAGTGCAGTCTTGTGACTTCTATCAGTGTCCAGCAGAGCACTGGTTAAAGGATAAGTTCACCTTTTGGACAAAAATAATAAATGCACATTTTTTTGCAGGTAATAAAAATGTGAATTTATTATTTTTGTCCAAAGGAGCCTGGAAAGCATTGCACCAGTGATCAGCATATCCTCCATTTCCTGCAGACCTGTCAGAATATTTGCTTGTCGTATGGGATGTATGGTCAAGCAGATATACTGACAGGAAGCTTCAATGAACTACCATGATTCTCCACAGTGCCGTGGTAGTTCATTGAAAACTACAAACCAACAGCCGCTAAGGCTGCAGGGACTTGTAGTTACTCATTCACAGAACTCTGTGAATGAGTGACATGGCTGTGTGGGCGGAGCCCCGCATGGCCAGGCTGTTTTCAAATCTGACAGATAGCACGAGGAGACTTCTCCCCGTATGATCTGTCAGAGGGAGGGAGGTCAGGCGCACCTGCAACTATGGGCACATGTTACATATTCCACCATAAAAACAGCGGGAACATGTAACATGTTGCAAATGTGTACTTGTTCTTTAAAGCTTGTAAAAGGTGTTTTCAGTCTCCCCTGATTGTCCTATGAGCCTGCATAACCCCTGACCCTCTCTCTGGACAGTGCTGATTGGCCCTGTGCTGATCACATGCACTCTCCCAAGAAAAAAACTTTCTAGCAATAAACACCAAACTGAGCATGTGAAGCTTGCCCCCAAGGCTCTGTTCTGTCAGCAGATGGACTAGGAACAGTGAAAGGAGGGGATGATCAGAGAAGATAGGATCAAACTGCCTTTTTACAAAATGCAGAGGATTAACCCCTTAGGTTCCACAGTGAGTATTACTGCATATACAGACTGATTTTACTGTTGTGGGTTTAGTAACACTTTCAGTGTTCACCAGAACAGGTATGGGGAAATCTATTTTAGTGACAACTGACAGGACATTTTGGGGTCGATTTACTAAAAATGAGGAGTGCAAAATCTGGTGCAGCTGTGCATGGTAGCCAATCAGCTTCTAACTTCAGCTTGTTCAATTAGCCGCTTCCCGACCGCTCTATAGCAGAAGTACTGCTACGGGGGTGGCAGGACTGCAGAAAATCACACGCACACAGGGGCGTACTGACCATTTGGAAACTTGGGCACTGCCCGAGGGCCCGGGGTCAGTAGGGAGCCCCATGAGATGCCCCTGGTACCTTTTTCATAGGCTTTTTTGAGTTTGGGCAAGGACACAGGGGCCCCATGATCCCCTATTGCCCAGGGGCCCCATGAGTTGTCAGTCCGCCCCTGCACACACACACACACACAATTTTGTATTTCTGGGTAGGGGGTGCAAGCTGTCGATCACCAGGTCCCGGACAGAGATTCCTCACTGACACCCGGCGATTGCTGAGGAACACTGACAGGGGAGGGGTCTGTATGTAAACAACACAGATCTCTCCCCTGTCAGCATCAGCACACTGCTTTGTATTGCTCTGCATAGAAGAGCAATACACAGCAGCGTGCTTACACAGTAAAGCACACACAGACAAAATAGTAAAACAGCACACAGTTAACCCTTTGATTGCCCCAGACGTTAACCCCTTCCTGCCCACTGTCATTAGTACAGTGTCAGTGCTTTTTAATAGCACTGACCACTGTATTGGTGTCCCTGGGGATGTCAGTGACAGTCAGTCCCCCTCCAGTGTCAGAATGGCTGCTGCATTCCTGCTATAAGTCGCTGATCGTCACCATTACTAATCAAAACAAAAAAATCCCAGTATATATACTGCCATTTGTAGATGCTATAACTTTCACATAAACCAATTAATTTACATGTATTGGACATGTGGCGGAATACATTTTGGCTTAAATTTATGACGAAATTTGATTTCTTAAATTTTTTACTGGACATGTTTAACCACTTGCCTACCAGCCACTTATACCCCCTTCCTGCCCAGGCCAATTTTCAGCTTTCAGCGCTGTCACACTTCCAATGACAATTGCACAGTCATGCAACACTGTACCCATATGAAATTTTTATAATTTTTTTTCACACAAATAGAGCTTTCTTTTGGTGGTATTTACTTGCCGCTGGGTGTTTTATTTTTTGCGCTATAAACAAAAAGAGAGCAAAACATTTGAAAAAAAAGGTTTTTCTTTGTTTCTATTATAAAATTTTGCAAACAGGTAATTTTTCTCCTTCACTGATTTCATTTATGAGGCTGCACTGATAGGCAGCACTGATATGCAACAATGAAGGGCACTGATGTGCAGCACTGATGGGTGGCACTGATGGGTGGCACAGGTGAGTGGCACTACTAGGCACTGATTGGCACAGGTGGGTAGCACTGCTGGGCACAGGTGGGCGACATTGCTGGGTGGCACTGGTGGGTGGCACTGCTGGCCACCAATCATCAGTGCCCTGATGATCGGTGCTGATCCGTCCTCTGACATTGCTGGTTATCGGCAGTACTTTCCTCACATTGTGACAGCGTGAGGAAAGTGCAGCCCATAACCGACAACTGCATTTACCGGTGATCTGCTGTGTCATTGGACACGGCTGATCACGTGGTAAAAGTCCACTGTGATTGGCCTTTTACCACATCATGTGATCAGCTGTGTCCGTAGGATCACAGGGGGCGCACAGGAGGGCGTGTTCTGGGAGGACATCATATGATGCCCTCCCAGGACTGGACTGTAGCCATCATTCGGCTATAGTGCGGTTGGCAAGAGGCTAATAGCAAAAAGCCAAAAATACTGGGGTTTTTTTTTTCAAAATTAAAAATTTTCGGTCTTTTTTTGGTTATAACGCAAAAAATAAAAAAACGCACAGGCGATCAAATACAACCGAAAGAAAGCTCAATTTGTGGAAAAGAAAGGACATACATTTCATTTGGGTGCAGCATTGCATGACCGCACAATTGTCAGTTAAAGTGATGCAGCGCCGTATCGCAAAAAATGCCCAGGTCAGGAAGGGGAGTAAATCCTCTGGAGGGAAGGTGTTAAATTGACAATAAAATCTGGAAGCTGACTGGTTTCTCTGCAGAGCTGCACCAGATTTTATATTCTCCAGTATTAGTAAATCTCCCTTTTGTGTCTTAGGGCTCATTCACATTTGACTTTATTTCTAACTCTTGCCAAATGCCCCTATAGCATTTGACAGGCATTAGACAGGCGTTTGGGAAGCTTTTTTTCAAGCTCCCCAAACGCCCTATGCGCAGTTTTGAGGCGGTTAACATGCATTTGCCAAGCATTAAAATCGCACCACAAATGCCTATAATGAAGTTAAATGGTGTTAACGCTCCGCAACCACCTGCCAGGCGTTTGCAGAGCAGCACCATAGACTTGAATGGGAGGCTTCAATTCCTCCTGACTCCACACGAGGCGTCAGTTCTGCCACTATGCTAATGCTTCAGTGTGAACAGCACTGTGTGCTGCCATGTGCAGAATATTCATAGGCATTTGAGAAGTGTTAAAAACTCTTCCCAATCACCTGTCTGATGCCTGCTGACAAAGCTAGTGTGAACTGAGCCTTATGCAGGCCATAGACGGGTCATTTATTATTATTACTATACAGGATTTATATAGCGCCGACAGTTTGCTCAGCACTTTACATTATGGTGGGAGACAGTTTATTGGCCGAATTTACGTCCGCAGGAAAAATCGGCCGATATTCACACCGTTAGTGGGGCCAGCCCGTTGGCTGTTTTTCGTGGATCTTCTCATTTATTTTTAACAGTCAAGTTGGAAAAGCCACGAAAAATGGCCGTTTTCGTGGACATTGGTGTCAGCATCGGCAACGGGGCCGACCAATTTTTCATTTATCAGCTGAAAATTTGGGCGATAAATGGCACGTCTATGGCCTTCCTTATGCAGGCCATAGACGGATCGAAAAAACAAAATTGGACGATTTTCGCACCGTTAATTGGTTGCCCGTTTTTCAGGGTTTTGGCACTTTTTTTTATCGGTAAAGTTGGAAAACAAATTGGACGATTTTGCCGATCGGCCGATTTTACCGGCAATGATGGGCAAATCGGCCGATCATTTTACCAATAAAAAATCTGCGCATGAGCCGTGACCTCCAAGAAGAAGAAAAAGAAGAAAAGAAAAAGAAGAGAAGAAAAAGAAAAAGAAGAAAAGAAGAAAAAGAAAAAGAAGAAAAAAGAAGAAGAAGAATTCCAGAATGCTATTATATTTGACATTATTATTGTTATACAGTATTTATAAAGCGCCGATAGTTCGCTCAGCGCTGTACATTACAAAGGGGGACAGAACATGTGACAGAACAATAACAATACAATGCAAAACATGAGGGGATCGAGGGCCCTGCTCTTTCGAGCTTACAATCTAGGAGAGAGGGGATAGTGGTACAGGAGGAGATAGCTGTGGGGGATGGAGTGGTAGGAAGAGTGGAGAAGGTCGGCAAGTTAGCAGGGGGTGGGGTAGGCTTCCCTGAAGAGATGGGTTTTCAGGGTGCGCCTAAAGGAGAGGAGAGTAGGTGATAATCTGATGGGTTGGGGCAGGGAGTTCCAGAGGATGGGTGACACCCTGGAGAAGTCCTGGAGGCGGGCATGGGAGGAGGAGACCAGAGAACTAGAGAGAAGGAGGTCTTGTGAGGAGCGGAGTGTGCGTGCTGGGCGGTACTTGGGTATTAGGTCAGTGATGTAGTTCGGGGCAGTGTGGTGGACGGCTTTGTAAATCAGTATTAGGATTTTGAATTTGATCCGTTGCGCAATCAGAAGCCAGTGGAGGGATTGGCAGAGGGGGGTGGCGGAGATGGAGTGGTTGGAAAGGTGAATGAGTCTGGCAGCCGTATTCAGGATTGACTGAAGCGGGCATAGCCAGCGGCGAGGCAGGCCAGTGAGGAGGGAGTTGCAGTAGTCGAGTCGTGATGTGATGAGGGAGTGGATGAGCTGTTTAAAGGTTTCTGGGGTTAGGAACGAGCAGATTTTGGCGATGTTGCGGAGGTGGAGCCTGCACGAGCTTGCATTTTCAACAATGTATCTATTTGTATCTGAATAAAACCATGTGTATTCGAAATGGATACAAATGGATACATTGTTGCAACTGCAAGACTTTTTCATATCAAATATAATAGCGGAGCTCTCTGCAAGGGACAGAAGTAATTAAATGCTGGCCGTAGACGGGATACAAATCGGCCAATTTTTTTTTTACCATTGGTGGTAACGTTGGCCTATTGAACGACCGATTTTTCATTTTTTTTAAAAGGGCCGGTTTTCGACCCGTCTATGGCTTTCCTTAGTGATAGGAAATGAATGAGTCTCCTCAGCTGGCAAGACAACAAAAAGAAGACTGAGCACGGGGTTTAACCCTTCTTTACAGTAGAAACACCTTCCAGACTCCATTTATTTCTACATCTGAGGGACAAGAAGGAAAAGGAATTGGATCCACACAGAGGTCCAGTGTGAGCTATATGTGTAATGTATGGTGGAGGAGCGGCCAGAACACACTGATGAGGAAGTACAGGGAAGGATGAGAGAGGAGAGCACACTCCTTCTGTGGAGAACACACTCCTCTCCTCTCTCATCCCTCCTCCTGTCTGACCAACACGTATGCACAGAGAGAGAGAGAGCACTTCCGGGTCAGCGTTCGCCGGTTTCCGCTTCCAAGCCTCCATCGTCCCAGTCACCCTCCTCCTCTGCCACGCTTACAGGACGTTGCCTGAGAGTGTATCCGGGATTGTGCCGGGTGAGTGACACCGGGGGGCTGAGCTGTGACCGGCAGGTGTATGGCGGGGTCCTAGCATAGTGTATTGGGGGGTTCATACAGGATTCCTGTGGGGAGAGCTGCTGGTCGGTGTGGGTGCTGTACACTGGTGATTGCCCTGGTATTGGGTCATTGTCACTACATGCCACCACCTCCTCTTCTTATGGTGGCTCCTTGCTGTAGCTCTGATCAGCCATTTTATTTTGGCCTCTCCATACACTGCCTGCTCTTTGTTCTGCTCCTGGGTGGAGTGTTATGGTATGGATACAGCTGGATGTGACTCGAAGATCAGTCCTGTGTACTTCCTGTGATCCTGTTTATTCATGATTGTGTGTAGTAAGGAGGGGATGTATGTAATATGAAGAAACCTTGGGCTGGGAATTTGCACTTTTAGGCCTCTTGCACACAGTGCCACTCAGATGTATGTTCCCAGGAGGGACAGGTGTTTGGTCCTGCCCCATTGCAGGCAGCTTGTCAAAGTCTATGGCAGACTGCGGCTGAACACCGTACTGAATGCTACTTGTGCTTGTCCCTGAACAGACATGGTCTTAGTCTAGGTTCACACGTATGCGTTTTGCAGAAACGTACAGCAGTCCATTTAACATGGGAGATGTCCACATCTCTGCGGTTTCACCTGGTGCGTTTTATGGAAAGGGTCAGGGACTTTTTTTAAATGCAAAACATTGCATTTTGGTTCTATAGACTTCAATGGAGACACTGCAGAAAAACATGTAGTGCTTTTTTTTTATGACGCTTTTTGCATTTTAATCTGCCCAGCAACAAGTTGGAAAACAACCGCATGTGCAAAAATGCAGTGCAAAAAGCACTGTAGAAACTGATCAAACGCAAACTGCATAAATGTGAACCTATCCTTAAAGAGGAGCTCCAGTCGTTTTTGTGTGTTAGGCCTCATTCCCACCAGTGTGCAGAGATGTCAAAATCAGTTGTTCTCTGTGTCCTGTTCACTCCAGCACTAGTATCACATGCACATTTTTTTCGCACAGGAATCTGCAACGTGTATAAAACTCATTGAAATGTGCATGAAAACTGGTGTCTCTGCAAGTGAGATGTGCACGTCAGTTTTCATGCATGTATGGTGTGAACGAGGCCTTAAAGTCTGCAGCTACAAAACCTGTAGCTCCTGACTTTTAATAAACACACATTCACCCGTCCTACGATCCAGCAATGTGCTCAACTGAGCCATCCCTTCTCCCCCTCTTCTCTCCCCAGCGCTGGCCTCTCAACTGTAGACACCTGGCTGTGACAGCTTACAGCTTCACAGCCGGGTACACACTGCGCATGCACGAGTCAAACTGCACCTCCTGAAGGGTCCACTGTCTTTTGGGACGGCATGTGTCACGGAAGCCTGCAGGGGTTAAGGGAGAGAGGATAATTTCCGCTCAGGTCACCTAGGCGATCCACGCAGGAGTGGGTACCTGTCAAAACTAGGTCCCCCCCCCCCCCGAAAAAAAAAAATTGCATGCCAAATGTAGCAGGGGAGGAGTACTTAAAGTACTTTCGTTTGGAGCTCTGCTTTATAGTAGTTGTAAACCTCAGACATCATATAGGAACAAAGCATATTCTTCTATGGTGTGCACTTTTCTCAAGAGCACTGAGTGTCATTTCTGTCTGCTGCCTCATTCCTGTGCTTTCTGCATGAATCACTTCTGACACATTTTCCTGACACCAAGAGAAAAATGGTGACGGGGGAGGGACCTATAGCAGATTTACAGCCTCAGCTCTGTTCCTGTGTGCCGTGTAATAGGGGTGTGTCCCTTCGCTCCAATCAGCTCTCTCCTCACTGAGATCTGCAATGTGTAATTTCAGTTCTCCACCCCCTTTTTTTTTTTTTTTTTTGACTGCTCTACATGCTTTATAAATTCAGCACTTTCAACGGCCTTGGAGAAGAGAAAACTGCAGATAAACAGTTACAACTTATGTAGGAGGATTTGTTTAATCTCTGTGTATCACCTGAGGTCGGCCATTTAACTGGGTATATGTAACGGTTTGCAACCACTTTAAGTGCCATTACAATGTTCAGCTGCAGTATGACATTGACAGGCTGCCTGCAAAGGGGCTGAACAATGTACCTGTCTCTCCTGGGCACATTGCAGCTGAGCAGCCCTGTGTGCAAGGGGCCTTATTTGTAAGGAGTCATGTCTCATTCACACGGGCACTAAGGCTTGTAGACTATAAAAGGGCCGTTTGTTCAGGCAGCTGAAGCCGCCAGGTGCTGCGTGCAGGCAGTCCGTGTTAGGCTAGGTTCACATCTCCACAGTATGTGTGGGTGCAATTGTGTGGACATAGTGTCCCATTCGTTTGGGTTGCTGTACCTGCAGGGAAAAGGTACCCAACCCTTTTCCTAAACCACACCCACACAAAACTGCAGTTACATGCACCAGCAAATGTGCTGCGTTTTCTGGTGCATGGGGGGCACAATTCCCAGGCACTGCTTGCCCATCTGCGGGCCCAGGACCGGCTCAACGTCGTCGGCTAGAGGGGAGCGAGGAGACGGACATGTCCGCTCCCCCCCCCCCCTTCTTGTCCTGACCCAGAAGTAACGTTATGATGTCACTTCCGGGTCCCCAGTGAGAGATTCCCGGTCATGGAAGCCGGGAAAGAATGTAATGTGGTGCTGTGTGCACTGCATTACATTCAGTGGAGCATAGAGGAGACATGCAGGGTCAATAAAAAATTGTAAAAAATAAAAGTTACACCCAAGCACATACCATTCCCCTCCCCCAAAAAAAAATTGAGTACCCCCCACATATACTCATGTACAAACTTTATTTTACAAAAAAAATAGGGTAATCTATTGCTATTTTGTGCCCTAAAATGAACTTGTATTTTTTACTGCAATTTGGCGGTAATATCATGCGCCATAAAAAATTAGAACTACCACTATTTGTTCTGTAGGGTCTCTGCTTTCAGAAAATATATAATGTTAGAGGCTGTTGTGTAATCTTCAGGCCTAAAATGATTTTTTTTTAACTTGTGCAAAAATGCAAAAACGGCTCTGGCAGCAAAAGAGATAAAGGATAAGCCTGACACTCACCTTTCCTGAGGAGCAGCCAATCGGTGCTCATTACACTGCAAAGTGTCTTACCTCCCTGCTAGTCCCCGGGTGTGGTGCTGGAGACAGGCATGGAGGGAGGAGGAGATAAACAGCACAATGTTAAAAATATTAAATGTTTAAATAGCCATAAAGCCCCTTTTTGTTTTTAAAATCCCTAGACATTCCTAACATCACCTCCATTTTAAATACCGTTTTGGTTAAAATCTTTTTTAATATGGACAAGTAGCTTGTCATGAGGACAAGTAGATTGGGACGCCGATTTAGTCCCTGGACAAGTAGTTTTTTTTTTAAATTTCTACACCCCTATGGCCATAGATGATGCGTTTTTCTTTTCTGCAACTATAGGAAAACGTATGAAAGAAAATTACTTGATTCTCCCGTCAACAGTCAGTGTCGATGGGGGAATCCCTCTTATTATTATTATTATTATTATTATTATACAGGATTTATATAGCGCCAACAGTTTGCTCAGCGCTTTACAATATAAAGGGAGACAATACAGCAACAACACAGTTCAATACAAGAGGGATAGGAGGGCCCTGCTCCTTGGAGCTTACAATCTAGGAGGGAGGGGCCAGTGGTACAAAAGGTAGTAACTGTGGGAGATGGACTGGTTGGAAGAGTAGAAGATTCCATTATTAACTGAGGGCAAGATAGGCTTCCCTGAAGAGACAGGTTTTCCGAGATCACCTAAAAGTGAGCAGAGTAGGCGATAGTCTGATAAATTGGGGTAGAGAGTTCCAGAGGATGGGGGAAGCTCTGGAGAAGTCCTGGAGACGAGCGTGGGAGGAGGAGACAAGGGAGCTAGAGAGCAGGAGTTTATGCAAGGAGCAGAGAGTACGGTTTGGGTGATATTTAGAGACAAGATTGGTGATGTAATTTGGGGCAGAGTTATAAATGGCTTTATACGTTATTGTTAATGTTTTGAATTTTATCCGTTGGGCAATGGGAAGCCAGTGGAGGGATTGGCAGAGAGGGGTGGCAGATACAGAACGGTTAGTAAGGTGGATGAGTCTGGCAGCAGCATTCTTGATAGTTTGAAGAGGGGATAGCCTGTGATTCGATTCAATGAGGAGGGAGTTACAATAGTCAAGGCGAGATATAACAAGGGAGTGAATAAGTTGCTTAGTAGTTTCCGAGGTTAGGAACGGGCGTATCTTGGAGATGTTGTGGAGGTGAAGTCTACAAGATTTAGACAGTGATTGGATTTGGGGCTGAAAGGACAGATGGGAGTCTAGGATTACACCTAGTAACCTGCCATGAGGGGAGGGACTGATGATTGTGTTATTGATCTTGATGGAGAAGTCAGGGGAGGGGGCTCGGGCTGGGGGGAATACTAAGAGCTTAGTTTTGGAAAGTTTGAGGAAGTTGAGTGACATCCATGCTGATATGTCACTTAGTAGGTTAGTAATGCTAGAGGAGACTGAAGGGGTGAGGTGAGGGGTAGAAAGATAGATTTGTGTGTCATCAGCATAGAGATGGTACTTGAAGCCATGGGAGTTTATCAAGTGACCAAGAGAGGAGGTGTAGATGGAGAAGAGAAGGGGTCCAAGGACAGAACCTTGAGGGACCCCTACAGAAAGAGGGAGTGAAGAGGAGGAGGCAGCATTATAGTTAACACTGAAGGAGCGCTGCGATAGGTAGGAGGAGAACCAGGAAAGAGCAGAGTCTCGGAGGCCAAGAGAGTGGAGTTTTTTAAGGAAGAGGGGATGGTCAACCATATCAAAAGCCGCAGAGAGGTCAAGTAGTAAGAGTATGGAGTAGTGGCCAATGGTTTTAGATGTTAGTAGATCATTAGTGAGTTTTAGTAGGGCAGTTTCAGTGGAATGTAGTGAGTGAAAGCCAGACTGTAAAGGGTCAAGAAGGTTGTTGTCAGTGAGGTGGGAGCTCAGGTGATTGTAGACTTGTAGTTGTAGTGTAGTCTTGCTGAGCTATTGTGTTCTTCCGGCAGGGAGAGCTGTCCCTGCATGAAGAAGACAGTGAATATTGCTGGCAGCTATCATAGCTGTTGACAATAATCACACACATTACAATCTGATTATCCAATCCCCTTTAGTCAGGCCATAGACAGGCCATTTATTGGCCGAATTTTCGGCCAATAAACGAAAGATCGGTCAGCCCCGCTGCCGATGCAGCCACCAATGTCCACGAAAAACAGCCGTTTTTCGTGGATTTTCCAGCATTACCGATAAAAAAATAAATGTGAAGATCCGCGAAAAATGGCCGACGGGCTGGCCCCACTAACAGCATAAATATCAGCCGATTTTTGTTTTTTTTTTTGTGCAAACGAAAATTCGGACGATAAACGACCCGTCTATGGCCTGTGTTTTTTTTTGTTGTTTTTTTTTTTTTTTTTAATTTAAATATTTATTAAATTTTTCATGTTAATACAAAAACCCAAAAAGGGAAATAATTCTCATACAAATAGACATTTATAACATTTCTATCTTTCCCTTACTAAAAACTCTTTTCTTTCCCGTCCCACTACCCCCCCTTCCCGCCCCTCTTCCCCCCTCCTCCCCCTCTGCAGACTCTAGCCCATTCTAATCTGTTGAGGCTTATTAATTTTTTGTTAACATCCTAGTTCATATTTTCCTATATTTCTCTTTCAATCTTGCTCTTTCCCACTTTTCCAATCTCCTGAAATAAATTCTCATCCTATCTTCCTGCATATGATATGATCTTTCCATTCTACCTATCTGGTTTACTCTATTAATCCAGTCTACCTCCTTCGGTACCTCAGCTTTCCGCCAAAACTTGGGTATCAACCCTTTCGCCGCATTCAAGAAGTACCAAATACCTGAATCTTTATATTTATTTACAGATGTCTCCACATTGTGTAGGAGGCACGTCGTTGGGTCTAACCCTATGTCTATTTCAGTTATTTCTTCAATCAACTTGACTATTATCTTCCAAAAAGCCTGGATTTTCGGACATTCCCACCATATGTGAAACACCATGCCTATCTCTCCACATCCTCTCCAGCACATATTTGAATTTTCCCCATTCATCTTGTGCTCTACACTCTGTGTAATGTGCCATCGTGTCACACACTTATAATTAACCTCAACCTCTCTCATACTAACATTATCGTGTATCAATCTAAACATCTTTGTCTATCTTCATCAATCCCCACTCCCATATCTCTTTCCCATTTTGTCATAAAAATTAACTTTGTGTTTGTGTCTAATTCTGTGAGTATTCTATACACTTTTGAAATACCGTGCTTCCCATCCCTTCGTGTCTCTAACAACCTTTCAAACATATTCCACTCCTGTTTTATTCTCAAGGGTTTCGGTAGATTTCCAATAAAACTTTTCAATTGATGATATTTCCACTCATCTATTCTAATAAAAATGTCTCCCTTCTTCTCTATTAACTCTTTAAGTGATCTCAATTCCCCCTCCACCAAAACATCTCTCAGTTGGGTATCCTCCTTTCTAAACCATCTCCCTGATATCTTATTCTTTCCCGGGGGAAAGTACTCAGTATTTGTGAGAGGCATATGGCCTGTGTTAGACCTACCAACAACTACGTGGTACAAGACTTGCCTGAGTGCCTACAAATTGATTGGATAGATTAGATAAGTCCTCATCCTACATAGTTTTAGTAAATAAAAAGTTGATTGTATGATCAGATCATACTGGATATTGTGGATAAATAGGTGGATTTTGTAACCCTTGCACTCTATAGTTTTGGGTAAATGTAGTGGAAGATCGTACAGATGTTTAATGTGTGTGTCCATCTGAAGCCAATGACTGCAAATGCACATAGGTAGCTTGTTAAAATAGTAGATCATCCTAGAAGTTAATATGCTGTGCCTAGTGATGTTTTTCTGTTACATCTTTAGAGTAGATGTCTTTGGCTTGGTAGTGACTGCTGTGATTGAGACACACTTCTGTGGACAATAAGGAAGAGTATCTGCCACAAAGAAAAATGTTTGTGAGAAGCCTCCGGTCCTAGCCACCATCCTATACTGTGTCTTCTAGGCTACATGCTATTTCCAGACATTGTTGATATCGGTCAAACTGCACTATCAGATAAAACTGCCTTAAAACAACTTTCTGCCAGAGGGAAGATGGCAGATTTCATCTGTTAATTGGAAGACTTGTGATTGTCTCTTTTAATGATGGCCTCCACTTTAAAACTGAAGTCTTAAACCATAATACTAAGGCTGGCCATACATTATACAATTATCTTCCAATTTTCTGCCCAATTTCCTTTAGATTTACCTTCAACTGTGTAGTGCAAGGGCCTGCCTAACTGGATACAACTGAAAGTGTTGTTTAGGTTTGTCCTCCTATTATATGGTTTTTGGTAAATCTAAACCAAAAATCTCCAGATAATTGTATAATATATGGCCAGCCTAAGTTTAGGGAATGTTGGAAAAATGTGTTAATTTTGACATTATTGTGTACCTAAGTGGTCCTTATACCCTGACCAACTGGCAACAAAGATTCTATAAGATCAGCCTATTTGTCTCTCTCTGGATATCTGAGAATTATTGAAATGCTGAAACCTAATCGGAAAGTCCCAGAAGTGGCTCACATGGGGACTTGCAAACAGCAGCTGGCAACCACACATTGAGCACTGATTAAAAGAGAAGTATGGGATTTTTATTTTTCCTTCAATTATACTTACCTAGGTGGATGCAGCATCGTTCCCCCCCACTGGCTCTAAGTGTGAGAACTCAGCAATCACATAACCATTGATTGCTGAGTTCTCATAGCCTCTCTGAGCAGAATGCGGTGACTGTCAGTTGCCGCTGCTTAGCTTGACTTTGAAGGAGGGGTGGGGGGGCAACAGCTGGCTCAGGCTCTCGGCACATCTCTGAGAGGCTGACCCAGGTGTCACTCCAGACTCTGGGGTGGATCCTGACCTTGAAGTCAGGATCTTTCTCCAGCCTGGACTAGCTGAGTAACATCAGCTGACAACAGGCTTCAGCCCGCTGTCAACTGAAAATGGGTCACAGGAGTGCAGAAAGAACTGCACTCCTGTGATCCACAGGAGAAGTACAACCAAAAGAGCTTTGGCTGTACTTCTTTAAGTCACCCACTTATATTTCTCCAAACAGTTGATCATAGATATCTAAAGTCTGTAGTCCTGATTTGATCATAGATTGTGCTTGGTCACAAGGGTTTCAAGTTGACCATAAACGGCCATGGGTCACTGGGGTCTTGAGTTGGTCATAGATGGCCCTGGGCTACCAGGCTCCTGATTTGTTCATAGATTGTGCCCGGTCACCAGGGTCCTGAGTTGGTTGTAGACGGCCCTGGGTCACCAGGGTCCTGAGTTGGTTGTAGACGGCCCTGGGTCACCAGGGTCCTGAGTTGGTTGTAGACGGCCCTGGGTCACCAGGGTCCTGAGTTGGTTGTAGACGGCCCTGGGTCACCAGGGTCCTGAGTTGGTTGTAGACGGCCCTGTGTCACCAGGGTCCTGAGTTGGTTGTAGACGGCCCTGGGTCACCAGGGTCCTGAGTTGGTTGTAGACGGCCCTGTGTCACCAGGGTCCTGAGTTGGTTGTAGACGGCCCTGTGTCACCAGGGTCCTGAGTTGGTTGTAGACGGCCCTGGGTCACCAGGGTCCTGAGTTGGTTGTAGACGGCCCTGGGTCACCAGGGTCCTGAGTTGGTTGTAGACGGCCCTGGGTCACCAGGGTCCTGAGTTGGTTGTAGACGGCCCTGGGTCACCAGGGTCCTGAGTTGGTTGTAGACGGCCCTGGGTCACCAGGGTCCTGAGTTGGTTGTAGATGGCCCTGGGCCACCAGGGTCCTGGGCTCACAAATTACTCTTTTTGTGTGGATGCACATGATTCAGTACAGCGCAGTCTCATTGTGATCATAGTATACTGTAAAGTGTTGCATGCTAGTGTCATTAGATAATTGGGTTCTTTGTGGTTTGCAGGGAAAGGCTGCATAATATTTTAATAATTCTACTGTGAATCATGAAACCTGGCTTACTGTTTTTGTATTTTTTTTCTTTTTCAGAAGGAGATTGCTGTTGTGGTAGTGGCCAGTAAAGCCTGAAGATGCTGCAACATTTGGTGTACAGGTCCAATTGGAGGTCTTTGCTGTCACTACTTCTGCTTGCTTTAGGATGTGCCACTGCATCAGAAATCACATTTGAACTGCCAGATAATGCCAAGCAGTGCTTCTATGAAGATATTACTCAGGGAACTAAGTGTACACTAGAGTTTCAGGTAGGAAGACTTCAAATTTCTCTTTTTGTATTATGATTATGGGTAATGTTTCTTTGTCTTGAGTTGAAATAGTATGACATTCAGTTCAGTTAAACAAATTTAAAAGACATCCCCCAGCCTTTAATAACTTCTGCTGGTCAGGTGTCCTATAGGGTGTGGTCAGGTGCTACATAGAAGATCCTGTTTGCCCTGAATGGTCTTAATACAGCTTTGCTTTGATAGCTCACCTTCATGTTGCTGATACTTATTTTCCCTGCATTCCCCTAGTAAACAGGGGCCCCCTGAAATAGTGGGGTTGATTTTACCAAAGGCAAATAAACTGTGCAGTTGTTTCAGAGCTTAGTATAGTAGGAAAAGCTCTGCTGACTTCCAAAATACAAAAATGCTGTTTTTTTTATTTTTCCAATTCATCTTCCAGGACAACACATGGGAGAGAGGCTCTGCCTACCTAAAACAGAAAATGTATCATCTAAAATCAAATAAAATGAGCACAGTCACATAGTGTCCTCCATTATTAGTGTTTCCTCTGAATTAACAGGTACATCAGAATGGTTTTTCCCTCAGGCCTTTATGCCAGTTGCAGGGGCCCCCTAATATATGCTTCCCCATGATTCCAGGGACAGTGAACTTGGAGGGTTTGCATATCTGGGGTTTTCTAGACTACTTTTGTTTGTATCCTAGTTGTGGATAGCTGGAGCAACTACACTTTCAGAGTGCACACACTATTTGCCTTTAGTAAATTAACCCCAGTATGTCCATAAATGAGGAAGCATGTGACTTTTCCCTCCTTCCCCGATGATGCATTGCTGGGTGCCTGAATGGACAGTTGTAAGGTTGGAATGCTGTCACGTGGGTATTGTGGATGATCTTTATCCTGTGTAGCTTCCAGCCCAGTACTTGCACAGGGTTTTTCTGGAAGCTACAGTGGGCATATAGGGCAGTAAGAAAACATGAGAAGGTAAGACTCTGACGGTGATCAGCCAGAATATTTTGCAGCTGCATTTGCTTTAAATTTTCCTAGGTGAATGAGGCTGCTCCTGAATTTTCAATGGATAATGAAACATGTTCTCCTCATCACCTAGTAAGTGTGATGTAAGAGAAAGTATGTTAAAACCTTGCATTGTGAAGTCTGCTGCTTCGTGCCTTTTAGTTCTGGTCTAATATGACATATAACCAGTGGCATTTGTCTCACTAGTAATGATCAACACTGCTCAAAAAAAATTAAAGAAACACTTTTTTTAATCACAGTATAGCATCAAGTCATTTAACTGACTAGATCAATATCCCAGGAGTTTAAGTAGCAGAGGGGGTGGTTGTTTAGTTTCAGCTGCTTTGGTGTTAATTTCATTAACAGGTACACTAGATGGGCAACAATGAGACAACCTCCAAAACAGGAATGGTTTTACAGGAGGAGGCCACTGACGTTTTTTTCCCTACTCATCTTTTCTGACTGTTTTTCACTAGTTTTGGCTAGGGTCAGTGTCACTACTGGCAGCATGAGGTGATACCTGGACCCTATAGCGGTCGCACAGGCAGTCCAACTCTTCCAGGATGGCACATCAATCGGTGCCATTGCCAGAAGGTTTGCTGTGTCTCCCAGCACAGTCTCAAGAGAATGGAGGAGATTCCAGGAGGCAGACAGTTACTCTAGGACAGTGGTGGGCAACCTTTTTTTTCAACTGAGCCAAATCTCGCCAAAACCACGATTGAAATTTATTTTGAGAGCCACATTTTTAAAACTGAAAATACATAGGATGGTACACTGTTTTTAGTTTCAATAAGTTTTTATAGTAATTCATCCCCCATAGTAATTCATCCCCCATATAGTAATTCATCCCCCATATAGTAATTCATCCCCCATATAGTAATTCATCCCCCATATAGTAATTCATCCCCCATATAGTAATTCATCCCCCATAGTAATTCATCCCCCATATAGTAATTCATCCCCCATATAGTAATTCATCCCCCATATAGTAATTCATCCCCCATATAGTAATTCATCCCCCATATAGTAGTAGTAAGTAAGTAGCAAGTAGTAAGCCAAGTCCCCCCTGTGTCAATTCACTTACCTTTGCTCCGCACGTTCCTCTCGCCGTGTTCCCGCGCCGATCCGGTCTTCAGGGCGAACTGTGAGAGGAGCCTAGCTCCTCTCACGTTCGTCACGCTGCCCCGCCTACACACATCCTGACAGCCAATCACTGGCTATCAGGATGTGAGTGGCAGCGAGACTGGCCAATCATTGCATTTGAGCGCGCTGCCCTGGCTGTTTTTTTTTTGGATCACGCTGCAGAGTCCCTGCCGCCCGAGAGGAGGGAGGGGAGCGGGCGCCCGGCACACAAGAGCCGCATTAAAGCGTGTAAAGAGCCGCATGTGGCTCACGAGCCGCGGCTTGCCGACCACTGCTCTAGGAGAACTGGACAGGGCAGTAGATGGTCCTTAACCCATCAGCAGAACCGGTGTCTGCTCCTTTGTGCCAGGAGGAACAGGATGAGCACTGCCAGAGCCCTACAAAATGACCTCCAGCAGGCCACTGGTGTAAATGTATCTGACCAAAGAATTAGAAACAGACTCCACGAGAGTGGCCTGAGGGCTCAATGTCTTCTAGTGGGCCCTGTGCTCACTGCCCGGCACCATAGAGCTTGATTGGCATTTGCCATTGAACACCAGAATTGGCAGGTACGCGACTGGCGCCCTGTGCATTTCACAGATGAGCGCAGCTTCAGCCTGACCACGTGACAGATGTGAAAGGGTCTGGAGAAGCCATGGAGAACATTATGTTGTCTGTGACATCTTTTAGCATGACCGTTTTGGTGGTGGGTCAGTGATGTCTTGGGAGGCATATCCATGGAGGGGCGCACAGACTTCTACAGGATAGGCAATGGCACCCTGACTGCCATTAGGCATCGGGATTAAGGCCTGACTACAGAGTACACTGGGTGCTATGTACTCTACAAATGTGTGACAACCTTCTTTATATCAATTCTACATACAATTAACTTTTTTTTTTTATTTATACATACCATGTGACAAGTTAGCTTGTGCCTGTCATTCCACAGTTGTTAGCATCGTATATTCTCCCAGGCTTTCTTTGTTTTTAGTTATGCATTGATCTGTTTTATTCATTCATCGTGTCATAAGACACACGATTATTCCTTGCATGTAGTGTTATTCAGGGACAGGAATCACAAAAAAACACCACGGAGTAACCATATGGCCCGTATGGGAAAGTAGTTTAGAACAAAGCATATTTAGTTGTTTAGGAGGCTGTGGTGTAGGTGCCACAGTAGGTGGCTGAGGTTTGGTGCCACAGCAGGTGGCACTTTTATTGATAAGTAGGTGTGATATAATGCCTTTTCTGCTAGTTCTTAGTGGGGGAGCCCTACCCCTGCTCTCTCTTCATTGGGTCACTGTCTGAGATTGACAGTAGTGGGAGCCATTGGCTCCCGCTGCTGTCTCAGCCAATGAGATAGAGACCTGGGAGAGCTGCTGCTCTCATGTACATCACTATGCATGATCGAGATGGGGCTCAGGTAAGTATTAGGAGGGCTGGGGGGGGGATACCGCACACAGGTTTTTTACCTTCATGCATAGCTGGTTCCCAGATTCAAAGCGTGTTATACTTACCTGCTCTGTGCAATAGAATTTCAGAGTGGCCCCGAACCTCCTTTTCTGGGGTCCCTCACAGGCACACTTTAATCTACTCATCTGTGTCTGCCACCATAGCAAGCCTTTTGCCAAGGGGGCAAAGATGCAGGCTCGCCCCTGAACCTGGCTTTGTGCATCCATAGGCACACAGTGTGGCTCGCCCCACTCTCTGCTCACAGGATTTGATTGACAGCAGCAGGAGCCAGTGGTTACCACTGCTGCCTCTGTCTGGTGAATGCAGAGAATAGAGTAGAGAGCTGCTACAGGCAGGCACAGCTGGGTCAAGTTAAGACCCAGGTAAGTATACAGGGCGGTGAGGGGTGATACTGCTACTGGGATATTTTTTTTTTTACCTTAATGCAGGGAAAGCATTAAAGTGGTTGTAAAGGCTCAAGGTTTTTTAGCTTCATGCATTCTCTGTTCAGTAGCCCCCCAATAATCAAGCCCTCTCTTGATCCATTGATGTGCACTGGAGTCTTGGCAATCCTGGGACTCCCTCTCCTCATTGGCTGCAATGGCTGCTGTTGTCAATCACAGCCAGTGAGAAGAGAGAGTGTGGGGCCAAGTCACGGCTCCGTGTCAGAATGGACACATGGAGCAGCAGGGGCCCCCATAGCAAGATGCTTGTTGTGCGGACACCCGATAGGAGTGAGGGTCCAGGATCGCCGACGGGGGACCCTAGAAGAGGAGGATTTTAGCTGCTCTGTGTAAGCCCACTGCAGATAGAAGGTAAGTATGTGTTTGTTTTTTTTTAAATATAAGCCTTTAATATAATTTTAAGGAAAAAATATCTTGGATTTACAGCCACTTTAACAGGTTGGAAGGGGATTGCTAATATCCTGGTGTTGGGGCTTAACTTAGAAGGTACCTAGTTTCTTGTGAGGCACTGTTGATTTATGTGTTTTTACAGCTCTGCTGCTGTATTTTCCACTCAATCACCTGTCTTGCATGTTGTTGGCTTAATTCCGCTGAACACACACTCTACTTTGCTTCATTTGATGAGCTGGTGTTTCTTCTCATCCCACAGTGATTGTTTTAATGGGTTGAAAGCCAACCTGTCAAACTGGTTATGGCAGACTAGTAGAAAGCTATTCCTTACTATTCATGTTTGCTGATGCCTGCACTCATTTAAGAAGTACAGGGTTCTTTTGCAAACAGTATTAAAAGTTTTGTTTTTTGTTTTTTTTTTGTTTCAGTGTTAATGAGGTGGGGGTCACCATTATTATTATTTCTCCTTTGATCATTATGCCAAAATCTTGAATTACTCTAGAGTGTCAGGCATTTATTGCTGGATGTGTCTTTGCTAAAGAGATTCACACTTTTTTTTGTCCCGGTGAGTATTGTCACCAAGCAGAAAGTGATGGAAAATCCTGCATTTTATAGTTATCAGAGGAAGAGGAATTGAAAGGAAATTTTCTAACGGGGGCGCTTGTTCTGGTGATAACTATCCAAATGGAATTTCCCTTTGCTTTGGAGAGATTTCCAATTACTTCCTGTTGTGCCTGTGGAATAGCAAGTGAAGAGAAAGCTAGACAGTGCTTTACTCAGATAAAACCTTTTTCTTCTGTGTGTTTATCCATTTGCCTGGAGCTCAGCTTTCAGTCATTGAGAAACACTTGGCTTAGCTGAAAAAGTTGAATATAGAAAATAATTACTGCCATGCAGTGTGTTTGCATTTCAGCTACAAGGTGTTAGGGTGTCAGATTGTCTTATCGTACATTCCAGGACCAGCCTAGTTTGTCAACAGCCATTTAGTACTATCACAGTTCAGTAAAATGCTTGGACTTTTTTTGTGGTTTGGTCAGTTTCATGACTTATGAATTTGAGCATTTTCTGTTATCTGCTGCTATATATACACAGGGGATAAAGAAAAGAATCAAACCCTTAATAATCACATTTTGTTGCTTTGCAGCCTAAAATGAAGACAGATGCAGTTTTTGTTTTACCCAGCTGTATTTACTCAGTGCAGCTTATAACATCCAAGTGAAAAACATAACACCAGTTATAGACAGTTGGACAAAAGAGCACCCACGTGTCAGTATTTTGTTGAGCCACTTTTTGCTTTATTCCAGCCTTTAGTCTGTTGGGATATGTCTCTTCTAACTTTGCACATCTAGACTTATTTGCCCGCTCTTCTTTGCAGGACTGCTCAGTTTGATGGTGATTGTTTATAGACTGCAGTCTTCAAGTTATTCCATAGATTTTCAATGGGGTTTAAGTCTGGCCTCCGACTAGGCCATGCAAGGACATTCACCTTTTTCTCCTTCAACCACTGTGTGCTCATTTTCACTGTGTGCTTTGGGCCATTGCAATGTTGGAAGGTAAACCTTCTTCCCATTGACAACTTGCTGGCAGAGGGCAGAAGATTTTCCTGAAGAATTTGACGGTATTTTGCCCCATCTGTTTTTCCATCTGTCCTGAGAAGTGCTCCATTGCCTGATGCAGAGAAAAACCACCATAACAGGATATTACCACCTCCATGCTTTGCTGCAGGAATGGTATTTGGATGGTGAGCTGTATTGGATTTCCGCCATATTGGTTAGTGTTGAGGCCAAACAATTCAATTGTAGTCTGATCTGACCATAACACCTTTTTCTGTGTGGCCTCAGAATCTTCAAGGTGTGTTTTGGCAAAAGCTCAGTCGTGACTGCATGTGGCCTTTCTTGAGGAGCGGCTTTTTTCTTGCAGCCCTCCCATACAGGCCACATTTGAGGAGAATTTGTGATATTGTTGTCACATGTACACAATGACCACTCTGTCATAAATTCCTGCAACTGCTTTAAAGTTGCTGTAGGCCTCATGGTAGCCTATCTGACCAATTTCCTCCAGGCTCTTTCATCCATTTTGGAGTGACTTCCTAATTCAGGGAGGGTCTGTGTTGTACCAAATCCATTCTATGCACTGATAAAGCCTTTACATTTTTGTATCCATCTCCTGACTTATGCCTGCCCACAACTTTTATCCCAGGGATTTTTTGACGTTGCCTTGCCACCCATAGTGAATTGTTTGCTTCAGCTGCACTATCGGACTGAAATGCTCCATGAAAGCTCTTTTCATGCTGAGCTAATCAAAATAACCAAAGCTGATCATAGTTGAAAGTCAAATGGCTTTGTGTGCCATCGAGGAGGTGATTAGCTTCACCTGATTGAGTCATTTTTAGGAGAGATGATCCTTTTTCTAACTCATTGATTCTGTTTTTGAATTGTATTTGTTTCTGACATGTTGGTGTTGTATCTGTCACTTGGATGTTATAAGTTGCACTGAGTAAATACAGCTGGATAAAAACTGTGTCTGTCTTCATTTCAGGCTGCAAAGCAACAAAATGTGATTATTTTAAAGGGGGCCATTCTTTTTCTACACCCACTGTATGGTTCAGCCACTTTCCTTTTGTTTTTTTCAGCAACAATATAGTTTTTTTCAGATTGCAGTGCTGTAAATGATTGCTGTAAGTTAGTCTGGGTTTAGTTAATTTTAAAAAAATCAGCAAAATGGCACTTACATAAGTAGTGTCCTTTGTGCTGATTTAAAGTAGTTGCAAAAGTGAAACATTGTTTACCTTAATGAATTCCCTGCATGTTAGGTAAAAAATCTCTCAGTACTAGTATCAAGCCGCCCCTCCCCCCTCGCCTCCCTAAATACTTACCTGAGCCCTATCTCGATCCAGATCTGTGCTTGCCTGCAGCAGTGCTGTACTCTCTCTCTCCTCACAGGACACAGAGGCAGCAGTGGGAGCCTATAATCAGGCTTGTGCTGGCACGCCTTCTGCACAGCCATTCACTGGAAAGAATGCGTGTGCTGTTGCTTCTCCTCCCTGAGCTCCTTGTGCAGCTGGGAACAGAGAGTATGTGATCACTTATTTTAAAAAAAAAAAAAAAATGGGAAAAAAAAGGTATTTATGATGGGGGTTTTTTCTGTAATATGTATACATAAATGTTTTGCCTTTCATTTATATTTTAAATTGAATGGAATGCTTTACAATGTGAGGGTTTACATATAAAGGTTGAGGGCTTTGAATTAACATACATAACTGTGAGCTCTATGTCTTTCTGACTTTTTTTCTTCTTAAATATATATATCAGGTGATTACAGGTGGTCACTATGATGTGGATTGCCGGCTAGAAGACCCCGATGGTATAGTGTTGTACAAGGAGATGAAGAAACAGTACGATAGCTTCACCTTCACAGCCACCCGCAATGGAACATACAAGTTCTGTTTCAGCAATGAGTTTTCCACTTTCACCCACAAGACCGTCTACTTTGACTTCCAAGTTGGGGAAGATCCTCCACTGTTCCCCATTGAGAACAGAGCCACTGCACTGACTCAGGTATAGTATGAATGGCTTCTAAGAATAATCTGCTTAAAAAAAAATCAGTACAGGGGCAATACTTCTCTTCAGTGAGATGTGTCCCTTGAACTGGAGTGTCCTCCTTTCGCTGAAATCTCCTCGGATGCCACCACCCCCGCAGCCGTGGTCCGCTGGTGCAATGAGGGTTAATAAAACTGTGACCTCTGACAGGCACTCAACAAGAGTACCTGTTTATGTCCACTTTTTTTTTTTTTTGCCCAACTGCACCAGTAATAGACAGCTTCTATGAGTGAAACACGATCTATGAATATAGGGGGTAGAGCTATCAATGATCTGCCCCCTACATTCATAGATCCTATTTCATTCATGGAAGCTGTAGTTACAGCCTCTGAATAGGGGAAAAAGGATGGGCATAGTCTGGCACTCTTGAGGAGGGCCTGTAACAGCCCCTTTGGATCTTTTAATCCCCGTTGTACCAGAAGATTTCGGAGGCAGGAATATCAGAGGTGGAATATTTTGGCAAAAGGACAGAGTTCAAGGGAAAAGTCTCACTGAAGATCAGTGTTGTCCATCGTGCTGATCTTTTGTTTTGTTTTAGGTTAATTGTAATATAATTGTATGTGGGGGGGGGAGAAATGTACATGTGTAATGTCAAGTATTTTTTTTTTTTTTTTTTCATGTCAGAAATACAAACTGTAGTATTAAGGTTTGAGTATTCAGCTATTTTGCGCTACATTTGTCCAGATGTGCTTCCTTTATTTTTTATTGGGGAATCTATTACTACATAAATGGCAAAGACCTCTCTTTTTTCTGATCTGTAAATTGAATGGATTGTGGCAGCTATGTGTCCTATTGTTAGGGCTTTCAGGCTTTGACTATTCGCCAGACAGTGGCCTACCAGGTAGGGCTAAGGCTTGCCATAGATATTTAATGGGTACTTTTAGACTGCTGCAGCAGGGCTGAGCTGATGGTAGGATTATTTATACAGTGAATTCCTCTGCAATGTGTCCCTGAGCAATCTGGATTCCACAATCACTATGTGAGTCCATTTTGCACTGGGATCCAAGTGAATAAGCTAGTTATGAGCTAGTCCGGGGTAGGCATCCTTTTTGAGAGGTGAAGATCTACCTGAACAGTAAGAAAGAGATCATTGGAATTTGAGGTCATTTTTTTTAAGACATTAACTAGCAAGGCCTCAGTAAATAGTAAGGACATGAGGGAAACTTAATATAATAAAACGTCATTATAAAAATATAAACTTGGCCTACCTTAAAAGTTAGCTTCAGTGAGAAACTAGCTCATTTTTATTCACAATTTGTTCATATTTGGAGAATAATTGGCCACCCCCACAAGACTGATACAGGTGTCCATCATGAATGTAGAACTGGTACTGCAGGCTAACTTGCTCAGCTATTTTCAGGCCAAAGTGTAGGGCAATGTATAGAGATCAGTAATATGTAGGACAGTGTAAGAGGGTTCATTAATATGTATGTGTGGTGTGTAAAGGTCAGTAGGATGTATTAGTGTACAGAGATCAGCAGTATGTAGGGCAGCATACAAAGGTCATGAAGATGTAAGGCAATGTACAGAGCCAGTAGTAGGTAGGGCAGACTACAGGCATCAGCAGTTTGTAGGGCAGAATATGGGGGTCATTATGGCAGAGGACAGTAGAAGACCACACAGGAGTCAGTAGAGCAGTGAATGGTGTCAGTAGTGCAGCGTGTATACAGAGGGTCACTGGAGGGCAGAAACTTCCCTCACATGCAGAGAAGGGAAATGCCGGCACATACTATTCGTTTTCCCGCCGCGTTAATGCTGACCCTCCTCTTTCGTCCGTTCCATGTGATGACACACACAAACGCCTGGGATGGATATAGGAAGGGCCAACCGGGATCAGCGCAGTATACCAGGTTGTTCCTTCCCTGCACTGCCCTGCATTTGTGGAGCCGGCAAGGCAGGGGAGCGATTGGCGGGTTGCCGACCCCTAAACTAGCCTGTTTGCTATGTGCTGACAGACTAATTGGCCATGCTGGTATGGTAAAGTATTTTGCTTTTGTGTAGGGAAGTACAGTAACTCCTGTAGGGGCAAAAGACAGGAAATTTTAAATGGGTATCTGAACCCAAGAACCAAAATGCAGTATATTACAGCTTGCCAGCCTAGATGTGGTGACTACTTTAGTTTAGTTTTTTTTTTTTTTTTTGCTTTTGTTTTTTTTCCCTTTATTTTCAGCAGGTGATCCTACCAGTAACACTCCTATCCTAGGGTGACAGCGCTCATTCACTGTACTGTATCACCTTAGGGCAGGACTACATTTACCTCCCCCAATTCTCCATAACATAGAGGAAAGGGGTTCTGTAGTCTTCAGAGACAGCTGGGAACAATATATACAGTTGTGTCCAAAATTATTCAACCCCCAATGCTGTAAAGGGGTTTAGGGACTATAGTGTACATTTGGAATTGTATTCAGAATCAAATCCTACAAGGACGTTGTAACTACCCAAATGCAACTAAAATGACATCAATTGTTTATGTAATACAGTAGTAAATGGTTCTTATGTGGTTTCTTCATTGCCACAATTATTCAACCCCTTAAAGACTACCACTCTGAAGAACAGAGGTTCATACAGGTGCTTTCCATCAGGTATTGAAAACACCTGTGGATGTCACCGAGCAGCAATCAAGCATAATAAGCACCAATTAGGCAGCTTTAAAATGACTGTGATACTCAGCTCCTTCTAGACATTTACTGGTGTGGTTACAAACATGGTGAAGGCAAGAGAATGGTCCAGGAAGACAAGAGAAGAGGTGATTTCTCTTCACAGGAAGGGCAATGGCTATAAGAAGATTGCAAAGATGTTAAACATACCAAGAGACACCTTAGGAAGCATCATTCGCAAATTCAAGGCAAAGGGCACTGTTGAAACGCTACCTGGTCGTGGCAGAAAGAAGATGCTGACTTCGACTGCTGTGCGCTACCTGAAGCGTAGAGTGGAGAGAAGTCCCCGTGTGACTGCTGAGGAACTGAGAAAAGATTTGTCAGATGTGGGTACAGAAGTTTCAGCCCAGACAATAAGACGCACACTGCGTAATGAAGGCCTCCGTGCCAGAACTCCCAGGCGTACCCCCTTGCTGTCTCCAAAGAATAAGAAGAGTCGACTGCAGTATGCCAAAAGCCATGTGGACAAACCACAAAAGTTGTGGGATAGTGTTCTGTGGACTGATGAAACAAAATTAGAACTGTTTGGGCCCATGGATCAACGCTATGTTTGGAGGAGGAAGAACAAGGCCTATGATGAAAAGAACACCTTGCCTACTGTGAAGCATGGTGGAGGGTCAATCATGCTTTGGGGCTGTTTTGCTTCTGCAGGTACAGGGAAGCTTCAGCGTGTGCAAGGTACCATGAATTCTCTTCAGTACCAGGAGATATTGGATGGAAACGTGATGCAGTCCGTCACACACCTGAGGCTTGGGAGACGTTGGACCTTTCAACAGGACAATGATCCCAAGCATACCTCCAAGTCCACTAGAGCATGGTTGCAGAGGAAAGGCTGGAACATTTTGGAGTGGCCATCGCAGTCACCAGACTTAAATCCGATTGAGAACCTCTGGTGGGACTTAAAGAAAGCAGTTGCAGTGCGCAAGCCTAAGAATGTGACTGAACTGGAGGCCTTTGCCCATGAAGAATGGGCGAAGATACCCGTAGATCGCTGCAAGACACTTGTGTCAAGCTATGCTTCACGTTTAAAAGCTGTTATAACTGTAAAAGGATGCTGTACTAAGTACTAAGATTGAATGTCACTTGGGGGTTGAATAAAACTGATAATGCTGTGAGCACAGAAAAGACATTTGTGGTTATTTCATTATAACTGTTATGTTATATTTGTCTGACCTACAAGTGCCTCTTTAATGTAAATGTAAGCAAGATGACTGAATGATCAAAAGCAATGTCAAACTGGCCAAAACACTCAATTTCAGTGGGGGTTGAATAATTTTGGACACAACTGTATGAGCAACAGAGAGGACAGAAATGTATTAGTTGAAAAGATTTCTGGCAGGATGAACAGGTATTTTTCAACTTATTCAACAGATCTAACTAAATGCTTTCAATTGTATATTTAAGGCCTCATGCACACTGGACATTTTTGCCATTTCTCCCAGACGCCATTCATCCTAGCAATGGTGTTTTGGCAGAAAAAGCACTTGACACTTGGAAATGGATGTAAAGCTTTTAGGTGTGTCAAATGCTTGGGGGTTAATTTATTTTGTTGGCCAGAATAATAGTTTATTCTGGCCATTGAAATTAATTAACACTCAAGCACTAAACATGCCTAGCGATGAAGCACGTTTAGGCGCATTTACACGTGGTTACACACGTCAAGTGGTTTTTCTGCCAAAGCGCTGCCACTTCTGGATGCACTGACATTAGGTATTTTTTTTTTCTGCCACTAAACTTTTATAACCCTATGCATGCATTGACACATAGGCTAACATGCAGGGGCATTTAGAGTCAGAAAAAGAAAAAACGCCAGTCGCCTTTAACCACTTGGCAACCGCTCTATAGCTGAATGATGGCTACAGCGTGGTTGTCAAGTTCTGGGAGGGCGTTATATGACATCTTCCCGTGCGCAGCCGGCGATCTCCGTAATCGCTGTGTCCAATGACACAGCAGATCACCTGGTAAATGCAGTTGCCAGTTATCGGCTGCACTTTCCTCACGCTGTCACAGCATGAGGAAAGTACTGCCAGTAATCAGCAATTGTCAGAAAACAGATCGGCACTGACCATCTGAGCACCCACAAGTGCCCACTGGTGCCACCCATCAGTACTGTCAGTCAGTGCCACCCATCAGTGCCGTCCATCATTGCCTATCAGTGCAGCCTCATCAATGCACATCAGTGAAGTTGAAAAATTACATGTTTGCAAAATTTTTATAATAGAAACAAAGAAACTTTTTTTTTTCAAATTTTTTGCTCTTTTTTTGTTTATAGCGCAAAAAAATAAAACACCCAGTGGCGATTTAAATACCACCAGAAGAAATCTCTATTTGTGTGAAAAAAATGATAAAAATGTCATATGGGTACAGTGTTGCATGACTGCGCAATTGTCATTCAAAGTGAGACAGCGCTGAAAGCTGAAAATTGGCCTGGGCAGGAAGGGGGGAGTATAAGTGCCTGGCAGGCAAGTGGTTAAGAGCAGCGTCAAAAACGTCCATTGGGCATGAGACCTAAAAGTCAAAAGGGCACCAAATTAAAGAAGTTAACTGTTGGGGTTTACGTACCCTTTAACCAGTTTTGCACCAAGTTAACATTAGCAAAGCATTATCCGTAGGTTACGACCACTTATGTGAAGACCATTTTAATGCTTTTCAACATTTCAATAAACGGTTGTTTTAGGAGGTAATATGAAGCCATTCAAAACACACTGTGGAAGATAACCTGCTACACTACCCTTCTTCAACTGTTGCATATTATGCCTGGCCTCAAACATTTTAGCTTAATGCCGTGGGACCTTGTTTATTTGTGTATGAATGCTGTCCCGTTTTGGTTCTTGCTTGTATTTTCAAGCCTTAGCAAGATGCGTCATATTTATCTTCTATATTTCTTTCATACAGATGGAATCTGCATGCGTATCAATCCATGAAGCCCTGAAGTCAGTCATTGACTACCAAACACACTTCCGTTTAAGGGAGGCACAAGGACGCAGCCGAGCAGAAGATCTTAATACAAGAGTTGCCTATTGGTCTGTAGGAGAGGCTATCATTCTTCTAGTTGTAAGCATTGGACAGGTATTCCTGCTCAAGAGTTTCTTCTCCGATAAAAGAACCACCACAACACGCGTTGGATCATAACCTGTGTTTTCCAGGATGCTTGATGATATTCATGACACACTGTTTGCCCAAATGCAAATTTTGTTTATTTTTTCCCTATTACCTGTAGGTAAAAAAAACTGTATATATTGGTAAAGCTAGGTTTTACTTTTTAAACTCCAGTTCAAAAAAACCTTGAACATTAAATAAATTAATCTGGAGTTGTGGGGATGAAATAGTTTGTTTTAAAGAAAATGTGGGAAATTTTGGGTTTGTGGGAATAATTTCGATATGATGGCAGCCACTTGCATTTGCTGTTAACAGATTTCATTCTGACAGATTTTGTCCCCTATACTGTAATTTCAAAGTCTTTCAATAGTGCCACTAGAACTCTTTACCCAGTATGCTCTGTGGAACTATAGAAAGAGTATGATACCGAAAGCCAGCCAGTGTGGACTGGATAACCATTCATAGTTACAAATGTAGTTACAAATTCAAGCTTTGTTTACTATTGTCGGTCCTGTTATGGGAACAAAGATTACACACACTTTTTGTATCAGTATACAGTCCCAGTGGACCTCAGTGATGGCTGCATTCTTTGAAAAGTGTGTTCGGAAATAAAGTAGTTTAATTGTACATTTTACGTTTCACCATGTATTTGACCTTTAGAAAAATATGACGTTCAGCTTGCACTTTTAGTAGACTGATTTCTTTAATTCACCTGATCTCAGTTGAAGGATAATTCCTTTAAATGGCTTTCAGCTGAAGTGGTGGAGCCCAGTGTGCTGTACAATGCCTTGCCTTATAGTCCCAAGTTCTTTCATTTTAAAATCCTGGGCATGCTATAATGCATTTCTTTCTGTATGCATACCATTGAAGTCCAGTAGACTTCCACAGGTTAACAGAGGCAGTGGTATGTTAAAAAAAAAAAAAGTACTTGGCACAAGACTAAACTTGTTTCAGTCTCCTTTGTTAAAAACTATTAAATGCTATACACCATACACTAATTTATAGCTGTTAGTTACAGTGACTACCATTAGCCTTGTGATTCAACACTGTCACAGCAACTTGTTGGGTGTTTTCTTTGTACAACTTGACACCTCTAGGTGAAGGGCCCTCATCTTAGCAATTGAAGAATGGGAACTTGCACCATTGACAACTGCTAAAGGTGGGAAGTGGATTCTTGACAAATCTTCATGTAGAGATGGTGTTGACAAGCAGTTTGGAGCCATCGGCCAGGTTCAGAGTATTCCAGTCATTGTTTTCAGCTTATTCAAAGCCTTTTCAAATGCCTAAAAGATTACTAGATAAAGATGCATTTGAGAAAAAATATATATGGGTTACAGTGCTGCTTTAAGTCACATAAGGCATACATTTTGGTTTTTCAGTAAAACAGTCAAAAGTAAGCATTCCATTCATTATGAATGAGTTTGTATCAATGTAAAATTCTAGAAAAAATTTTTATTTTAATTAATTAAACCTTTATAATGTTTTCTTATTTTTGTTTTTGAATTTTGGGAAATGGGGAAAGCGGGTGTATTTCCTGTGACGGGTGGGATTTTCAAGCAACCCTGAATTTTACACTCAGTTCCCTCACAGGGTAGAAATAAAAAAAGAAAATTATTAAAAATAGTGTAAAACTGTATTGTTTGTTCTTTATTTTAAACTGCTGTGTTCACAGTGGATTTTGTACACATAGCACCATGTAGACCCTACAAATACATAAGGCCTAGTATATTATAGTGGTCAGTGCACAGCATCCATGTTACACGCATTTGGGTTAATTAACGTGGTTGTAAACACTTGCATAGATTAGTCTCAGGTGATACACAGAGATGAAACAAACCCTCCTACATAAGTTGTACCTGTTTATCTGCCCCATCTCTTCTCTACAGCCTCCTAAAGTGCACAGTTTTTACACAGCATTTTTTAAGTTCAAACAGGCAGGGGGTGGGTATTCCATGTCACACACTGCATATGTGGCCACATCCCCTCTACATAGTCTCATAGGGAAACATGCACAACTGTGGCTGTAAATCACCTTCTGTGTGCTGGAGGGGGGGGGTGAAGTCCTCTCCTGGGATTGCTTGGTGTCCACGACAAAAATCGCACTCAGTGCTTTAGATTGAGGATAGGACACACTCTAGAAGGGTATATTTTGTTAATTTTCATTTCAGAGGTTTACAACCAGTTTAATATAGCTCGTAAAGTGAACCTGGACTAAGCAACCTTCCCCTCCCCCCTACAGTGCAAGGCTTGTTGTCTTAGAGACCATTCACCAGGGCCAAGCACGGTTATATGAGGACTTTCTATAGCACTGAAATTCTCAAGTTCAACAGCAGCCAATTGGGTGGAAGATAACATGAGAAAGGTAAGTGTAGTTTGCTGTCGAGCGAACTTTTTTTTTTTCTGCCTTGTCTTTTCTGAGAAAAGTATAGGCTAAGTTGAAACTATTGCAAGTGTGGGAAGGAGTGCAAATCGCATGCCTACCACATCAAAAAACACTTGCTCTTCTGTTTAGCAGACACGCGGTGTGCCCCCCATACATTGTAAAATGCAGTGCCTTTTCCAGTCTGTGGAAACGCATAGAGCCAAGACAACATGCATTATCCCTGTGTCTGCAACTTTAAAAAGGGCCAGGGACTTTGCACAAACTTGGCCGTAGGTAAACGTATAGGTGTGAACCTTGTTTAAAAGGGCATTTTCACTTTGAATGGAAATCACACATCTGCTTTTGCCTGCCCCTCCTACCTAATATTATAACAAGAATACTGCAGGACATAGAAAAGTTTTCTGAGGATGGATTAATGCATTTTGTTTTCTATAACAAACATTTTAAGGAAATGCTTATTTAATTTTTTGCTGTTAGTATGTGTTTATTTACATAAGGTGATGGGTCTGCTGCTTTCCTAAAATAAAATATTTAGCTTCTACATATTTTGTAGATTGTAATGGTTCCTGTGTGCAAAGTATGCAACAAACATATTCCACATTTTTTAAAGACATCTTTGATGACTGAGCGCAGACAGCTGAGACGGCTACTCCTGATTTGGGAGAAGGCATCTCAGATGTGGAGAATGTCACCAGCACACCGAGGATCACCAATATGCCTGAGGAAGGGGTCCTGCGAGACTACAAAACGTTGCCTTGCTGTATCTATGTGATCGTTTATTAAAACTTTTGGACCCATGTTGGTGATCCTCGGTGTGCTGGTGACATTCTCCCTTGCTGATTCTGTTCGGTTCCAACCGACGGGTGTTGCAGCACCCACTTATACACACAGCCATTTTTAACGCAGGAACTTGTACACTTGGAATCTCAGATGTGTCCAGAAGCATCTGAATTTAGTGTTTTTTTTTTTGTTTTTTTTAAAACATCGTGATTAGTTTGCACGTAGAGTTGGTTGAATTAATTGTTATCTATCCTGTAGTATTGCCAGGATATAGGGGATATGAAGCAAGCACAGCCCCTAAATAGAGGTGATCACAATGTCTACTTGTATCCACATTAAATCTAAACTGTCAAAAGGCACAAAAAGCAGATGCCTAGGGGTGTCTGCTTGTACATTAAAATACTGTATATTGTGGCCTCATGGCAAATCTTGACACTTCACTTGTATTGGATATCCAGCTGCACACAATTGTTTTGGCAAACATGGGTATTTGACCACTGAAAACATACTGTGTACAACCACCTTATAAAGGCATTTGTTCTGTTTGACAATATTGGCTTTTCTGTCTTTTTTTTTTTTTTTTTTTCAGAACCTGTAAGTTGTGTAAGCAATTTGTCAAATAAACTGTATGTATGATTTTAATGCATACAAATCTATGCTCCAAGTGATCTACCAATATATTAGAATCTGTTTCAAGGTAGCTTTGCACAGTTTTGGGTTTTTTTTGTCCAATGTAAATTTTATAAATAATATCTGTTGCATATGTGGTGCGAATGATCTTGGCAAGAGAATTATGAATAATATCGGCTAAATATAACATTTCAGGCCAGTCACCGTTGGAAATGATCATTTGTTGATTTCAGCTGTACAAGGCCAAACATTAAGGGCTTGTTCACACTAGTCTGCACAGGAAAACGAGCGGTTTTCCTGTATGAGCAGTGTAGTGCTATGATGGGTCAGGGAAAATGAGATACACAAGCCCCAGGTAGCCAATACACATAAAAATCATTTTTAACTTATTTAAACTTTGTTCATTGTCATTGATAACTTTTATGTTGGCTCATTACATAAGCACACATGATTTGCATGTTTGCCAGTACTTAGCAGAGTAACAGGGCTGTGATGGCCATGTATGGGATATTTAAGTGGTTGGATTAAGTACAATTGTCTATATATTAGGGGTGTACATCTAAATTCAAATATCAGAAATACAATCTGATGCCACCAAGTCATTGTTAGGAGCCAGGTGTTTTGTAGAATTTTTCAAGATGTAGCACCGGGTGTATTATTTTGAACTAAATTGCTCCTGAGAATTATCCAGGCCTAATTTATAAATCATTGTAAGAAATGTAAACATTTAGAATTTTCTGGACTTCTGCAATAATGGCTTCTGAAATATGATCTGATATTTATCTAAATGATAATAAAATAAAATCCTTTTTCTTATCACACTATGTCACCTCTTGAAAAGGTTGTACAGCATGTAGGAAATTGACACTTGCAGGAAAAATACAATTTTTTTTTCATTTATGCATTCGCTGCCTGGCTGTGGATTATTAGAGACAGTCAATCCATCTGCAACTTGTTTAGGCCTGTGAAATGTAACTGCTTGTTTTGAGGTCATCTAAAGTCACCTGATTAGACCATATTGTACTTCCAATAGTGTTGTTTTAAGAAGAGCCAGAGAAAATTGTATATCAAATTTACTGTAGGGCAGAGCAAATCCATACCTGAATTGACTGGGTATAGCTGGCCTAATTTATCATCTTTGTCAGCTTCGAAACCCTAATCGTTAAAGCCTAACCCTGGGAAAAGTAAAAAGTTTGCATTAAGGCGCTCCTGTACTGTAAGGGTTGAATGCTCATTTAGGTCTAGAGCATGGGAAGAACAGCTTTTCTTTCTAGGTACTTTGCTCCCCAGCAGATGACGTCCCCTGCCCCCCCCCCCCCCCCCACACACACACACACACACACACACACACACAATGCCGTTCAGCTTTAACATCATTTGTTCAATAGATGTATGTCAATAAAAAAAGTATGCTGATAGTGGTGGTAAAATGACGTTTATTATGGCTCAGATCGTAGGTGCTCAACCTGTGGTCCTCCAGTTGTGGAACTACAAGTCCCATCATACCCTTTGCCTTTGAGAGTCCTACTTGTAACTGTCAGCCTTGCAATGCCTCATAGGACTTGTAGTTCCGCAACAGCTGGAAGGCCACAGGTTGAGCACTCATGATTTAGATGAAGCTTACATCACATTTTCTGTCCATTTATGCAGGAGTTCAGATATTTAAGGGAAGGCATTTTTTTTTTTCTAAATGTAAAGCACATGAGCATTGATGTAGATGGTTCAGTAGTCCTGAAGAGTTCATAATGATGTATTTGGGAAACGTCTATAGGGTTGTACATCAACTTGCTGTATGGCAGTGTTTCTCAACTCCAGTCCTCATGGACCCCCAACAGGTCATGTTTTCAGGATTTCCCTCAGATGAAACAGCTGTGGTAATTACTAAGGCAGTGAAACTGATCAAATCACCTGTGCAAAATAATGGAAATTCTGAAAACATGACCTGTTGGGGGTCCATGAGGACTGGAGTTGAGAAACACTGATGTATGGGATTGCATCATAGTTTGGCTCTTGGATTTGTATTCCTCCATGACTCATATAGGTTTTTTACAAAACTATGTAACCTTCATGAACCAGGCAGTAAAATTTAGAAGCTACAAGCATTTTTCAAGGAGGCATAAGAGTGCAACATCTATTAACAAAAGCAGAAATCACTTTCATCTCCAGTTGGTTTCTTTAAGAATCAAATTATGTACCCGATTGGTGTTTCAAGAACAGTGATGCATATTATTCAAAAGTAGGACCAAAGTTCGAGTAGCTCACTGCAGCTTTTGTGAAGACTTTGTCCTTCCACATACTCTCATTAAGCACTACCAACATGCTCTACGTTAGTTGTCTAGCAACATCGGAAACGGCACAAATGATCTGTAAGGGCCTCTGTGGCTATAAAATGTTGAATGTGTGAAAAAGTGCGATGACTGTACATTATAAAAGTAGTCATCCTATCACTGTAAAATATAAAAGATGACTTTTGTAGAAAACTACACATTATCATTAGAAAGCAGCAAAATGATGTGTCTGATAACAGTGTGCGAGGAAATAAGGGCCGTTCTGTTCATTTTTACCATTTGTATCAGCACCCAATGATGCCACTTTGAAAAGCATGTTTGTAGAAGCTATGTGAAAAAAAATACAATAAATAACTGTTAAGTATGTTTTGTGTACTCATTCTTTAACATATTTAAAACCATTTCCTGAAAAATGCTTGATATAATAGGTAAATTGTAGAATTTACAGTCAGTTGTTGGGGGAGAAAAAAAAAAATCTGTGAAGCCTAGGAGGTAACACTTATTGTTAAACAATAAGCAGCAAGTAGGATTGAGACCAGTAGCAGGTTCACATGCTTTGATACAGGGTATACACGGACAGTGTTTTTTTTTTTTTCGTTCAAACACCAGCATGAATGAAAAAAACCTGACAGATCCTCGCATCCATGCAAGCAATGTGGATGCAGGGATCTCCCCCACTGTGCAATTGTATTCTGACCATGGGGATTTCTCCACCCCGTTAGAATACACAGATCAGTGCTGCAGTCATTGGCTACATGCGCTGATCGAATGTTGGTTTTCTAGCAGGACCATTCAACAGTAGCTGGTCTAACAATGGCTTCTGTTGAACAGACACACACGAACTGAAATTTGGCTGGTTCTTGCAGATATCACCAATTTTCGGCTCGTGTATACAGAGCTTTAGTGTGATTTAGGATAGAGAAGAAAAGTCAGATTTTTGATGGTGGTTGCGGTAGATGTGCTTATTTTGTCTTTGACAAATCTAGGTGGGAAGGAGTGAGGGTGAGCAAGGAACTTAAAAAAAAAAAAAAAAGTATGAGCAAAGACTACTCCAGACCAATGCTCACACTAGTCTTAAACACTCCTTGATAACAGTGGCTCATGTCCAAAATGGAAAGATTATTGCATGCCAAGTAACTTCCCAAATGCAAAAAACAGGAACATGTAAGCTCTTATGTGTTTTGTGCTATACTTTAGGTATAGCTATAAACGTAACAGCTTGCATAGTCCTGTGCTTTTCAAAGATCTTGAATAAAGAATATGTTTGAGCATTATCTAGGTGTGTTCAATAGCTTTTGGAGGAACAAGATGTTGGAGGAGAACCACCCCAAAGTTAAATCCAAAACCAAATTATCATGAGGCTGGGCTACCTCTAAAATAGACTAACAAGATCACCTGCACTGAATGATGAATAAATAAGTTGAGCAATTTCCAAAAATCATAGAAAAAATGTAAGTTATCATTCCTTAAATAAAAACAGAGGCAGATTGATTAAATCTTGATTTGAAATTTATTCTAAGTATTTATAATGCACTAACAATTTACGCAACTCTCTACAAACTATACATTCACAGCAGCCTGCGCTCAAAGAGTTAATCTCTCCCTGCCTCGCATGCATGCATACATGTCCATTGATACGGTTGACCATCCCCTCCTCCTCAAAAAAAACTCTACTCTCTTGGTCTCGGAGACTCTGCTCTCTCCTGGTCCTCCTCCTACCTATCGCAGCGCTCCTTCAGTGTTACCTATAATGCTGCCTCCTCCTTTTCACTCCCTCTTTCTGTAGGAGTCCCTCAAGGTTCTGTCCTTGGACCCCTTCTCTTCTCCATCTACACCTCCTCCCTTGGTCACTTGATAAACTCCCATGGCTTTAAGTACCATCTCTATGCTGATGACACACAAATTTATTTTTCTACCCTCATCTCACCCCTTCAGTCTCCTCTCGCATTACTAACCTACTAAGTGACATATCGGCATGGATGTCACTCCACTTCCTCAAACTCAATCTTTCCAAAACTGAGCTCTTAGTATTCCCCCCAGCCCGTGCCCCCTCCCCTGACCTCCATCAAGATCAATAACACAATCATCATTCCCTCCCCTCATGCCAGGGTACTAGGTATAATCCTAGACTCCCATCTGTCCTTTCAGCCCCAAATCCAATCGCTGTCCAAATCTTGTAGACTTCACCTCCGCAACATCTCCAAGATACGCCCGTTCTTAACCTCGGAAACCACTAAGCAACTTATCCACTCGCTTGTTATATCTCGCCTTGACTATTGTAACTCCCTCCTCATTGGCCTACCTCATCGCAGGCTATCCCCTCTTCATTCTATCATGAATGCTGCTGCCAAACTCATCCACTTTACTAACCGTTCTGTATCTGCCACCCCTCTCTGCCAATCCCTCCACTGGATTCCCATTGCCCAACGGATAAAATTCAAAACATTAACAATAACATATAAAGCCATATATAACTCTGCTCCAAATTACATCACCGATCTTGTCTCTAAATATCACCCAAACCGTACTCTCTGCTCCTCGCACAAACTCCTGATCTCTAGCTCCCTTGTCTCCTCCTCCCACACTCGTCTCCAGGACTTCTCCAGAGCTTCCCCCATCCTCTGGAACGCTCTACCCCAATTTATCAGACTATCACCTACTCTGCTCCCTTTTAGGTTTAAACAGGAGATTTTTTTAAAAACTTTCTTAAACTGACATATGCAGCTCAAAGGTCACCCCTTTGATCTACAATGACTGAACTATAGTATTAATGTAGAAAAGCATTGCTACAATGTACCCTTTGATACTGCAGATGCTGTTCTGCTAGTGTCAATTTACACCAAAAAATGTCCACGATATCTGAGATCTAAACCGATCCATACTCTCAAAACAAGAGCCGTGGTTTGAGAACAAAGGACGTCCAATCATCTGTACTCCAAACAATCCACTTTATTGAGCCAAGCTAAAACAAATACAGACAGTGAAAATACAGCAGGGGACTGGCAGGTAAACGTGTTTCACGCTAAAGACAGCGCTTATTCATGAATAAGCGCTGTCTTTAGCGTGAACCACGTTGAACTGCTAGTCCCTGACTGTATTTCCACTGTCTGTATTGGTTTTATCTTGGCTCAATAAAGTGGATTGTTTGGAGTATAGCCAATCGGACGTCCTTTGTTCTCATCTATGCAGCACACGAGCTGGGCTAGCACCTACAGGAGGAGTTGTGCTTGGAGATTGGGAGGCTCTCTACTTTGAGCAGCAGTAAACATACAGTGAGGAACAGAAGTATTTGAACAGCCTGCGATTTTTCTCCCCCACTTCTCCCACTTAGAAATCATGTATGGGTCTGAAATTCACATTGTAGGTGCATTCCCACTCTGGGAGACAGAATTAAAAAAACAATTCAGGAAATCACATTGTATCATTTTTAAAGAATTTAATTTGTCTTGCACTGCTGAACATAAGTATTTGAACACCTAAAAAACAGCAAGAATTCTGGCTCTCAAAGACCTGTTACTGTGCCTTTAAAATGTCTACCTCTACTCCACTCATTAATCTAACTTAGTAGCACCTGTCTGAGCTCTTTAAAGACACCTGTCCACCCCACAGTCAGTCAGACGCCAACTACTACCATGGGCAAGATCAAAGAGCTGTCAAAAGACACCAGAGACAAAATTATGGATCTCCACACGGCTGGAAAGGGCTACGGGCAATTGCCAAGCAGCTTGGTGAAAATAGATCAATCTTTGGAGCAATTGTTAGAAAATGGAAGAGGCTAAAGATGACTGTCAGTCTCCCTCGGACTGGGGCTCCATGCAAGATCTCACCTCGTGGGGAATCACTGATGATAAAGGTGAGGAGCTGGTCAATGACATGAAAAGAGCTGGGACCACAGTTTCAAAGGTCACTGTCGGTAGAACCCTACGCCGTCATGGTTTCAAATCATGCATTGCACAAAAGGTTCCCCTGCTTAAGTCATCACATGTCCAGGCCCGTCTGAAGTTTGCCAATGACCATCTGGATGATCCAGAGGAGGCATGGGAGAAAGTCATGTGGTCAGATGAGACCAAAGTAGAACTTTTTAGTCTAAACTTCACTTGTGTTTGGAGGAAAAAGAAGGATGAGTTGCATCCCAAGAACACCATCCCTACTGTGAAGCATGGGGGTGGTAACATCATGCTTTGGGGGTGCTTTTCTGTGAAGGGGACAGGACGACTGCACTGTATTAAGGAGAGGATGAATGGGGCCATTTATTGTGAGATTTTGAGCAACAACCTCCTTCCCTCAGTCAGAGCATTGAAGATGGGTCGTGGCTGGGTCTTCCAACATGACAATGACCCGAAGCACACAGCCAGGATAACCAAGGAGTGGCTCCGTAAGAAGCATATCAAGGTTCTGGAGTGGCCTAGCCAGTCTCCAGACCTAAATCCAATAGAACATCTTTGGAGGGAGCTGAAACTCCGTGTTGCTCAGCGAGAGCCCCGAAACCTGACAGATCTAGAAGAGATCTGTGTGGAGGAGTGGGCCAAAATCCCTATTGCAGTGTGTGCAAACCTGGTCAAGAACTACAGGAAACGTTTGACCTCTGTAATTGCAAACCGAGGCTTCTGTACCAAATATTAACACTGATTTTCTCAGGTGTTCAAATACTTATGTTCAGCAGTGCAAGACAAATAAATTCTTTAAAAATCATACAATGTGATTTCCTGAATTTTTTTTTAAATTCTGTCTCTCAGAGTGGAAATGCACCTACATTTTGAATTTCAGACCCCTCCATGATTTCTAAGTGGCAGAACTTGCAAAATCGCTTGCAAAATACTTCTGTTCCTCACTGTATGTTCTTTTTTAACTGCGGTTGAAAAATCTCATCTAACAGTGCTGCACACACTGACATATATTCTGAGAGCAAGACCCTGTTGCTGTCAGAATAAACAGATCAGTGCTGCAGCTGAATGGCATTTCTGCAAAGAAAACGGCAATGGTTAACAATAAAACAGTAACTCAATATAACAACTTTTTTTTATTAAAATCGGTGCCAAAAAGTATTGTAAAATATATATGCTGAAGCATTGGGGCAATCCACCCACTGGCTATCCCAGTTCCCCATGCTTGGACATATATATTCTTTTTTTAACTGCAGATAAAGAAATCTCATCCAATAGCGCTGCACACACTGACATATATTCTGAGAGCAAGATCCTGTTGCTGTCAGAATAAACAGATTGGTGCTGTGAAACAGCATTTCTGCAAAGAAAACAGCAATGGTTAACAGTAAAACAGTAACTCAAAACAACTATTTTTGTTTTTTAATTTTTTTTAATTTTATTCTTATGGCTTTTTTGACTTTATTTTTTTAACTTTTTTAACTTTTTAATTTTTTTTTTAAACTCTAACCGCCAGATGTTAGGGTCTCTCAAAATGCGATAACCACTTTCCTGACTACCTAACATCTTTCGAGATGTGCACGTATGTGCCCTAGACTGTGCCATGCTGTACCCTATACTAATACTACACTAGTGCATGGTAGTGACGGAAGCAGTCCTTCTGGCAAAGACCAGTTTGACCGTGACAGGAGGGATAAAAAAAACGTAGGTGTCACGCCTAATTTTGTGTCTGCTATAGACACAACATCTTTTTTGGGGTGACTTTTGGGTTGCGGTATCAAGAATGTCATCAGGAAAATGCCTCTCATACAGCTGGCTCACTGCATCTGGGTTGGGGGTTTGGGCCACAGCACCTTCTGGATACAAAAGGGCCGTGATAATCTCTTCCTGGAATTTTAGGAAGTATCCTCTTTGTCCAGTTACTTGATAAAGCACAAAAGCGTTGTACAGAGCCAATTGAAATATATAGAGACACAGACACTTTTTTGTACTAGTGTCTGGCTTTCCAGGAAACAAAGTACGGCTTCATAATCTGATTATTAAAGTCCACCCCTCCCATGTTACGGTTATAGTTGTGGACACAGAGAGGCTTCTCAACAACACCAGCTTCCGTGGAAATTTGGATGGTCCACTTCACTGTGAGCAATTCATCATTTTTCAAGCAGGCTTTCTCCCCCTTTCTAAGACGGGTATTTACAAGTCGTTGGGGGAAGCTCCAGCGATTAGGTTGCATGGTGCCACATGCACTAATTCCAAGATTGTACATATATCTAAATAGTGGCATTCTTGTATAAAAATTGTCCACGTCCCTGAGTAATGTCCATGTTGAGGGATAGGCCCATAAAAACTTTAAATTCGGAAATAGCTTTCCATACAAATGGTCTGGCAAGGTTTGAATTTGGATTGGCATTGATAAATTGTTTTGCTCCACAATCAATCCATACAGATATTCTATGAAGAACAACTCCAAAAAAATCAAGGGGAGTAGTTAAATTTGCTGTTTACACCAGGTTGGGCAGTGAATGGATGAAGTACGGTGCTGCAGAATTTGCGGGCTGCCAATCAAGATTTGCAAGCACACCTGGAAGGACACTAGGTTCTATGGGCCTGTGCTCTAATTCTTGGTGGTTGCATGACACTACTTGTGCTTGCACCGGCTTGTACTGCAGTTTTGGGACTCACCACATCACTGATACTGCAAGTCTGGTATGTAAAAGACCAGGATGTGCTAGGCCGCTGGTGCTTGCCAGTTCACCAAAAGGTTGAACGGCACTAGTACTGGCACTCTGCTGCATATTTGAATCATCATGCAATTGTACCACCTCAGCAACCTGGGAAGGGGGTCGGGTACACCGGACCTTAGCAGGGACATCTACTCCATCGTCTGAACTGTCTATCAGGGTGCCACTGCTCTCTACAGGTTCGTATTCTGAGCCTGTGAGGCTTCCCCTTTGCTCTCATCTGACATATTCAGAATTTTGTAGGCCTCTTCACTAGAGTACCTTTCATTGGACATTTTGACCACTAAATTTATATACCTAGTGCGACTCATGGTGGTGATTGCTGGTGCTTGCAGTTGTTTTTTATTCTTCTTTGGGGTCTTGTTAGCAGATTTTACTTTTTTAAATCACTTTTTCTGTCACTTTTTAAATAGCATTTTTTTCCTTTCCTTCCTTCAGTCTGCTGATTAAGGGGAGGGGTTAATTGGTCACAGGTGCTCCAGGTATTATATAACTTTCTGTAGAGCTCACTCTGAGCTTGCCTGTATTTTGCTTGCTGGACCTTAGACCAAGTGGACATTTAATAAAGTAGCGGTAGAGTGGAAAACAGGAGATTATAACAGGAGTCTACTAACCTGTAAGTGACAACTGATATATTTTATTAGTATTATTATACAGGATTTATATAGCGCCGACAGTTTGCGCAGCGCTTTACAATATAAGGGAGAAGTACAATTACAATACATTTCAGTACAGAAGGAATATGAGGGCCCTGCTCGTAGAGCTTACAATCTAAAGGAAGGGGGAGTTACAATATTAGTTATTAGTAATATTAATATTATAACTGGGATAATGAGTGCTAGCAGGGTTCATGGTTTTGTGCATTACACAGTGTGCTGCATGTATGCAACAATGGAGCAACAGCTCCAGGATGGATACCGCTGTGACAGATGTGAGCGGGTTGCCCTTCTGGAAGCTCGTGTTATAGATCTGGAGGAGCAACTTGCAACATTGGGCAGAATAGACAACCTTGAAAGTGATCTTCTGCATTCTGAGCAGGTAGCTAATAGGATTGATGTGAAGGGTGGAGGGGCTAGTCAGGATTAATAGGTAGGAAGTTGGGTTATTGTAGCGAGAGGGAGTGGTAGGGGCTCACAGAAAAGGAAGGCTGGCCCTGGGTTTGAGCACCCAAACAGATTTGCCAAGTTGGGTGAAGATGTGGGGGTGGCAAGCTCAGCGGTGGCAGCCCTTGATGGCACTGCTATCCCTAACAGCTGGGAGAGCAGTAGGGGATTCTATAATCAGAATTACTGATAGAATAATTTGTTGCCAGGAACGCCTCAACCAAATGGTTTGCTGTCTCCCTGGTACCAGGGTTTGACATGTGGTGGACCGGGTTGATAAATTACTGGGAGGGGCTGGGCATAACCCAGCTGTCTTGGTCCACGTTGGAACCAATGACAGAATACATGGAAGGTAGAGGTTCCTTAAGAATCAATTTAAAGAACTAGGTTGCAAGTTGAAGGGAAGGACCTCCAAGGTGATATTCTCTAAAATATTACCTGTGCCATGAGCAACTCAGGAAAGACAGGGGAAGATTAGAGACCTAAATGCATGGCTAAAGACCTGGTGTAAGAGGGAAGGATTTGGGTTTCTAGAGCACTGGGCTGACTTTTCATTGGAGTGCAACCTATATGCTAGAGATAGTTTGCACCTAAATGGAAGGGGGTCTGCTGTGTTGGGGAGAGGTTTATGGGATAGCTGGAGGAGTATTTAACCTCTTCCCGACCGCACGGGTGCGCAAAATCACGTATATATGCGTGATTTTGCATTTCCAGGTACGGGGAGCAGGCGTGCCCTACCCGAGCCACCATCCGTGGCCGCGGCTGTCAATCACTGGGTCCCGGACGGTGATTGCTCGCCGGCGCTCGGTGATTGTCGAGGATCTCCGATGGGGAGAACATTTTGTAAACAAACTGTCGGTTCGTGCACACTACTTTGGATTGCTGTGCACAGCCACAGACTATAAGTCGCTGATCGCTGCCATTACTAGTAAAAATATAAAAAAAATAAAGCCCAGTATATATACCGCCATTTGTAAATGCTATAGTTTTCATGTAACCTAATTAATTTACACGTATTGGGATTTTCTTTTAACAAAGACATGTAGAAAAATACATTTTGGCCTAAATTTATGACGAAATTTGATTTTAAAAATTTTTTACTGGACATTTTTAATAGCAAAAAGTCAAAACTATTGTTTTTTTCTCAGAATTGTTGGTCTTTTTTCTAATAGCGCAAAAAATAAAAAAGGCGCAGGCGATCAAATACCACTGAAAGAAAGCTCAATTCATGGGGAAAAAAGGGACGTAAATTTCATTTGGATGCAGCATTGCATGACTGTATAATTGCCAGTTAAAGTAACGCAGCACCGTAATGCAAAAAATGGCCTGGTCAGGAAGGGGGTAAATCCTCTAGAGCAGTGGTTCTTAACCTGGGTTCGATCGAACCCCAGGGGTTCGGTGAGTCAGTCTCGGGGGTTCGGCGGAGGTGACCCACACCCGACTCATATGATTTGTGATGACATGCCCCACTTGTCCATCATTGGCTGCAGGTGGTCACGCAACATCGCTTAGCCCAGTGGTCGGCAAGCCGCGGCTCTTGTGTGCTGGGCGCCCGCTCCCCTCCCTCCTCTCGGGCGGCAGGGACTCAAATGCAATGATTGGCCAGTCTCGCTGCCACTCACATCCTGATAGCCAGTGATTGGCTGTCAGGATGTGTGTAGGCGGGGCAGCGTGACGAACGTGAGAGGAGCTAGGCTCCTCTCACAGTCCGCCCTGAAGACCGGAACGGCGTGGGAATACAGCGAGAGGAACGCGCGGAGCAAAGGTAAGTGAATTGACACAGGGGGGACTTGGGGACTTAATATGGGGGATGAATTAATATGGGGAATGAATTACTATAGGGGGGATGAATTACTATATGGGGGATGAATTACTATATGGGGGATGTATTACTATATGGGGGATGAATTACTATATGGGGGATGTATTACTATGGGGGATGAATTACTATATGGGGGATGAATTATTATATGGGGGATGAATTACTATATGGGGGATGTATTACTATATGGGGGATGAATTACTATGGGGGATGAATTACTATATGGGGGATGAATTACTATGGGGGATGAATTACTATATGGGGGATGAATTACTATATGGGGAAGGAATTACTATAGGGGGGATGAATTACTATATGGGGGATGAATTACTATATGGGGGGATGAATTACTATGGGGGATGAATTACTATATGGGGGATGAATTACTATGAGGGATGAATTACTATATGGGGGATGAATTACTATATGGGGGATGAATTACTATGGGGGATGAATTTTCATACCGTTTGTTACAACATATCTTTGCGAGCAATCCTTTTCGAGGATGCTGGACATAAAGACGAAGAAAAGGAACAGACTTTGTTGCGAAAATGACATGAGAGTGGCACTTGCCAAGGTAATGCCGCGCATTTCTGAACTGGCCTCTGAAAGACAACAGCAGAAGTCACACTGATTTGCGGTAAATATTCATTATTTTGTTTTTGTGTGAAAATCATGTTTTAATGGTTTTGTTCTTTGTTCTTAATGGTTTTGTTCATTTTGTGCACCTATGTATAAATATATACCTATGTTTTGAATTTTAAAAATCATATTTTATTTTTCCAATTAAGAAGGGTTCGGTGAATGCGCATATAAAACTGGTGGGGTTCAGTACCTCCAAAAAGGTTAAGAACCACTGCTCTAGAGGGCCAGTGGTTAAACTAGCATCAAGGGGGAGGGAGAATTAGATTATAATGGGGCAGACAGATCAGACAGAGGTAAGTCCTTATTGGTGGGTGGAATGGGGAAAGGTGGGGGGAGGGCTATGGCAAGTGATAAGAAGGTTCCCATGTTACAAACAACCACTGGAATTGGTACCATTTGTACAAAAATAAAAAATATGCAAAACACGTGTGCATGTGTCAATAAAGTGTTTGTTCACCAATGCCAGAAGTCTGCCAAGAAAAATAGGTGAGTTGGAAGCTTTGGTGCATGAAGAGAACTATGATTTAATTGGTATTGCTGAATCTTGGTTTCATTCTTCACATGACTGGGCCATTAATATTTCTGGCTATGTTCTCTTTCAGAGAAACAGGGCAAATAAAAAAGGTGGTGGTGTCTGTCTCTATGTGAGAAGTGATCTCAGAGTGAGTGTAAAGGAGGACCTAGTTGATGGAGAGTGAGATGAGGCTGAAGAATTATGGGTGGAACTGCACATGGGGATACATACTACAAAGGTAATTGTTGGAGTTTGTTATAGGTCACCCAGTGTTAATGAGGAGGTGGAGACTCCTTGCACAGATCGAAAGGGCTGCAAGGGCTGTGACAGAGATAATAATGGAGGATTTTAACTACAGTTGCAAGAAAAAGTATGTGAACCCCTTGGGATTACGTGGAGTTTTGCATGAATTGGGCATAAAAATAAAATGTGCTCTGAACGTCATCTAAGTCACAACAATAGAAGAACACAGTCTGCTGAACATAATACTACACAAACATTAGATGTTGCCATGGTTTAATTGCACATAACATGTAAACATTCACAGTGCAGGGAGGAAAAAGTATGTGAGGCCCTAGCTTAATGACTTCTCCCAGAGCTAATTGGAGCCAGGAGTGAGCCAAACTTGACTCCAATCAGTGTGATGATATTGGATGTGTTGCTGACAGCTCTCCTGCCCTTAAAAAACACACACCTGTTTTGGGTTTACTGGTTTCAAGAAGCACTGTCTGATGTGAACCATGCCTCGCAGAAAAGAGCTCTCAGAAGATCTACGATCAAGAATTGTTGACTTGCATGAAGCTGGAAAGGGTTACAAAAGTATCTCCAAAAGCCTTGATGTTCATGTGTCCACGGTAAGACAGACTGTCTACAAATGGAGAACGTTTAGCACTGTTGCTACTCTCCCTAGGCGTGGTCGTCCTGTAAAAATGACTGCAAGAGCACAGAGCAGAATGCTGCATGAGGTAAAGAAGAATCCCAGAGTGTCAGCTAAAGACCTACAGAAATCTCTGGCACATGCTAACATTTTTGTTGACACATCTACAATAAGGAAAACATTAAACAAGAATGGAGTACATGGGAGGACACAACAGAGGAAGCCATTGCTGTCCAAAAAGAATATTGCAGCACGTTTGAAGTTTGCAAAAGAGCACCTGGATGTTCCACAGCACTACTGGCAAAATCTACTGTGGACAGATGAAACCAAGATTGGGTTGCTTGGGAAGAACACACAACACTATGTGTAGAGAAAAAAGGCACAGCACACCAACATCAAAACCTCATTCCCACTGTAAAACATGGCGGAGGGAGCATCATGGTTTGGGGCTGCTTTGCTGCCTCAGGGCCTGGACGGATTGTTGTCATTGATGGGAAAATGAATTCCAGAGTTTATCAAGACATTTTGCAGGAAAACGTACGACCATCTGTCCGCCAACTGAAGCTCCGCAGAGGATGGGTGATGCAACAGGACAATGACCCAAAGCATACAAGTAATTCAACAAAACAATGGCTGCAACAGCACAGAATATGCCTTATGGAGTGGCCCAGTCAGAGTCCTGACCTCAACCCGATTGAAATGCTGTGGCATGACCTTAAGAGAGCGATTCACACCAGACATCCCAAGAATATTGCTACACTGAAACAGTTTTGTGAAGAGGAGTGGTCCAAAATGACTCCAGATTGTTGTGCAGGTCTGATCTGCAACTACAGGAAACGTTTGGTTGAGGTTATTGCTGCCAAAGGAGGGTCAACCAGTTATTAAGTCCAAAGGTTCACATACTTTTTCCTCCCTGCACTGTGAATGTTTACATGTTATGTGCAATGAAACCGTGGCAACATCTAATGTTTGTGTAGTATTATGTTCAGCAGACTGTGTTCTTCTATTGTTGTGACTTAGATGACGTTCAGAGCACATTTTATGCCCAATTCATGCAAAACTCCACGTAATCCCAAGGGGCTCACATACTTTTTCTTGCAACTGTACTCGGAAATTGACTGGAGAAATGGCATTGCAGGAACAGTTAAAGGGCAACAATTTATAAACCTACTACAGAACAATTTTATGGTACAGTTCATAGAGGTCCCAACTAGGACTTATGCTCTGCTGGACCTGGTAATCTCAAACCATGCAGAGCTTATTACTGATGTCCATATAAAAGAACATCTGGGTAGCAGCGAGCATAACATGATTTCATTTATTGTTAGCTGTAAACAACAAGCACAGACGGGAAAAATAAAAATGCTCAACTTTAAGAGAGCTAATTTTACAAGGCTGAGAGCTGCTCTCCAAGACCTAGACTAGGAGGGAATATTGGCATCGATGAACACAACACAGAAATGGGAGTCCTTCAGAAAGACTGTATGTGAACACACTGCAAAGTATATTCCCATGGGCAACAAGTTTAAAAGGCTAAAAATCAAACCTATGTGGCTTACGGCCAAAGTTAAAAAGCTATAAATAATAAGAAAAGAGCTTTTATTAAATACAAATATGAAGGAACACTATCATTGTTTAAACATTACAAAGAATATAACAGAATATGTAAAAAAGAAATCAAGGCCGCAAAAATTGAAAACAAAGGACAGATTGCAAAAGATAGCTGGACAAACCCAAAATAATTCCTCAAATATATTAATAGTAAAAAGGTCCGGTCCGAGCATGTAGGCCCTTTACAAAATAATCTAGAGTGGGTGACTGGGGACAAAGAGAAGGTAAATTTATTAAATACCTTCTTCAGCTCTGTGTATACAAAGGAGCATGGGGGAGCTCTTGTCTATAATGGGCATGGTATTGACCCAGCCCCAGATGATCCACATTGGCTCACAATTGATATGATCCAGAAATATTTAGACAGAATAAAGGTGAATAAAGCACCTGGACCGGATGGCATACACCCATGGGTCCTTAAGGAATTGAGCTCTGTCATTTCAAAGCAATTGCTTCTATAGTTGGGAAGATACTGGAGAATTTAATAAAAGACCACATAGATGAATTCTTGCTGGAAAAAATATTTTAGGCAACAGACAGCATGGATTCATGAAAGACAGAAGTTGCCAAACAAGTCTGATTTCTTCTTATGAGGAGGGGAGCAAATCCTTGGACAGAGGGGTGGCGTTGGACATGGTATACTTGGATTTTGCAAAAGCATTTGACACAGTTCCCCAAACACGGCTAATGTGTTAGGTAAAGTCTACAGACTTGGAAAAATCCATATGTAAATGGATAGAAAACTGGCTAAAAGACCAAATTCAGAGAGTAGTGGTTAATGATTTATACTCTGAATGGTCTAGGGTTGCCAGTGGTGTACCCCAATGTTTAGTGTTGGGACCCTTACCTTTTAATATATTTATAAACAATATAGGGTCTAGGATTACAAATCCCATTTCAGACTTTGCAGATGACACCAAGCTGTGCAGTGGAATAATGTCCTTACAGGATGTCTCCAATTTAAAAGCCGACCTCAATGCACTGTTTAATTGGGCAACTATGTGGCAAATGAGGTTTAATGTTGATAAATGTAAAGTTATGCACTTGGGGGCTAAGAATATGCATGCATCATACACACTGGGGGGAGTACAACTGGGGGAATCAATGGTGGAGAAGGATCTGGGGGTTCTGGTAGATCACAAGCTTAATAATGACATACAATGCCAAGCTGCGGTGTCTAAAGCGAGCAAAATCCTCTCTTGTATTAAAAGAGGTATAGACTCCAGAGAGAGAGATATCATATTACCCCTGTACAAATCATTAGTAAGACTTCATCTGGAATATGCAGTTCAGTTTTGGGCACCGATTTACAAAAAAGAACATTGGAGAACTAGAGAAAGTGCAGAAAAGGGCAACTAAACTGATAAGAGGCATGGAGGAGCTCAGCTATGAGGAAAGATTAAAGGAATTGAATTTATTCTCTCTTGAGAAAAGCAGATTAAGGGGGGATATGATCAACATGTATAAATACATCAGGGGTTCATACAGTGAATTTGGTGTAGAGTTATTCACCCTGAGGTCATCACAGAGGACAAGGGGACACTCTTTGCATTTGAAGGAAAAGAGATTTAATCTCAAAATACAGAAAGGGTTCTTCACAGTAAGAGCTGTGAAAATGTGGAATAGACTCCCTCAAGAGCTGGTTCTGACCAGTTCAGCAGATTGCTTTAAAAAAGGCCTGGATTATTTCCTAGATACACAGAATATAACTGGATACTAACATTTATAGGTAAAGTTGATCCAGGAATTGTCCAATTGCCTCTCGGAGGATCAAGAAGGTATTGTTTCCCCTGTTGGAGCAAATTGGATCATGCTTTATTTTAGTTTTGCCTTCCTCTGGATCAACTGTGGGTATAGGATAGTGTATATGGAAGTTTTGTGTGTATGTGTGTTGTGTTGTTTTTTTTTTTTGTTGAACTGGATGGACTTGCATCTTCTTTTAACCAGGTTAACTATGTAACTTGACCGCAGATCACTCAGTTCTCGGTCTTCACAGAGCAGAGAACAGTGACTGTCAGTCTCCAGCTTTGTGCTTTGCCATTCCCATGCTCACTGGAGCGCCGGACTGTGGAGAGTGCAGAAACGACTGGCTCAGCCTCTCAGCAACACATTGAGAGGCTAAGCCAGCTGCTGGTAAGGCATCTGGGTGGATCCTAATATTATTGTCAGGGTCTCTGCAGAGCCTAGATCGGCTCAGTGATGTCCACTGACAGGCTTTAGCCTGCTGTCAGCTGAATCTGAGTCACAGCAGTGCAGAATTATGTGTACGCCTGTAACCTAGAAGAGAAGTGGGGCCAAAAGAGCTTTGGCCATACTTCTCTTTTAAAGAATACATTTAAAAGTTAGGCTTCTAGAAAATGTCTTCTCCATTAGAAGGGTTCCATCCTTGTGTCTGGCTAGAAGAGTGCACCTCCTTCCCCCCAAAAACACACCCAATATGCACAATGCTGCCCCAGGACTGACTGATCTCTACAGGCTGCACTGGCAAGGAGGTGATGTCACCAGAGAAAAGGAAGAAGTGGGCAAAGAGACCAGATACTCCATGCTCAGGACTCTTCTCCTCTCTGTCTGTCCCTGTAAAAATGACAAGGGGTGAGCAGTGACAGGGTTAGCAAGAACAGTGGGGAAGTTCTATGAATAGTATGAGCGAACTGAAAAAATTTTGATTCACTGGATATTTGCCAAACACAAATGCAAAGCTCATCCTTACTGAAGTCTATGGAAGTCAAATCTTGTATTTTTTTCTGTTCTTTTCCAGGGCCAATTTGAAAGCTAATAATGTATTTTTTAAAATACTATTTAGCAGGCAGGGGGTGTTTTAATAATGCTTAAATGGAAATATTAAAAATATACAATTCCCTGGGGGATACACAATTCATGCCTGGGGGATCCTTTAAACCCACTCATGAAGTGGCACACCTGTAACCAAAAAATGTTTGCTACTAAAAGACATTACTTTCCCCCAAGCTTTTGTTTGTAAACAAATGGCTGAGGGATCCTGGGTGACATCGTTGATCACATATTTTCATGACCATATGTAGTCAGTGACGTCAGCCAGCTTCACTGGCCGGTTTGTTGACATTCAGCTGCTGGCCAGGGAGCTGTTATTTGCAGGGTCTGAGGGAAGAGGATGGTCGGCATAGGTGTCAGGAGGGTTGTAGGGCCATTGGTCATGGTGATTGATGATGGATTTACTTAGGATGGGCTTCCCAAAAAGGCAGGCAGTATGAAAGAGGGTTTATGATTGGCTGGCAGTTGGCACCAACTTGTACAAGTCCCTATCCTGCTTCTTCTTGCTAGAATAACAACCCTCCTGCTTGAAGCCCTAATTGACATTTACAGTCACATCATATAGACATACTATCCAGGGTAACTTGACAGTACATTGTCAGTTGCATAGAGTGGACAATCCACAGCAATCACATGTGAAAGCAGCATTCATAATTTCATCCTTAAGCCATCTTCCCATTACACAGTCTCTCTCCTTCTCGGAGTCATTAGAGCTCACTCAGAGGGCTCTGGCTTGCCTTAGGCTATCTGTGTCCAGCTCACGACTTCCTGCTTGTCACTCCAGAGACAGGATCGCTGTAGCTGCACCTCAAGCTCCAATACACTTCTTCCAGGTCCTCCAGGGGGATAGACTCTCTTCAGAGAACACTTGGCCTGGCCTAAAAGGCCTTTTGCAAACCACTCTAACCTCTACCACCATAAGAGACAGGATGACTACATCCGGCTTCTGTATAACTATTTCTCCCCATCCACCAAGCCCTGTCCAGGGCACCTGCACTAGATGAGTACATCTACACAATATGAGGGTATTCAGCTCCTATGCCCCCTCTCTCTCTGGGCCCCTTCTAACCTGACTTAAATAAGGGTACTGACTGCCATGAAATTGCTACAGGAGGGTTCTAGCTTAAAGGGAATTAGCACCTGATTACACTATTCTCTGTTGCTACACACTATTCTGGGGCAGGGCCACCTAGTGGCAGACTAGCTAACTGCACCTGCTTACAAGTATGTGCTTTTCATATGTTATAAGACACTTACCAAATGTGTACCTGTATGAGTTGCAATGAGACATGAACTTCTAATTTCTAGCCTTCCAACACCCCTCACCTCCCCCCCCACTACCACCACCACCCACACCCAACCCCTGCTGCTAGCAGTAAGGATTACACCTGCTTTCACCTCTTCTTTAACCACTTGCCTGCCGCTTTATAGTAGAAGTACTGCTACAGGGCAGCAGGGCTGTGCAAAATCATGTATATATACGTGATTTGCATTACCAGGTAGGGAGCGCGCGCGCATGCCACCCTATCTGCATCGCTGTTGGCGGCTAAGGATGTCTATCACCGAGTCATGGCAGGCGATTTCTGGCCAGCACTCGGCGATCGCCGTGTAAAGCTGAAAGGGGAGAGACCTGTGTGTAAACAACACAAGTCTCTCCCCTGTCAGCATGGACATGCTGCCTTGTATCTCTCTACAGAGCAGAGAGATACAAAACAGCATGCCTCCCTAGTAAAAAGAAGGTGTGTATTTGCCCTGCATGAGAAAAGCACAGTTTCACTTTAACCATTAATGTGCTAAACTTTTTTTTTATCCAGAATGATTCATTGATAAGGTAAAAACATGCATCAAATAAAGACCATTCAGATGTAAAATAGAACAACTGCCACACAAAATGGGAAGTATTTTTCTATTGGTAACATACTGAATTCCAAAATACTACCTACCCTCCAAAAGTCTCCACCATTGGCCACTTTACTTTAGATCAATTCTAATATTTTCTGAACAGGCAGAGAATCACCACCACTGTAATTATAGAGCAGTGCAGCTCCATAGAGAGGTTGGAGTGCATCTTCTAAATGTGTTATATAATTAAGGCTTCTTTGGAAGGCATCTGTTTAGTAAAGGGTATTTTTATGCATTCCATCTTTAACAGACACTTCTTTGTATTCATTTGATAGGGAACCACCTAATTGTTCCTTGTTCAAACATGGGATATAGTGACAAGCTGCTATGTAAAACCTAAACACAGTCTTCACTAAGCTTAGGGAACAGAAAGTGAACATTGCTTACGCTTCCACTGACAATTTTTTCCAGTGTTTCTATAATGACAATTTCTCTGGGGGTAAATACATTGAATGTGCTCAAAAAAAGTTCCTGTGCTTCTTCCTGTGACAGGGAACATGCTGCAAGTGACGGAGTGTACTAATTTGAACAGGATGTAATTTAAATAAATGGATCTCTATTTGATGCGTTGTGTCATGACAAATCATTCAGCTGTGAATGGGGCCTATGTTACAAAGTATACATCCAAACTTGCAGTGGTGTACTTTGCTGTCAAGGGGCGTTTTTCCATGAAATATTGAAGTGTACTGCTTTATAATTGCATCTGAGGAAGGGAGTTCGACTCCTGAAACGCATTACCACATTTCACCCAAGGACCTCCACTGTCTGCAATTGTCATCTTGGGCTCCTTGTCTCTGTTTTTTTGACCTTTTTGGTTTGTGAGTATGCATTTGTGATTTTATAATAAATTTCTTATATATCACGGTAATGCACGAGGAGAGTGCGCCTTGTTTTATTCTTTTTTGTCATAATTATAAAGTGAGCAATGCAAAGGAAGAAGAGTGCGTTTGGAGCATCCTTTGGAAGCTGCATCTTTGCTTCCTCTCGTGTTGATCTAGTCAGGGGTGTATTTGCAGCGAGGCAAACGTTTCACTTTTCAGGGGGCGGCAAGGCGGCAGTGCCCCCCCCCCTTTCCCACGGAAGGGACACTTCCGTGGGACAGGGGAAGGGCCACCATGGCTGAGGGACCGGCTGCAAAGGAGAGCGGAGTGGTCCCCAGTGTGCGCTCGGAGAGCGTGAGGGGCGGAGCCTGCTGTCAGTGTGCCGGTGTAGCGGCAAGATGAGTCCCCCCATGAAGATCTGGGATCTGCAGGAAGGCCAGAGGAAGGAGGAAGCAGAAGAGGATGAGTTCGGGGGGAGGAGGTGGCCCTCTCCTTTGCAGCCGCCACCAGAGATCATGGGGGAGAAGGGGCACAGGAATGATGGTGACACCATCTGGAGGAGCCGCTGCTGGACAGTTAAGTGCTTGGAGGATTGGTGCTCCTTCAGTCCTGTCTCACTGTCCCCTGATACACTGCCCCCCCCCCCACCTGTTCTACTTCTCTCCCCCGTCCCATTGCCCTCCATCCATCACACTGCCCCCTGCCCCTACATGTCACCCTGCCCCACACCTGTTCCACTTCCCCCTCCTGTCCCCCACATTGTCCCACTAGCACCCATCTGTCCCCACTGCCCCCCACCTGTCCCTCTGCGCTCCTCCTGTCCATCTGCCCTTCACCTGTCCCTCTGCGTGCCTCCTGTCCAGCTGCCTTGATCCTGTCCCATGCCCCCTGTCACACTGCCCCCCACCTATCCCTCTGCGCTCCTCCTGTCCCACTGCCCCTCACCTATCCTTCTGCGCTCCTCCTGTCCATCTGCTCCTCACCTATCCCTCTGCGCTCCTCCTGTCCATCTGCCCCTCACCTGTCCCTCTGCGCTCCTCCTGTCCATCTGCCCCTCACCTGTCCCTCTGAGCTCCTCCTGTCCAGCTGCCTTGATACTGTCACATGCCCCCTGTCACGCTGCCCCCCACCTATCCCTCTGCACTCCTCCTGTCCCACTGCCCCTCACCTATCCTTCTGCGCTCCTCCTGTCCATCTGCCCCTCACCTGTCCCACTGCGCTCCTCCTGTCCCACTGCCCCTCACCTGTCCCACTGCCCCCCACCTATCCTTCTGCGCTCCTCCTGTCCCACTGCCCCTCACCTGCCTCACTATGCTCCTCCTGTCCCACTGTCCCTCACCTGTCCCTTTGCGCTTCTCCTGTCCCACTGCCCCTCACCTATCCTTCTGCGCTCCTCCTGTCCCACTGCCCCTCACCTCTCCATCTGCGCTTCTCCTGTCCCGCTGCACTGATCCTGTCCCATGGCCCCCCCCTCCCGTCACGCTGCCCCCTACCTGTCCCTCTGTGCTCCTCCTGTCCAGCTGCCCCGATACTGTCCCATGCCCCCTGTCACGCTGCCCCCCACCTGTCCCTCTGCGCTCATCCTGTCCCACTGCCCCTCACTTATCCTTCTGCGCTTCTCCTGTCCCACTGCGCTTCTCCTGTCTCGCTGCCCCAATCCTGTTCCATGCCCCCCCCGTCACGTTGCTCCCTACCTGTCCCTCTGCGCTCCTCCTGTCCCACTGCCCCTCACTTGTCCCACTGTGCTCCTCCTGTCCCACTGCCCCTCACTTGTCCCAGGGGCGTATTTGCCACGAGGTAAACAAGGCATTTGCCTAGGATGGCACTTTTCAGGGGGCGGCATGGCGATGTAAGTATAATTGGTGTCAGTGCGATTAATAGTGCCCCATCATTAGTGTCAGTGTGGGAGGAATAGTGCCCCCTCATTGGTGACACTGACACCAATGAGGGGGCACTTTTCCTCCCACTGACACTAATGGTGGGGCACTATTCCACTGACACCAATGATGGGGCACTATGCCTCCAGGCCTCCCACTGACACCAATGATGGGGCACTATTCCTCCTACTGACACCAATTATGGGACACTATTCCTCCCACTGGCACCAATGATGGGGCACTTCCTCCCACTGACACCAAAGATGGGGCACTATTCCTCCCACTGACACCAATGATGGGGCACTATTCCTCCTACTGCCACTAATGATGGGGCACTATTTCTCCCACTGACACCAATGATGGGGCACTATGCCTCCCACTGATACCAATGATGGGGCACTATTCCTCCCTATGACACCAATGATGGGGCACGATTCCTCCCACTGACACCAATGATGGGGCACTATTCCTTCCACTGACACCAATGATGGGGCACGATTCCTCCCACTGACACCAATGATGGGGCACGATTCCTCCCACTGATACCAATGATGGGGAACTATTCCTCACACACTGACACTAATGATGGGGCACATCATTGGTGTCCGTGGGATGAATAGTGCCCCATCATTGGTGTCAGTGGGAGGAATAGCGCCCCATCTGTGTCAGTAGGCGGAGCTCTAATAGGAAGAGGTGGAGACTAAAGAGGAAAGGGTAGGACAAATTTAGATGTGGGGGGGTGCCCGATTTTAGTCTTGCCTAGGGCAGCACAAAACCAAAATACACCACTGGGTCTAGTTGCCTATAAATCTTTTCTGGTAGGGATATGTTATGATGTTTGGCACTAAGTGACAAAGCATACAGTGTATTTTTGAAAGCTTTCTTACTTTACAGCATTTCATCACACCTGCCTAAATCTTTTGCACAGTACTGTACCTATTTACAGTACATAGATTTATTTCAGGTACTTATATAGCGCTGTCAATTTACATATATACACACTGTACAGTCACATCATTCCCTAACCCTCATGAGGTATACAATCTAAGGTCCCTAACTCATAGTCATACACTAACTAGGCACAATTTAGACAGTAGCCAACTAATCTACCAGCATGTCTTTGGAGTGTGGGAGGAAACCGGAGTACCCGGAGAAAACCCACAAAGGCACAGGGAGAACATGCAAACTCCAGGCAGGTGGTGCTATGGTTGAGATTCAAATCAATGACCCAAGCACTATCAGGCAGAAGTGCTAACCATTAGGCCACTGTGCTACACAGATCAGTTATAGATAACTAGAACCCAGGAGCGGACTGACAACTCATGGGGCCCCCGGGCAATAGGGGATCATGGGGCCCCTATGTCCTTGCCCAAACTCAAAAAAGCCTATGAAAAAGGTACCTGGGGCCCCCTACTGACCCCGGGCCCTCGGGCAGTGCCCGAGTTTCCAAATGGTCAGTCCGCCTCTGCTAGAACCCATCTCTGTGTAACATATAATACTAAACCTATACATACAGTCATGGCCGAAATTGTTGGCACCCTTGATATTTTTCCTGAAAATCAAGTATTTCACACAAAAAAGGTATTGCATTAACACATGTTTTGCTATACACATGTTTATTCCCTTTGTATGTATTGGAACAAATATAAAACAGAGGCAGAAAAGCAAATATGACATAATGTCACACAAAACCCCAAAAATGGGCTGGACAAAAGTATTGGCACCCTTAACTTAATATTTGGTTGCACACCCTTTGGAAAACATAACTGAAATCAGTCGCTTCCTATAACCATCAATAAGCTTCTGACACCTCTCACCCGGAATTTTGGACCACTCTTCCTTTGCAAACAGCTCCAGGTCTCTCTTATTGGAAGGACACCTTTTCCCAACAGCAATTTTAAGATCTCTCCACAGGTGTTCAATGGGATTTAGATCTGGGCTCATTGCTGGCCACTTCAGAACTCTCCAGCGCTTCTTTGCCATCCATTTCTGAGTGCTTTTTGACGTATGTTTGGGGTCATTGTCCTGCTGGAAGACCCAGGATCTTGGACGCAAACCCAGCTTTCTGACACTGGGCCCTACAGTGCGACCCAAAATCCTTTGGTAATCCTCAGATTTCATGATGCCTTGCACACAGTCAAGGCACCCAGTGCCAGAGGCAGCAAAACAACCCCAAAACATCATTGAACCTCCACCATATTTTACCGTAGGTACTGTGTTTTGTTCTTTGTAGGCCTCATTCCGTTTTCGGTAAACAGTAGAATGATGTGCTTTACCGAAAAGCTCTATCTTGGTCTCATCTGTCCACAAGACGTTTTCCCAGAAGGCTTTTGGCTTACTCAAGTACATTTTGGCAAACTGTAGTCTTGCTTTTTTATGTCTCTGTGTCAGCAGTGGGGTCCTCCTGGGTCTCCTGCCATAGCGTTTCATTTCATTTAAATGTCGACGGATAGTTCGCGCTGACACTGATGCTCCCTGAGCCTGCAGGACAGCTTGAATGTCTTTGGAACATGTTTGGGGCTGCTTATCCACCATCCGGACTATTCTGCGTTGCAATCTTTCATCAATTTTCCTCATCCGTCCACGACCAGGGAGATTAGCTACAGTGCCATGGGTTGCAAACTTCTTGATAATGTTGCGCACTGTGGACAAAGGCAAATCTAGTTCTCTGGAGATGGACTTGTAACCTTGAGATTGTTGATATTTTGCCACAATTTTGGTTCTCAGGTCCTCAGACAGTTCTCGTCTCCTCTTTCTGTTGTCCATGCTTAGTGTGGCACAGACAGACACACAATGCAAAGGTTAAGTGAACGTCTCTCCTTTTTATCTGCTTTCAGGTGTGATTTCTATATTGCCCACACCTGTTACTTGCCCCAGGTGAGTTTACAGGAGCATCACATGCTTGTAACATTCTTATTTATCCGCAGTTGTGAAAGGGTGCCAATACTTTTGTCCAGCCCATTTTTGGAGGTTTGTGTGACATTATGTCGAATTTGCTTTCTTTCCTCCCTTTTTTTGTTTTGTCCCAATACACACAAAGGGAATAAACATGTGTATAGCAAAACATGTGTTAATGCAATACGTTTCGTGAGAAATACATGATTTCCTGGAGAAATATCAAGGGTGCCAACAATTTCGGCCATGACTGTATGTATAATCTCACCCATGCCTTGTTTTTTACTTAGCCACTTCAGTACTGGGCACTGTCACCCCCTTCCTGCCCAGGCCAATTTTCAGCTTTCAGTGCTGCCACGCTTTGAATGACAAGTGCATAGTCATGCAGCACTTGATTGAAGCACTTGACTTCATTTTTTGAGACCGATAGAAATTTCTTTTGGTGGTATTTTTATTTTTTTATTTTTTGCTAAACAAATAAAAAAAGACAGAGAAAATTTGGAAAAAAAATGTTTATCTTAGTTTCTGTTATAAAATTTTGCAAATAAGTCATTTTTCTACTTCACTGATGTACACGATGATGCTGTATTGATGGGCAGTAATAGGCTGCACTGATGAGCACTGATAGGCTGCAGTGATGGGCACTGATGAGGCGGCAATGATGGGCACCAATAAGCTGCACTGATGAGCACTGATGAGGCAGCACTGATAGGCACATATAGGCGGCACTAATGGGCACTGATAAACTACACTGATAATGATCAGTGCCCTGATCAGTGTAAAGAATGTACTGAAAGCCTTGCCGGTTATTGGTTCTCCTTTCCTTGTACAGACACGGCGTGAGGAGAGGACTGCCAATAACCAGCAAGTCTGTTTACATTGGACACAGCTGATCACATGGTAAAAGGCTGCTGTAACTGGTCCTTTACAGGATCTGTGATCACAATAAAATGCAGTAAAAAAGTGAGCGCTCTCTAGTAAGCAGCTAAAGCACTCAAGGCAACCAATATAAAACCTTATCAAAAGCATAAAATAGATAAGTGCAGCGCTAAAGAACTTATAATTATAATGATCGTATGTCCAACAATAAGAGTCAGCAATAAAATTAAATTATCAATAAAATAAATAAATGAATAAATGACCAAGATATCATAAAATAAAGGTGACAGTCCGTGCAAATATACAGGTGCAGAATCTCAGTTAAATCCAGTAGTGGTGCTCCAAATAGTGTGGTAAAATTATACATGTTGTCTGGAGCACACAGAGGCAGCATGGAGCCTTCCACCTGGCCCCAACACTCTTAGGGCTCGTTCACACTTGGCTGTTTTGCGAACACTTGCCAAACGCCCCTATAGCGTTTGGCAAGCGTTGGTCCGGCGTTTGCGGAGCATTTTTTGACGCTCGGCAAACGCCGCATGCGCGGTTTAGTGGCGGTTGCTAGGCGTTTGCCGAGCGTCAATAACGCCCCCCAAACACCTATAATGCAGTTTGAGTGGTGTTACCGCTCCACAAACGCCCCGCAACCGCGTCGCAACCGCACCGCAAACGCTGGCCGGGCGTTTGCGGAGCGGCACCATAGACGAGAATAGGAGGCTTCAACGCCTCCTGACTCGTCCAGAGGCGTCCGTTTTGCCACGACGCAAACGCTCCCGTTAGAACAGCACCATGTGCTGTAATGTGCAGAATTGGCAGAGGCGTTTGGGAAGCGGTAAAAACGCTTCCCAAACGCCTCTCTGCCGCCTGCACACAACGCTAGTGTGAACGTAGCCTTAGAGTGTTGGGGCCAGGTGGAAGGTTCAATGCTGCCTCTGGCTGTTGGCAGTGCTGGTGAGCTCAGTGAGGGCAGATCAGACAGAGGAGTATCTGAAGAGAGAGCACTCACTGAGCAAACCCTACCAAAGAGCCATTTATTCATAGAGTCTGCCTGATCCAGCCATCTAAAGATTCCAGAGAACGGAGTTCCTGTACACAGGCATCTGCACTCATCCAACCCTTAAAGGGACTTCTGGTCAGCTCATCCTTATGCTTCCCTGTGTGCTCCAGGCAACATCACTTACCTAGAGGGAGGATTATCTCTGTCCTAGACCAGATCCATATCCTTAAAGGAGACCTCTACTGGTTCTTATAATGCGTATTTACATTGAATGCGTAATTTTACCACACTATTTGGAACACCACTACTGGATTTAACTGAGATTCTGCACCTGTATATCTGTACGGACTGTCACCTTTATCTTATGATATCTTGGTCATTTATTCATTTATTAATTTTATTGATAATTTAATTTTATAACTGACTCTTATTGTTGGACATACGATCATTATAATTATAAGTTATTTAGCGCTGCACTTATCTATTTTAGGATCTGTGATCAGCTGTGTCCTTTTGGTCACAGAGAGCGCCCAATGCTCACCCCAGGGGGCACAGTTCCGGGAGGACTTCCATGGACGCCCTCCCAGAATGAGAGAGCCTTGCTATAGCTGTCTTTCAATGAGCCTGCAGAGCATTGCACCAAAAATCAGCAGATCGCAGGTGCAATCTCAGGCTCCGCAGACTCTCAGGATAGCTGTTTGCCTGTATCTTGTATAGGCAGGCAGTTACCTGACAGCAGGAAGATCACCAGCACCCTTGCAGTTTATTGAGAACTACAAGCCATCAGCTGCAATGGATGATGGTACCTGTAGGCATTCATTCAAAGGAAAATGTGAATGAATGACATGGCGTTGTAGATGGAGCCATGCTTGGCTGTGCTGTTTTCAAATTGTGATAATGGGTGTGGGGAGAAGATCTCCCACCTGCTGTCACAGGGAGGGGGCATCGGGGTGGGGGTGGATGCAGATGCTGTAACCTAACAGGAGGGATTCACATTTTTTAGGACTACAGTCCATTTAACATGGTTTTCTGTGGGACACGTTCACCTCTATGCTTTTTTGAGCAGCTGCGTTTTTGGAAGAGGGTCAGAAACTTTTTTAAATGCAAAAAAGCAGTGTTTTGCTACAATAGAGTTCAAGGAAGATGCTGCTGAAATTCAGGTAGTGCATTTTTGCTGCATTTTTATTCTGCCCAGCAGCAAAAAAAAATAAAAAAACTCTGAAAAAATGCAAAATACAAAAGTAAAAACACTGCAAAAACACGTGTATAAAAACGCAAAGTGAAATGCAAAAAGCATTGCAAAGATGGATCAACAGCAAACTGGTGTGAACCAGGACTAACAAAACCAGTTAGGATTAGTAATACTGTGGTAATAATGTTGCTAAATGTTTCACATCCTGCTGCATGCAGCCAGAGGTTCAGCTTGGCTGGACACCCAGTTTTGTTCGGCTGTCAGTAAGATTCTAAACATGCAAAATTTGGACCAAACCCAAAAATTAGCCCTAGTCACCCCTAGTCAGGAGTAGGGGTGGACTGACCATTTGGAAACTCGGGCACTGCCCGAGGGCCCGGGGTCAGTAGGGGGCCCCATGAGATGCCCCTGGTACCTTTTTCATAGGTTTTTTTTAGTTTGGGCAAGGACACAGGGGCCCCATTATCCCCTATTGCCTGGGGGCCCCATGAGTTGTCAGTCCGCCCCTGGTCAGGAGTAGGGATATTATACCAAGAGGGTCAGCATGATATTAGCATTTTCATAAAAGGCAAGTCAGCAACAGCAGGCTCCATGTTCTATTTCTTTCCTTGTTCCATTACTTACATTGGAGATCAGAGATCTAGGTGTGTAGTCTCCCTTTGTGCCTGGATCACAAGACCAGTTGAACAGAACGTATTATTATATTTTTTTGAAAATAGGACAGTTTACATATATCTGTCGCAACAATACATTTACTGTTCATTTGGTGTACAGCTGTAAGTACAATAAGAGTGGAAAAAAGCGCTTCCCCTTTCTCTTCTAGTCACAAGGTGCACATGTACGAATCATAAAACTCAAGCTCAGTTTTTTTCCACTACAGCTTCCCCTAATTACGCAGAAGAAGCAAAGAATTTCTTTCGACTTCCAATAAACTGTAAAGTAGAATCCAAAAAGACTGTGATCTCTGGGTGGAGCACATGAAGTGTGTAATCTCTCTGCGCTACAGGTGAGTCATAGGAGGCAGACAGGAGACCTGTCGGTAATAAGTACTTATGATTTCACTCTTGTACCAACATGTGTAATAGACAGCAAACTCTATGGGCACTCATTTTGTTATATGCGTTACAGGAGTGTACCTCATTTTAGCAAACATTTACAAAGCTTGAAAATGTCTTTGTAGTTTTACCAATTGTGACTATGATCTGTGTAATGTGTAGTGTCTGACTGTGTCTAATGATGATGTCCATTACTTTCTAAGATTAGCTATACATGCAGGCCGAATGAGAAATCTAATAGATTCCTCCATCCATGCTGAGTAGCATGAGTGAAGGAATCTCCTCCACAATCTCACCAACTACCACATTAGATGCCTTCACTGTATGGCCGACAATTTTTCACCAGGCTCCTTCAACAAAAGTTGATTGAAAAATCAACTAGTGTCGAGCTGGTTGGTGCGGACAGGGCCACCTACGGCTCAAATTCAGGAAGGTTTTTTTTATGGGCTGCTTTAGTCAGTGCTAATAAACAAATGAAGCGTGAATGCTTTAACTCACTGCTCCTCAGCGTTAGCTGTGAACCTAGCCTAATGAACTGCAACATTCTGTAAATATCATATTGTATTTGAAGTTTAATTTCAGCCAAGTTTTGGATAGAGTGGAAGCTCTGTCAGGTTTATATTGTTGCCTGTGTCCTCATTGGAGATATGTCCCTCACATCATGTCCTAGATATACAACAGAAAGTAAGTAGAAATATCCACAAAAAAAGTAGCAAGTGCCCCCAATTGGAAAATTTTCCCTTGTCTGATGTTTGGGTGACAGCTGTAACATTTTGCATTCCCCTCACTTTCTCTCTCACAGGCATTGTCCCCAGGACAAATAGTGAGGTTAGATCTTCCCAATGAGAGCACAAGCAGCAATAAAAACATAACATAAAAAATAGAAAAAAAGGGTTTGGGCTAGAGAAGGGACAGGCAACTCCAGAGAGGTGTTGGTTTGCCTGAACAACATTGAAGAGATCCAAGATCAAGAGGATGCAGCACGCAGGAGAAAATCTAGAAAGGTCCCAACAGTGCGGGTAGTAAAGGTAGTAAAGACTGGACATAGATGAACATAGGCATAGATGGACATTGACAAGGTAGATGGAGGCTTCCCCACCACTATTCTATAGTACTCTGACAGCAGGGACCCCTCACTATCAGAATATACTGCATCTGCAGCTAATTGGCCGATTTTCCAACAATCTCATTCAACAGAAGTCAATCATTAGATCAACTTCTGTTAAGCAGGAAAGATCATAGATGGATCAAAATTTGGCCAGTCCCTGTTAATATACTGAATTTCAATACATCTATGGCCAGCTTAAGTAGTAAACCATAAAATAACCAGAAAAGGGTAATCTTTCTAAACAAAACACCATCCAACATCTGTGCAGTTCCAACAAATGTACTGTATATGTTTACATCAATCTGTACACAACATATCTTCTTTATATAGACATCCTACATATCAAATAGTTCTAATGTAAACACTACTGTTAGTAATTGTGGATTTGAAGGATACAAAATTACCACTGTATAGATTATTTAATGTACATAGAATGTTATATTAATTTGTTGCAGTATTCGTAAATATACAGTGGGGCAAAAAAGTATTTAGTCAGCCACCAATTGTGCAAGTTCTCCCACTTAAAAAGATGAGCGAGGCCTGTAATTGGCATCATAGGTAGACCTCAACTATGAGAGACAAAATGAGAAACAAAATCCAGACAATCACATTGGCTGATTTGGAAAGAATTTATTTGCAAATTATGGTGGAAAATAAGTATTTGGTCACCTACAAACAAGCAAGATTTCTGGCTCTCACAGACCTGTACCTTCTTCTTTAAGAGGCTCCTCTGTCCTGCACTCATTACCTGTATCAATGGCACCTGTTTGAACTTGTTATCAGTATAAAAGACACCTGTCCACAACCTCAAAGAGTCACACTCCAAACTCCACTATGGTGAAGAACGGTGAGCACAAATCCCAGGACCACATGGGGGGACCTAGTGAATGACCTGCAGAGAGCTGGGACCAACTTAACAAAGGCTACCATCAGTAACACACTACGCCGCCAGGGACTCAGATCCTGCAGTGCCAGACGTGTCCCCCTGCTTAAGCCAGTACATGTCCGGGCCCATCTGAAGTTTGCTAGAGAGCATTTGGATGATCCAGAAGAGGATTGGAGAATGTCATATGGTCAGATGAAACCAAAATAGAACTGTTTGGTAGAAACACAACTCATTGTGTTTGCAGGAGAGTGAATGCTGAGTTGCATCCAAAGAACACCATACCTACTGTGAAGCATGGGGGTGGCACCATCATGCTTTGGGGCTGTTTCTCTGCAAAGGGACCAGGACGACTGATCCATGTACAGGACAGAATGAATGGGGCCATGTATCGTGAGTTTGTGAGTGCAAACCTCCTTCCATCAGCAAGGGCATTGAAGATGAAACGTGGCTGGGTCTTCCAACATGACAATGATCCCAAACATACCGCCCGGGCAACGAAGGAGTGGCTTCGTAAGAAGCATTTCAAGGTCCTGGAGTGGCCTAGCCAGTCTCCAGATCTCAACCCCATAGAAAACCTTTGGAGGGAGTTGAAAGTCCATGTTGCCCAGCGACAGCCCCAAAACATCACTGCTCTAGAGGAGATCTGCATGGAGGAATGGGCCAACATAGCAGAAACAGTGTGTGCCAACCTTGTGAAGACTTACAGGAAACGTTTGACCTCTGTCATTGTCAACAAAGGATATATAACAAAGTATTGAGATGAACTTTTGATATTGACCAAATACTTATTTTCCACCATAATTTGCAAATAAATTCTTTCCAAATCAGCCAATGTGATTGTCTGGATTTTTTTTCTCATTTTGTCTCTCATAGTTGAGGTCTACCTATGATGCCAATTACAGGCCTCCCTCATCTTTTTAAGTGGGAGAACTTGCACAATTGGTGGCTGAAAAAATACTTTTTTGCCCCACTGTATTGGTATAATGTATACCGTATTGCAGGAACTGGCATTTGGGTGGACAGGGGCCTTCTGGTGGACGCAGCATTCCCAGGTAAGCCTTCTGTCTGCTGAACTGGGGTCATTTACCTTAATGGTTAAGGTAGAACAAAACTGCATAATACTGTGCATTGAGGGAAAGAGGCCCTGATGAGTATGTAACCTATCTCACTCTGTGTGAAGGAGGTGTCCCCCCTGACCTTTGGGTGGCTTGGAGGGTAGGACTACTCTAGGTGAATCATGGCTCCCGATCTCCATTATGATGCTGCTCAGGTGGTGTCTAGACACCGGTGCATCCGGCATCATTACGCTAGACATGGAGACATCAGTGCAGCATGATGGTGTTCCAATGGCTAGATGTGGTGCAGGGGATTAACTAGAGGTGAAAGGAAGGTAAGGTGAAAGCCCTCTTTTTCTGTTTCATGGCATTTGACCAATGATGAGCAAACTCTGGAGATTGAATAAGGACAATTAAATATATATATATATATATATATATATATATATATATATATATATACACACTTTTAGGACCTATTTTTTGTTTATTGGCCTTTTTTCCCTTTTTTTATTGGCCTAATTTGTCACAAATCTATTGAATGGAGCATTCTTTGAATGTACCGTTGAGCACAGGATTTTAAAGTGAGGGATTAATGTGTTTGTCATAGATCTTGTTTAATATATATAGAATGCAACAACATTAGGGTTCATTATATACTCAATAATACTTTTATATAAATCTGTCTTTTAGCTTCTATTCTGCCTTCCTGGTGGAGATATACTGAATTGGAAAGGATGATCAGTTTATTTACTATTTTTCAGGCTAAATATATTTATACTTGTCCATATGGGACTCTTCTTTTTCTTGCTTCCTCTTTCCTGCGGCCTACTGTTTGGTGAATAATGGCATGGTGACTATCCTAAATACTTTAGAAAGGTTTTTATGAAAAAGGTGTAATTCCATCCTTACTGTTCAAAGTAAGTTGCTATATATGAGAGAGTAACATTAATAAAGTAATGTGTGACCTGGTGTAATATGATAAATACATTCTCAAACTTAGATATACTGTTACATTACAGATAATTACCTTTGAATTTCTCCTGAAGAAGTGGGCCAGTTAGCCTGATAAATGCATCAAGACAAGTTCCTCCATCAACTAAGTTAATAAAGGGTTGATGTAGTATATACTTGATCTGTATAGATACAGATCAATTAGGGTTGATGTGTAGGAACTGTATGTATATAAAAAGAATATATTATGTTCAGATTGTTGTAAAATATACATATGTGTTGGAACAGCACGCACATTGGATTGTGTTTCTTTTTATAAAGAAAAAGAAGTTTAATTGAGAGATAATAAAAACAAATTAATTTTTAATAATTTATTGATTCTATAAATAAGAAGAGTATCAAAAAAGTCCAAATAATTACCTTTGGTGGTTATTTTATGGTTTATTCAGTATATGGGATGCTGGTACACTCCCTAGAGGAGAGATTACAGTGGATTAGGCCCTATATCTAAATAAAATACATTAGTAAAGTAAGTAGAGTATATAAAGTGATCACCTCACCCCACTAAGGCCACCCCATACCTCCTTCCCTTCTGATACACATAGTCACTCACAGTCCTGAAACATCTCCTTTACCACCCTTTGCTTTGCTTTACACAGCATTTTCTGGTTAACCAGAATGGCCACACTGGCACCCGAAGAGTAGCCAATAAGGTGGCAGGGACTTGCTTTTTTTACTCCCTCTGACCAATGACAGCATTCTTCCTGGAGAAGGAGAGATCAGGCCACACCTCCTGCAGACTTTCTCCCCCTACCCAATGGCGGCTCATCATTCCGGCTGCTGTCTAACAGGGACAGTGACATTATGATCATATTCTATCAGCACGGTGGTGATCTATCCATCATATGGCTGCGATCGATGGTTAAATCACAAGTGTCCTGTTGCTGATCCCCTTTAAAGAGTAACTCCACTTTTGTTGGGAAAAATCGTTCCTCTGTGGGTGATCTATGAACAGTATATTACAAGGATTGTAACAAACTTTGTTGCAGAGTCCTACATTTTGTTATTCTGAAGAAATTGTTGTTTGTTTGTGTCCATGTGCAAAGTGAATGGGGATGGGAGTGACTTTAAAATTATGAATCAGCTTCTGCACTTGCGGGGTTCCAATGAGAAAAGTGGCAGGGGCCTGTATTCCTTTAGATGTGATTTCCCTTTGGGAGAATCTCACCAAAAATTACATTTTTGTTGCAGGGAATGCCCAAACTCTGACTTGTATCTTAGTGCAGACTTCTAGAAAAATCAGAAAGCCAATCACAAAAGCAGGAAATAACATTTCTGGGTGACATTCTGTAAGCCATCTGTATACAGGAGGCCTCCACGTTGCCATATTGCATTGTACAGAAACTTACAGCACTGCAGAGTGAAAATGAAAGGTCATTTTTAATAATGTATAACATTACTTGCAATTGTATATGCTGTTTTTTTTTCATTGGCTATTATATTTTCCCACAAAAGTAGAGTTATCCTTTAAGAACAGCAAAATGCTATTGAATCCATAGGTAAATATGGAAGACATATGCGAAAGACATAACTGTTTACAGATACTCAAATGGACACTAATCAATAAGATTCATATTGTGAATGAAGTCTTAATGCCAGGACCTGGATCACCTGCTGGCAGCACTGTAGTTCCCATAGCTGAAGGGTGCAGTTCCAGTGGCTACCAGCAGGTGTCTCCTAGCAGCCAGCAGATCCAGGTAATTAGGCTTCCCCTGATGCTGACTGCTGGGAAGGTATATAACCCCTCCCTTGATTTGCATCTTTGCTTTAGAGCTGATTCACACATGTGCAGTGTGGATTGAAGCTCAGGTTTCACAGCTAATTGACACAGTAGTTGTTCAGCAGTTCAGGTCAGATTTACATCAGGTTCAGGTCAGGATTTTATCCTGTTCACACATGTGCAGTTTAGAAACCGTTCCCATAGAAGTCAATAGCATGTAGTCCACATCTGAACCGGACCGCACTGCTTAGAAATCATACAGGACTCTTTCAATCCGCACTGAATCCACACAGCCAGTACATCGGACATACAGTTGTGTTCAAAATAATAGCAGTCAGGCATCACTAACCTGATCAATCACTGTTTTTGGTAGAAATGATATTTCTACATGGCAAATAATTTACTAGCAGGTGTAGGAAAGTAATAGAAATCCAACAGACCCAACAGTCATGACAGGCATGCTGCTCATTCTGTGTAATTGAATCACTAATTGAAAGGGCCATGTTCAAAATAATAGCAGTGTGGAGTTCTATTGGTGAGGTCATTCATTCTTTGAAAAACAGGTGGCAATTATTGCCCTTATTTAAGGAAGGAAGGCAGCAAATATTGTACAAGCTGGTTACAGTGCATTTCTCTCTGAAAATCTGAGGAAAATGGGTCGTTCCAGACATTGTTCAGAAGAACAGCGTACCTTGATTAAAAAGTTGATTAGAGAGGGGAAAACATATAAAGAAGTGCAGAAAATGATAGGCTGCTCAGCTAAAATGATTGCAAATGCTTTAAAATGGCAACCAAAACCTGAAAGACGTGGAAGAAAGTGGAAAAACTACCATTCGATTGGATAGAAGAATAGCCAAAATGGCAAGGACTCAGCCAACAATCAGCTTCAGGAAGATCAAAGAAGGTCTAAAGTTACCTGTGAGTACTGTTACAATTAGAAGACGCCTATGTGAAGCCAAGCTATCTGCAAGAAGCCCCCGCAAAGTCCCACTGTTGAAAAAAAGACGTGCTGAAGAGGTTACAATTTGCTAAAGAGCACATTGACTGGCCTAAAGAAAAATGGCACAACATTTTGTGGACTGATGAAAGTAAGATTGTTCTTTTTGGGTCTAGTGGCCGGAGACAGTTTGACAGACGACCCCCAAACACTGAATTCAAGCCACAGTACGCTGTGAAGACAGTGAAGCATGGTTGCGCAAGCATTATGATATGGGGATGTTTCTCATACTACGGTGTTGGGCCTATTTATTGCATACCAGAGATTATGGATCAGTTTGAATACATCAGAATATTTGAAGAGGTCATGCTGCCTTATGCTGAAGAGGAAATGCCCTTGAAATGGGTGTTCCAACAAGACAACGACCCCAAACACACCAGTAAACGTGCAACATCTTGGTTCCAGACCAGCAATGGGCAAACTACGGCCCGCGGGCCGCATACGGGCCGGCGGACCTTTTAATCCGGCCCGCGGAGCGTGATACATTGGCTGTCAGGATGTGTGTAGGCGGGGCAGCGTGACGAACGTGAGGGGAGCTAGGCTCCTCTCACAGTCCGCCCTGAAGACCGGAACGGCGCGGGAACACGGCGAGAGGAACGCGCGGAGCAAAGGTAAGTAAATTGACACAGGGGGGACTTGGCTTACTACTTGGGGGGGAATAGTACTATGGGGGATGAAATACTATATGAGCGATGAATTAATATGGGGGATGAATTAATATGGGGAATGAATTACTGTAGGGGAGATGAATTACTATAGGGGGGATGAATTACTATGGGGGATGAATTACTATATGGGGGATGAATTACTATATGGGGGATGAATTACTATGGGGGATGAATTACTATATGGGGGATGAATTACTATGGGGGATGAATTACTATATGGGGGATGAATTACTATGGGGGATGAATTACTATATGGGGGATGAATTACTATGGGGGATGAATTACTATATGGGGGATGAATTACTATGCTTACTATGGGGGAATATTACTATACTTACTATGGATGACACATACACATCATTCATCTACTCTTGGTCCGGCCCCCGGGTCCAATATATGAACCCATTGCCGCCCTCAAGTCAAAAGGTTTGCCCACCCCTGTTCCAGACCAACAAGATTGATGTTATGGAGTGGCCAGCCCAATCCCCGGATCTTAATCCAATAGAAAACTTGTGGGGTGACATAAAAAATGCAGTTTCTGAGGCAAAACCAAGAAATAGAGAAGAACTGTGGAATGTAGTCCAATCATCCTGGGCTGGAATACCTGTTCACAGGTGCCAGAAGTTGGTTGACTCCATGCAACACAGATGTACAGCAGTTCTCAGAAACAGTGCTTATACAACTAAATATTCATTAAGTGATTCAAAGGAAAGCAAAATCTTCAAACATTTTTCAGTTTATATAGTGAATGTTTGAGTTTGGAAAGAAGAATACAAACACTGCTATTTTTTTGAACAGTCTAATATTCACTTTTCTTACATTTTTTTTTAGAGGAACAACACAAATTTGATATATTTTTCTTCATGTTTTGATTTGGAATAGAATGTGTAGTGTTCCCAATGCATTTGTGTGTATGGAAATAAAAGCTATTAGAAGGATTTTGAGCTTTATTCACTTTTTTCAACACACTGCTAATATTTTGAACACAACTGTATGTGAACGGGCACCATAGAAAGCAATGTTCAAACTGCATCCAATCCGCATATACTGTATGTGAATCAGCAAAGTGGTTTGCATGTTAGGCAGATACCTGCTTGCTGATTTTTCCTGATCATGATTCCAGCCAAGATCCTGTACCCTTTCATCAGCTCCCCCTAAAGCGCAGTCCTGGTTTACCTTCCTGACTGTTCCTTGCACCTCCAATTTTACCCTGCTATTCTGTGCATTCTTTTTGTTTGTATATATTGTACAACATAAGATAGTTAGGCTTGCTAGTTAGGTTTTCTGACTGCTCACTTATATTTTCACATTTGCCTAGTATACCGTTTGCTGTTGTTGGATGGGGTTTTGTTTCACTATTAATAACTGTTCAAGCTTCTGGCAGTGAGATCTCTGCTTCACAATACCAAGTTTGCTAGCATGAAATTGATGTGAAGTCCAGTGTTACATGGCAAGGACTGCAGCAGGATCGAGGAGATTTCTACTGCAGCAAAAGGAGTCAAAAAACCTAAACAGATATGTCAAGTCAGTCATATCAGAAGAACTTTTATTTAATCCCCTAGGGCAGTGTTTCTCAACCTTTTTTTCAGTCAAGGCACCCTTTAAAATCATGGACAGCCTCAAGGCACCCCATTCTAAAATGTAAAAAAAGGAAACTAATAGTTTTATATAATGCATCAACACCCACACATGTAGGACATCCAACATTGGAGGTGATCTATTCTTCCAAATCAAATACACTTTTGCACACTAGTATTCCAGTGTTTCTCTTCTCCCTCAGTTTTTTCCCATCACTCAGTGACCCTGATGCAGATGACCAACATCCTCCATATGAACTGATGGTGTCATTGGTTGTCTGAATGTCAGCAGCTAGAAGGTCCTATTGGTGCACAATGTAAACCTGTGGCTTTGTGTAACTAAAAGCTTGTTTACAATGTTTGGGCAGTTTTTAGGCATTTTGCCAAGGCATCCCTGAAGAAGCCCCAAGGCACCCTGGTTGAAAAAGGCTGCCCTAGGGGACCAAATGTGTCCAAAGGCACACACACAGCTCAGCTCAGCCCGTTCCCTGCTCCTTCGTCACATAATTTGATTGACAGCTGCAGGAGTTAATGGCTCTTACTGATGCCTCCGTGTCCTGTGTGGAAAGAGAATAAGAGAAGAGTGCCACTGCAGATGAGCACAGCGCCATGGGTGAGAGGGTGATACAACTGCTGGGACATTGTGCCCCATCATTAGTGTCAGTGTGTGAGGAATAGTGCCCCATCATTGGTGTCAGTGGGAGCAATAGTGCACCATCATTGGTATCAGTGGGAGGAATAGTGCCCCATCATTGGTATCAGTGGGAGGAATAGTGCCCCATCATTGGTTTCAGAGGGAGGAATAGTGCCCCATCATTGGTGTCAGTGGGAGGAATAGTGCCCCATCATTGGTGTCAGTGGGAGGAATAGTGCCCCATCATTGGTATCAGTGGGAGGAATAGTGCCCCATCATTGGTATCAGTAGGAGGAATAGTGCCCCATCATTGGTTTCAGTGGGAGAAATAGTGCTCCATCATTGGTGTCAGTGGGAGGAATAGTGCCCCATCACTGGTGTCAGTGGGAGGAATAGTGATCCATCATTGCTATCAGTGGGAGGAATAGTGCCCCATCATTGGTATCAGTGGGAGGAATAGTGCCCCATCATTAGTATCAGTAGGAGAAATAGTGCCCCATCACTGGTGCCAGTGGGAGGAATAGCGCCCCATATTTGGTGTCAGTGGGAGGAAGTGCCCCATCATTGGTATCAGTGGGAGGAATAGTGCCCCATCATTGGTGTCAGTGGGAGGCCCGGAAGCCCACTTAGGACAAGTGAGGGGCAGTGGGACAGGAGGAGTGCAGAGGGAGAGGCGAGGGGCAATGGGACAGGAGGAGCTCAGAGGGACAGGTAGGGGGCAGCGTGACGGGGGGCATGGGACAGGATCGGGGCAGCGGGACAGGAGAAGCGCAGTGGGACAGGGGAAGCGCAGAAGGATAGGTGAGGGACAGTGGGACAGGAGGAGCGCAGAGGGACAGGTGGGGGGCAGCGTGACAGGGGTCATGGGACAGGATCGGGGCAGCAGGACAGGAGGAGTGCAAAGGGACAGGTGAGGGGCAGTGGGACATGAGGAGCAGAGAGGGACAGGTGAGGGGCAGTGGGACAGGAGGAGCACAGATAGACAGGTGAGGGGCAGTGGGACACGAGGAGCACAGAGGGACAGGTGAGGGGCAGTGGGACAGGAGAAGCACAGACGGACAGGTGAGGGGCAGTGGGACAGGAGGGGCAGTGGGACAGGAGGAGCGTAGAGGGACAGATGGGGGGCAGCGTGACGGGGGGGCATGGGACAGGTAGGGGCAGCAGGACAGGAGTAGCGCAGTGGGACAGGTGAGGGGCAGTGGGACAGGAGGAGCACAGTGGGACAGGTGAGGGGCAGTGGGACAGGAGGAGCGCAGAGGGACAGATGGGGGGCAGCATGACGGGGGGCATGGGACAGCATCACGGCAGTGGGACAGGAGTAGTGCAGAGGGACAGGTGAGGAGCAGTGGGACAGGAGGAGCATAGAGGGACAAATGGGGGGCAGCATGACGGGGGGGCATGGGACAGAATCGGGGCAGCGGGACAGGAGTAGCGCAGTGGGACAGGAGGAGCACAGTGGGACAGGTGAGGGGCAGCGGGACAGAAGGAGCGCAGAGGGACAGGTGAGGGGCAGTGGGACAGGAGGAGCGCAGAGGGACAGATGGGAGGCAGCATGACAGGGGGGCATGGGACAGGATCAGGGCAGCGGGACAGGAGTAGCGCAGAGGGACAGGTGAGGGGCAGATGGACAGGAGGAGCGCAGAGGGACAGGTGGGGGGCAGTGGGGACAGATGGGTGCTAGTGGGACAATGTGGGGGACAGGAGAAGGGAAGTGGAACAGGTGTGGGGCAGGGTGACATGTGGGGGCAGGGGGCAGTGTGATGGATGGGGGGCAGTGTATCAGGGGACAGTGAGACAGGACCGAGGGAGCACCAGTGCTCCAAGCACTTACCTGTCCAGCAGCGGCTCCTCCAGATGGTGTTCTGATCACCAGGTGCCTGTGTCCCTTCTCCCCCAGGATCTCCGGCGGCTGCAAAGGAGCAGGCGGGCTCCGCCCCGACCTCATCCTCTTCTGCTTCCTCCTTCTGGCCTTCCTGCACATCCCGGCACTTACAGCGGGCCCCGCCCCTCACACCGGGGATCCGCCCACCACTGCGCTCTCCTCTGCAGCCGGTGAAGATGTGCAGATGCGTCAGGGGGACAGATCTTCATGGGGGGACAGATCTTGCTGCTACACCGGTCCCTCAGCCATGGCGGCCCTGCCCCTGTCCCTTTCCCATGGAAGTGTCCCTTCCGTGGGAAAGGGGGGGGCGGCACTGCCGCCATGCCGCCCTCCTGAAAAGTGCCGCCCTAGGCAAGTGCCTAGTTTGCCTCGTGGCAAATACACCCCTGGCTGTATGATCCGGAGATATTGAAGATCCCTTTTGAGTGTCTGACACTTTTTGATGGATTGATTTGGTTACACAGTTTGCGGCATATTTTATTGCAGGTTTTGCTTCCATTATTAGTGACATCATAATCAGAAGGAAGTTTCCTACTAATTAGTTTATTTCTGAGGTTGGGGGGTTGTCTGAAGGCCAGTATTGGTGGTTGCTGGAATATTTCTTTCAGAGTTCCATCCTCTGTTATGATGGGTTGTAAATCTTTGATTATTTTACTTATTCCCTCTAGTGCTGGGTTGTATGTGGTTACTAGAGGTACACGGTTGTTTGTTTTTTTCTCTTTGTACTGAAGTAGGTTTTCCCTTCGGGTTCTCAAGGCTGTGTTCATGCTGTTGTTGATAGTTTTGTCCTTGTAACCTTTCTTATGGAAGGCTTCTGCTAGTGTCCCGAGATGTCTATCTCTGTCTCTTGGGTCAGAACATATTCGGTGGTATCTAATGGCCTGACTGTGTATGATGGCACGTTTCGTGTGGTGGGGGTGGAAGCTGGAACTGTGGAGGTAGTTGCATCTGTCAGTGGGTTTCCTGTATATTGAGGTGTGAAGCGTATCATCCCTGATGTATACTGTGGTGTCTAGGAAGTTGACGTGTGTGTTTGAGTATTCCATCTTTAGTTTGATTGATGGATGAAAAGTGTTGATCAATGAGTAAAATTGTTTTAGGTTTTCTTCACCTTCTGTCCATATGATGAAAATATCATCAATATAGCGATAGTATCTGTATGGTTTTTGTTCCATGCTGTTCAGGAATTTTTCCTCCAGGTCAGCCATAAATAAATTGGCATAATGGGGTGCCATTTTACTTCCCATCGCAGTGCCCATACATTGAAGATAGATGTCTTTATTGAAGGCAAAGTAGTTGTGTGTAAGTATGAATTCAATGAGCTGTGTAACATCCTCAGCAGTGTATTTGTGGTTTGGTGAGGATGATAAAGATCTGTAACATGCAGCTAATCCATCCTTGTGAGGGATATTACTATACAGGGATACTACATCCATAGTCACTAGAAGTGTATTAGATGATAATTGCTGTATGTTGTTGATCTTGTTCAGAAATACGGCTACAATCACCTCAAGCAACATATATTTGTAAGTGCAGTCCAAAAATGTAGATTTGTATTTTTAAAGACATACAGTATATTTGAAATGTATTTTTAAAAATATTTTTCATATATTTTGTAATAAAGACACATTTAAACATGCAGTATATATATATATATTTTTTTTTTTTTTTTATATACTGAATATGGCCAAAATTGTAGCATTTCAAATATATGTCAATATATTTGGGAAGAATATTTTTAAAATATATTTCAAATATATTTTTCTTCCATATGGGCTAGTGCTCTGGCAGAATGCACAGATTTTAAAAGAGAAGTATGGGGTTTTGTTTGTTTCCTCAATTATATTTACCTAGGTGGATGCAGTATTGTTCCTATGCTACATCTTTCCCTCACCGGCTCTAAGTGTGAGAACTCACAGCCGCTCTGAACAGAGTGGTGACTGTCACTGTTTTCTGCTCTACCCCCCTCCTTGCACACCCGCTGGAGTGCTGGGCTGCAGAGGAGAAAGGAACGGCTGGCTCAGGCTCTCAGCACCTCGCTGAGAGGCTGAGCTTGGCTGAGCTCCAGACTCTGGGGTGGATCCTGACTTTAGAGTCGGGATCTTTCCCCTGCCTGGAGCGGCTGAGTGAGGTCAGCCAACAGTGGGCGAACTGCATTCCTGTGCACCACAGTAGAAGTACAGCCAAAAGAGCTTTGGCTGTACTTCTCTTTTAATGTATGCAGTGTCTGGAATGGGTTTGGTGAATAGGCTACAACCACAGATTACCGCTGGCTGAATCCAGCATATCAGTGATGGTTCACTTTTCACTCTGCAAGAAACCCAAGATCTGTTGCTGCAGGAACTGTTCTTCTACTCAACCAAAAGGAGGCAAACATACTTGCCTAAAGCAATTCTAAAATGTATCAATTGACAGTGAATGTAGGTGCATTACTAATGAACTCTAAATAATGTTAATTTTGATGAAAGCACATCAAAGATGCAGCAGCCAGCAAGCAGGATTTTTTGAAAAGCACACTAAATTGCAAAATTAAACAAATAACTATATTCTAGATGTTATTGTTCTATTTATTAGCAAAATCAATTATCATAATGTACTATTTATTTCAGTAATGGACCCTTTATTTATATGTAGGTTCTCAATTAGTTTATATACTTTTTTCAAATATGTACAGTAAGAGACTCATTAACAATTGCCAGTTCATCGGTTTCCTAACAAGCAGAAGAAAAGGCCAGAAGGGGGTGCTCTGCTATCATATTCTGTGATAGGAATAACATGGATGTGGAACTAAGTTGCTTTTCTAAAACAAAAAAAAATCTTTATTTAGCTACCTGTAAATAATAAAATTGTAGGTAAATCAATATATTGCTATGAAGCCTGGTGAAATGAAACTCAAACTTAAACAAAACCACTATATAAGATATACTGTAGATATATATTACACACAACTTTTTCTGAGAACGGCTCAATTTAAAAAAAAAACAAAAAACATGTTCTGCAGACAGCATGATGTTAATACAGAGCTTGTCAATCAATGTAGCAAACCAAGCAAATGTTTTCCTTGTTAGAGCCTCTATTTAAGCACCAGGGAGTTTTGTATGAAAACATACTGCAGTGCCGAGACAATCATTTTTTTTTCAGCTGCTTATCAGTTAGCTGGAAATTTTGAATATTAAAATGTAAGATGAGTTTATTCAGATTGTGTTAGCTAAGAAATGCTGGGGAAGCAGAATACTACACCCACCCCAAAAAATGTCATTGTACATAAGATGTGTTTAGCACATCCAGTCTCTCTGCCTTGCTTTTGGGACCCTCTAACTTCTGGCATACAGCAAATGTCAATTCTGATTAATCAAAGCCAGTATTACTGGCATTACAGCCAGTGCCACAGCCTGACAGCTTCCATGCCACGCCGCATTGAGGCAGTAATTGCTGCAAAAGGGGCCCAAACCAAGTACTGAGTACATATGCATGCTTATACTTTTCAGAGGTCTGATATTGTTCTATGTACAATCCTTGTTTTATTGATTGCATGTAATATTCTAATTTTCTGAGATTGTGGATTTGGGGTTTTCATGAGCTGTAAGCCATAATCATCACAATTATGACAAATCACGGCTTGAACTATCTTGCTTTGCATGTAATGAGTCTATCTCATATATTAGTTTCACCTTTTAAGTTGCATTACTGAAATAAATTAACTTTTGCACGGTATTCTAATTTTTTGAGTTTCACCTGTATACTGAAGAAAACAGCAGCTGCAGCTGTCAAAAAAGCAGTCTGAATCATATTGTTACTTTGTATCATTCTATTTATTCATCTGCAAATCAAAGGGATTAACTTTAATATTCAAACGATCACTTAAAGCAGGGGTCCTCAAACTTTTTAAACAGGGAGCCAGTTCATGGACCTTCACACTGTTGGGGAGCCGGACTACAGTTTGAAAAAAATATGAACAAATTCCTATGCACATCGCAGATATCTTATTTGTAGTGCAAAAAAACAGGAAAAAACAATACAATATTTAAAATGCACTGTACTCTGTAACGCACTGGACACTGCAATGCACTGTACACTGTAATGCACTGGACATCGTGATGCACTGTAACGTACTGGACACCGCAATGCATTGTAACATACTGGACACCGCAATGTACTGTACACTGTAATGCACTGGACACCACAATGCACTGTACACTAATAAACTGGACACCGCAATGCAATGTACAGTGTAACGTACTGGACACCGCAATGCATTGTACACTAATACACTGGACACCGCAATGCAATGTACACTGTAATGCACTGGACACCGCAATGCAATGTACACTGTAACGCACTGGACACCGCAATGCACTGTACACTGTAACGCACTGGACACCGCAATGCACTGTACACTAATACACTGGACACCGCAATGCAATGTACACTGTAATGCACTGGACACCGCAATGCAATGTACACTGTAACACATTGGACACCGCAATGCACTGTACACTGTAATGCACTGGACACCGCAATGCACTGTACACTAATACACTGGACACCAAAATGCAATGTACACTAATACACTGGACACCGCAATGCACTGTACACTGTAATGCACTGGACACCGCAATGCACTGTACACCAATACACTGGACACCGCAATGCAATGTACACTGTAATGCACTGGACACTGCTATGCACTGTACACTAATACACTGGACACCGCAATGCACTGTACCTGGTGCCTGTGCTCTCCTCCTCTCCTGTTGCTCCTCTGGCCACAGCAGGTGAAATCAGGGGCTTCCAGGCTGCCTCTTGATGGGTCCTCGCGGCCAAGGACCGGCCAGCGCCATTTTGTTTTATTTTTTCAGCTGGCCCGGTGGGCCGGATAAATTGCTTTGGTGGGCCGTATCCGGTCTGCAGGTTGTAGTTTGAGGACCCCTGACTTACAGCAACCCGACAAGTATAAAAAAAATTATATTCTTTTTTATTAGAATGTTCCTCTGTTTAACCCCTTTTAACCATTTGCTTACTCTAAACAGCCCTAATTAACTCCATAGTCTCCTTCTCTTTTCAATTATTATTTTCCTGCTGATTTTTCTTTGTTTGTTTCCATTTTAATAAATACAGAAGGTTTTTTGTTTACCTTAATGTATAAAAATGTTTAAAGGTAAAAAGCCTTCTGCAAGCAGCTCCCCCCTCCCATCTTCCCTTATACCCAAGCCTGATCTCAATCCAGCGCTGTGCATGAGAGCAGAGGCTTTCTGCCTCCTCATTGGCTCAGACTCAGCAGTGGGAGCCTTTGGAACCCACTGCTGTCCAATCACAGCCAGTGAGGAGGGGCGCTTTACTAAATACTTAATGGGCACAAGTTTTTTTACCTTCTGATGAACACATGCAGGGTAATAGATTACAAGCAGCACATTCAGCACTATGTAATGAAGAAGCAGCTTGCTTATTTGCCCTGTACATGGAAGTTCATTTTATCCAGAGGCTGCAGAAGCAGCCTGGGGAGGCTTACAGGACATGTGATGATAATATGTAACTTCGAAGGGTGCCTGCTATATACTGTAGCTTGAAATTTATTTTATGTACAAGTTTATAGATTTGTCTTAAAGTAATTGTAAATTTTTATTTTATAACAAACATGTCGTATTTACCTGCTCTGTGTAATGGTTTTGCACAGAGCATTCTGATCCTCCTGTTCTCTGGTCCCCCGCTGGTGCTCCTGGCTCCTCCTCTTATCCGTGTGCCATGTATCCTGCGGTGGTACAGGCTTGATCCCGAATCGGCTATGTGTGTCTATAGACACAAACAAGCATATACAGAGACCTAAAAAAGCATATAAGCTTTGCAATGCACCAGCAGCCCCACTACAAGGGAATATTTTTACTTATCCTGGAGTTGGGCTTTAAAGTCCAACCTGGTTGTAGGGGAGACCATAACAACCAAGGGACTTGCAGTGTGTGAAAAAAGGGAGACATTATTGTAAACTCTAAATACTTTCAGGGAGTAACTAAGGTTCAGGAGGGCAGCATTTTCAATATGAAGTCAAGATCAAGAACATGGGGACATCACCTCAAACTAGCAGGAGGAAAGTTCAAAACTAACCACAGAAATTAATTTTTTATTGAAAGAGCAGTTTATGAACAGACTATTAGCAGGGATAATGAGTCAGTCAATAGTAGATGAGTGTGTTAATGACAGTTTGAGGGCGGTGGGCTGTGGTCTGGCCCCATATTTTATGTTATGCCTAAATATGGGTGTAATATAAAACAATGGGGGGTTATTTACTAATAATGTAGGGTGCACAATCCAGTGCAACTCTGAAAAGAAACCAGTTGACTTCCAGATTTTATTGTCAAAGCTTAATTGAAAAAGTTGAATTTAGAAAATGATTGGCTACCATGCACAGTTGCTCCAGATTCTGAGTGCACCAGGTTTAGTAAATTTCCCCCAATGTCTAAAAGGTAGAATTAGGCTTTAAAAACATTGAACATTTCCTATTTCTTATCTTCAGTACTCCTCTATTCAGTTCTTAAGCCTGGACAGTTTAAAAATGCAAGTGACCATTCATGTATGTTATCATAATTGCAATTGCAATGTAATTTACAACTAAGTACAATGGGAATATATAATAGGATTACCTATTGGAAAAAAAGGGCAACTTTTATATACATGGAAGGTTATATAAAGGGAAAAAGTATATAAGTAATCTTATAGCAGCAATATTAAGTCAGTACATGCCCTAATTATATTTCATAATGCAAACTGTATGTTATTTATAAGTCTGTGTGCATGTTTTATTCATTGTTGCATAACAAGTTTAGTCATCTGTACAAATTATACTCATGGATACGTGTACTATGTACTAGAAAGGTAGCACGTAAAACTTACTTGCTTACTTACAATATATTTTACCTATACGTGAGGCATATATCTGAGGAAGTATTATTCCTTGAAAGATTTGTATAGGTATGAGCATCACCAGGTCACTTCCCCATGAACTATTTTTCCAAGAAGTTCTTTCTCTACATACAGTGGGGGGCATTTACTATGACCGAGTAGAGAGAATCCAGAGCAGCTGTGCATGGTAACCAGTCAGTTCCTAGCTTTTATTTTCCAAGCTTAACTAAACAAGCTAAAGTTAGAAGCTGAGTGGCTACTAAGTATAGCTGCTCCAGATTTTGTCTGCTCCAGTTTTAGTAAATCCCCCCCCCCCCCCGTGCATGCATATGTTTTTGGTAGCCAAGGCAACTGCCTTGTTTAGGTTGGAAAAAAAGCAATGCATGCCTGTGAAGAAGGACACAGAATTTCTATAGTTCAGCAGATATGGCCACCAATGCTTTGTGGGATTTCACAGTAGCAAAGACTTAACACTTATATACTCACTTTTTAACGAGATAGAGCATTGGGTAATGTACATGTATTGCATAGGCATACTTATATTCTTGTTTTACCCCAACATACACTTTGAAAAGTGACTTGTTTATGTTGGGCACAAGTATATCTTTTTAAAGGGGGTCGTGTGTTTTAAAATCATGCTCTACAGTGAGGGAAAAATGGACACAAGATTGAAAAGTTGATTGGGTTAGAGGTTTCAGTATTCTGGATGCTGCATACCATACACTCCTCTGGGATTTCTGACAGTGCTTGCAGTTTTACAGTCATTGTCACCTACCCTATCTAGATGATAACCATTGGTCTAGAAATAGATTTGGCACTCAAGCATTGGAACTGGGTCTCTATATTGATAACCTTACTATGACAATACAGCAAAAAATTCAGCAATCTAAATTAAACATAGAGATGAGCCTTTGTCGGTTAAAATTGAGAAAATGTTGCTGCGATGATTTAGGCATACTAATTATACATAATGGGTGACTCCCACTGGAGTACTTCTAAGCACATCTGTCTGCATGAAAGCTCTAGAGGTCAACACAGAAGACAATGAGCAAAGATTATATTACAGAGCTGACATGGATTCTTTAGAGCTATGTATTTCATCAAATGCAATTTCTTTACAGCTTTTAAATAGCCTAATCATGTCAGCCTTCTCAACTAAGATTTCAATTATACAGTAACTTCTACTTAAGCAGCTATCTGATAATCATGGCTACACTGGGTATAACAAATATGAACACTTGCTACACACATATAATGGTAACGGTCAACTTTGTACTAAATTTAAAGCTGCAACTATTAACCATGTAGAAGTCTGTGCTTGAAGGCCTAAATCATTTATTTGCAATCTAATGTATCACGCTAGGAGAACCTAGAAAAATAAACGATAAATGAAAAATAGATGATAAACAAAAATAAACGCTAATATAAAGTGAAAGGTGTGTTCACAAATGCAAGTAGCACGACAAACAAACGAGATGCTTCTGTTATTCAAGGAGTGATTTGACTTTGAGGGAATATTGGAAACCTGGTTGGACAGCTCACATGACTGGGCTGCTAATATCAAGGGGAACACTCTATTTTCAGAGGAACAGAATTGGCAGAAGAGGTGGCGGAGTATGTATTTATGTGAAGCACAATCTGAAAGTTAGTTTGAGAGATTATATCACTAGCGAGAACAGTCATTATGGCAGGAGCTCCATAAAAGGAAGAGTCTCAGCTCCTTTCACAGATTGTTATAATGTTATTATTATGGGCAATTTTTTATCCTGATATTGATTGGGCAGATAGAACTGCACAGGTCCATTTGCCATTTTTTAAAGCTATCATGGGACAATTTCATGGAATAGATGGCGAAAGTCCCAACAAGGAAAAATGCTCTGTTGGAGTTAATTTCCAACATGGAGCTTATTACAAATGTAATAGTGATCATAATGTAACCACATTTGCCAAAAGTTACAGAAAAGAGAAGCATGTTGGTATGACAAAATTTCAAAAAGGTAAACTCCAATAAGCTGTGATCCTTACTCCACGACACTCAATGGGATTAAATATTGCAACAAAGCACACACAAGGCAAGTGGGAATGTTTTAAAGATGAATATAAACAAGTACAATAATCATTGTATTTCATTGGATATTAGGCATAAAAGAATATTAGGATCTATATGGCTCAATTCAACAATAAAAAAACAAAGAAATGAGAAAAAACAGGCCTTTAAAAAGTACCTGTATTCCAGGTTTACAAAGAATACAACAAGAAATGCAAGGGAGCAATCAGGGGACTCAAATAGAATACAAGAAGCATATTGCAACAGCGAAAAAATAAATCTCAATTTTGTTTCAAATATATCAATACTAAAAAGGTTATGAATGACCAGATAGACCCCAATAACAGATAAAAATGGGAAGCTGGTCAAAAATGAAAGGGAAAGGCAGATGTATTAATTATTTTTTTCACTTCAGTTTTTACAGTTGAAAAATAGAAATTTGATAGTCTTAACAACAAGTACCTCTATGGTTGATGGCAAACTAGGTACAAAAGAGATCTGAAACATAACATGAACAAATCACCAGGTCCAGATGGCTTACACCCATAAGTCCTTAGGGAACTTAGCTGTTTCTCATTTTCTAAAACAGAGCAAATGTGGTACCAATTTACAAAAAAGGATCAATATATATATCATGAGAAATACAGACCTGTTAGCCTAGCATGAATAGTATGTGAGGTATTTGAATGAATGGTAAGAGACTCTATACAGAAATTTGTCTGCGGTAAAAGTATCATAAGTGAACTAGCATAAATTTATGAGACCATTTTTGTCAGACCAATCAGTTGTTGAAGTAAGTGAGAAATTGGATGGTGGAAATCCAGGGGACATAGTTTATCTAGATTTTGCTAAAGCATTTGTACTGTACCTCATAAACATTTAATCTATAAAATAAGGTTTGTTGGAGCTGATAAAAATAGTATGTACATGGATAGGAAACTGGTTACATAAACAGATCCAGAAAGCAGTGATAAATAACTGAATGGTTTAAAGTTGTGAGTGGTGCTCCCCAGGGTTCTGTCTTGTGGCCAATGCTGTTTAATTTTTTTAATAATAATACAGGGGTTGGAGTTAAGAGCTGAATTTCAGTATTTGCTAATGATATCATATTATGCAGGGAAATAACTTCAGCAGATGATATAGCATCATTACAGGAAGACTTCAACAAAATAGTGGGTTGGACACCTACATGGCAGATAAAGTTCAGTATTGAGAAATATTATGCACTTGGGTGCCAAAAATACACATTAGGAGGATCTCCCATGGGATCACAGCAACAGCATGCAATACCCAAGCCTAAAATAACACATCTATAAAAATACCCTCATGCATTAAAAAGGAAAATGCATTCAAGAGATAAATCAATAATTCTACCCCTTTACAAAACATTGGTGGTTTGTCCTCATCTTTAACCTCTTGACCTCTGGAAGGTTTTACCCCCTTTCTGACAGGCCATATTTTGCTATACCACACTGCGCTACTTTAACTGGTAATTGCGTGGTCATGCAACGCTGTACCCCACATGAACTTTATATCCTTTTTTTCACACAAATAGAGCTTTCCTTTGGTGGTAAAAAGCGATATTTTCTACTTTGTGTTATGAAAAGTATCCAATAAACTTAAATTTTGTCATAAATTTAGGCCAAAATGTGTTCTGCTACACGGGATCGATGTTTGCATACGCCTTTGCGCACATGCACGTTAGGGACAGGGATACTTTTTTTTTAACTATTTATTTTGCTTTTTTTTTTTTTACGCTGTCCCTTTCTTTTTTTTAATCACTTTTATTGGTATCACAGGGAATGTAAATATCCCCTGTGATAGCAATAGGCAGTGACAGGTACTCTTTTCTGAGAAATCTGGGGTCTGTTAGATTCTAGATCTCTCCTCTGCCCTTAAAACATCTGATCACACCAAGATTGGTGTGATCAGATGCTTTCCCAAATTAAAAGTGGTGCTGTTTATATCCAGCAAATCCAAAGTGATAAAATGCTCATAGCTTTTGGTTTCTTAGAGTATAGAGCTGATTGGAGTTGTTCCAATCTCCAGATCAGCTCTATGGTCAGCCGGTGAAACTGCCAGCTGCATGCTCGGGTTCCTTCTCGGATTCTTCATGGCATTGATTCAACAAGCTGTTGGAAACATTCCTCAGAGATTTTGGTCCATATTGACATGATAGCATCCCGCAGTTGCTGCAGATTTGTTGGCTGCATATCCATGATGCGAATCTGCTGTTCCACCACATCCCAAAGGTGCTCTATTGGATTGAGATCTGGTGACTGTGGAAGCCATTGGAGTACAGTGAACTCATTGTCATATTCAAGAAACCAGTTTGAGATGATTTGAGCATTGTGACATGGTGCATTATTCTCTGGAAGTAGCCATCAGAAATTGGGTACACTGTATTTATAAAGTGATGGACATGGTAAAGAACAATACTCAGGTAGGCCGTGGCATTTAAACAATGTTCAATTGGTACTAAGGGGCCCAAAGTGCGCAAAGAAAATATCCCCCACACTATTACACCACCAGCCTGAACTGGTTGATACAAGGCAGGAGGGATCCTTGCTTTCATGTTGTTTACACCAAATTCTGACCCTACTATCTGAATGTCGCAGCTGAAATCGAGACTCATTATTATTATTATACAGGATTTATATAGTGCCAACATTTTGCTCATTGCTTTACAAAATGAAGGTAGACATTACAGTTACAATACAATTTGGTACAAGAGGAAACAGAGGGCCCTGATCGTTAGAGCTTACAATCTAGGAGGAAGGGTTGAGTGATACAAAAGGTAATAGCTGTGGGGGGATGAGCTGATGGAGGAAATAAAAAGCTTTTGATTAGTTAGAAGCAGGATATGCTTCTTTAAAGAGAAGGGTTTTCAGGGATCATCTAAAGGTGGATAGATTAGGAGATAGCCTGACAGATTGGGGTAGGGAGTTCCATAGGATGGGAGAATCTTGGGAGATGTCCTGGAGGCAAGCATAGGAGGAGGTGACACAGGAACTAAAGAGCAGGTCTTGGGAAGATCAAATAGAGCGGTTTGGTAGATATTTTGAGACCAGGTTGGTGATGTAGCTTGGGGCAGAGTTGTGGATGGCTTTGTAAGTTGTTGCTAGTATTTGGAATTTTATTCATTGGGTGAGTGTAAGCCAGTGGAGGGATTGGCAGAGAGGGGTAGCAGACACTGAACAGTTAGTAAGGTGCATGAGCCTGGCAGCAGCATTCATGATGGACTAGAGGGGGGATAGCCTATGTAAAGGTAAGCTAATAAGGAGGTAGTTGCAGTAGTCGAGGCGAGAGATAACTAGGGAGTGAATTAGGAGCTTTGTGGTATCATTGGTTAAAAAGGGGCATATTCTGGAGATGTTGTGGTGGTTGAGGCGGCATGATTTGGACAGGGATTGGACGTGGGCCTGGAAGGATAGTTTAGAACCCAGGGTTACCCCCTAGCACCCTTGCATGCGGGGATGGGTTGATAGTGGTGCAATTGATCTTGACCAAGAAATCAGGGGAAGAGGCACGTGGGGGAGGAAATATTATGAGCTTTTGCATAGATTGAGTTTTAGGAAGTGGTGTGACAGACAGTCTGATATGTGTGTTAGGAAATCGGTGATACTTGAGGAAACTGATGGGGTGAGCTGAGGAGCAGAGAGATATTAGTGTGTCATCAGCATAGAAATGGTATTGGAAACCATGGGAAGCTATTAGCTGTTCCAAGGAAGAAGTGTAGATCGATAAAAGGAGAGGTCCAAGTATAGAACCTTGGGGGACCCTGACAGTAAGAGGAGTAGGAGAGGAGGAAGTAGAGTTGTAAGTGACATTAAAGTTTCAGTGAGATAGGTAAGATTCTAACCAACAGAGAATACAGTCACGGATGCCAAGTAAAAAGAGTTTTTTGAGGAGGAGGGGGTGGTCAACTGTGTCAAATGCAGCAGAGAGGTCCAAGAGAAAGAGTACACAATAGTGACCATTGGTTTTAGCTGTTAGTAAGTCGTTTGTGAGTTTTAGGAGAGCAGTTTCTGTGGAGTGTTGTGGGCAAAATCCAGACTGAAGGGGATCGAGAAGGTTATTCTCAATGTGGTGGCCGTACATTGCGGTGTCCAGTGCATTACAGTGTCCAGTGCATTGCGGTGTCCAGTGCATTACAGTGTCCAGTGCATTGCGGTGTCCAGTGCATTACAGTGTACAGTGCATTTTGGTGTCAAGTGCATTACAGAGTACAGTGCATTGAGGTGTCCAGTGTGTTAGAGTGCAGTGCATTTTGGTGTCAAGTGCATTACAGTGTACAGTGCATTTTGGTGTAAAGTGCATTACAGTGTACAGTGCATTTTGGTGTCAAGTGCGTTACAGTGTACAGTGCATTGCAGTGTCAAGTGCATTACAGAGTACAGTGCATTTTGGTGTCAAGTGTTTTACAGTGTACAGTGCATTGCGGTGTCAAGTGCGTTACAGTGTACAGTGCATTGTGGTGTCCAGTGCGTTACAGTGTACAGTGCATTACAAAGTACAGTGTATTGCGGTGTCCAGTACGTTACAGTGTACAGTGCATTGCGATGTCGAGTGCATTACAGTGTCCAGTGCATTTTGGTGTCAAGTGCATTGCAGTGTCCAGTGCGTTACAGTGTACAGTGCATTGCTGTGTCCAGTGCGTTACAGTGTACAGTCCATTGCGGTGTCCAGTGCGTTACAAAGTACAGTGCATTGCGGTGTCCAGTACGTTACAGTGTACAGTGCATTGCGATGTCCAGTGCATTACAGTGCATTTTGGTGTACAGTGCATTGCAGTGTCCAGTGCGTTACAGTGTACAGCGCATTGCGGTGCCAAGTGTATTACAGGGTATAGTGCATTGCGGTGTCCAGTGCGTTACAGTGTACAGTGCATTGCAGTGTCAAGTGCCTTACAGTGTACAGTGCATTGCGGTGTCCAGTGCGTTACAGAGTACAGTGCATTGCGGTGTCCAGTACGTTACAGTGTACAGTGCATTGCAGTGTCAAGTGCCTTACAGTGTACAGTGCATTGCGGTGTCCAGTACATTACAGTGTACAGTGCATTGCGGTGTCAAGTGCGTTACAGTGCACAGTTCATTGCGATGTCCAGTGCATTACAGTATACAGTGCATTGCAGTGTCCAGTGTGTTACAGTGTAAAGTGCATTGCAGTGTCCAGTGTGTTACAGTGTAAAGTGCATTGCAGTGTACAGTGCATTGCAGTGCCAAGTGCATTACTGTGTACAGTGCATTGTGGTGTCAAGTGTGTTACAGTGTACAGTTCATTTTAAATATTGTATTGTTTTTTCTTGGTTTTTTGCACTTCAAATAAGATATGTGTGATGTACATAGGAATTTGTTCATATTTTTTTCAAACTGTAGTCCAGCCCCCTCAACAGTGTGCTGGCCCCCTGTATAAAAAGTTTGAGGACCCCTGTTTTAGAGAGTTGGGAAAGATGCCAGTAGAAAGGGAGAGATTGAAGCTATGAGTTAAAGAGTGAAGGACAGAGCCAGAGGGTGACCGTAGTATTTGCCAGGGAACAGGGTCCAGGGGACAGGTGGTTAGGTGGGCTTTAGAAAAAACGTTTACCAACCTTCTCTATAGTAGCTGGGTTAAACAAGGGAAGTATAGATTGTACAGATGGACAAGGAGTGTAGGGTGAGGGAGATATCTGTACAGTGGAGATCTCGTCACAAATTGTATCAATCTTATTTTTGAAGTGATTAGCGATCTCCTGGGCAGTAATTGAGTTATTGGGTGGAGGTAAAGAAGAATGGAGGTAAAGGTAGAAAAGAGTTGACGGGGATCGCGTGAGAGGGTGTTAATGAAAGTGATAAAATAGGTCTGTATGGCAGTGTGGAGACAGGAGTTGTATTTTAGAAGGGCAGATTTATATTGGTCAAAGTCTTGCTGGGTCTTAGTCTTACGCCATAAACGCTCCAGAGCATGGCTACGTTTTTTGAGGCATCTGGTATTGTCTGTTTGCCAGGGCTGTAGCAGTCGTGGGCCTAATTCTGTGTGTAGTGAGGGGGGCCAATGTGTCTATGACTGTCATGTGGATGACAGTGAACTGTTGTAGACACAAGTGGCCAGGTTGGGCAGGACAAGGCTGAGATTTTGTCATCGATACAATCTGTTGCAAAAAAAAGAAGAGAAAGGTTAATATAGTGAAGGTTTCTATGGGTAATTGTTCCGGTAGTTGGAAGAAAAAGAGGAGGAAGCCAAGGAGGGAGTGAAGCTAATAAGGGAGTGATCAGAAAGAGGAAAATGAAAGTTGGTGAGGTTTCAAGGAGTGCATAGGTAGGAGAATACAAGGTCGAGGCAGTTACCATTAGAGTAAGTAGAAGCATGTGTCCATTGTTTTAGGTCAAAAGAAGTGGTTAGGCTCAAAAGTTTAGAACTAGCAGGAGTGTTAAGATTAACAGGGATGTTGAAGTCACCAAGAATAACTGTGGGAATTTCAGAAGAGAGAAAGTAAGGTAGCCAAGCGAAGAAGTCATCAAGGAAGCTCGATAGGAGGCTCATATATCACAGCAATTCTTAAAGAAACTGGAGAGAATAGATGAATACAGTGAACTTCAAATGAGGAGAGGGACAGAGAGGGAGGTGATTGAAATTTTGTATAAAAATTGTCCACGGACAAGTAGTACCCCTTATGAAACAAGGGTGACACCAAGTCCCAAACTATCTTGCCACTGCTCCCCATGTAGTCTGGGCATCCAGGGAGCTCCTTGTGACTATCTTTTCCCTCATAAATCTGAAAATTACATGTATAGTCTGTTGCCCTCTCGCAGAGCTCATACATGTTGACCCCAGATCTGGCATGCTTGTTGGAGAGATACTGTATGAATGCAAGATGGACAAAAATTAAGCAGAGACTCATAGATGTATTGTCAGGGCATATACACATACAGGTGAAACTCGTAAAATTAGAATATTGTGCAAAAGTTCATTTATTTCAGTAATGCAACATAAAAGGTGAAATTAATATATGAGATAGACTGATTACATGCAAAGCAAGATAGTTCAAGCCGTGTTTTGTCATAATTGTGATGATTATGGCTTACAGCTCATGAAAACCCCAAATCCACAATCTCAGAAAATTAGAATATTGTGAAAAGGTGCAATATTCTAGGCTCAAAGTGTCCCACTCTAATCGGCTAATTAAGCCATAACACCTGCAAAGGGTTCCTGAGCCTTTAAATGGTCTCTTAGTCTGCTTCAGTAGGAATCACAATCATGGGAAAGACTGCTGACCTGACAGTTGTGCAGAAAACCATCATTGACACCCTCCATAAGGAGGGAAAGCCTCAAAAGGTGATTGCAAAAGAAGTTGGATGTTCCCAAAGTGCTGTATCAAAGCACATTAATAAAAAGTTATGTGGAAGGGAAAAGTGTGGAAGAAAAAAGTGCACAAGCAACAGGGATCACCGCAGCCTGGAGAGGATTGTCAGGAAAAGGCCATTCAAAAGTGTTGGGGACTTTCACAAGGAGTGGACTGAGGCTGGAGTCAGTGCATCAAGAGCCACCACACACAGACGGATCCTGGACATGGGCTTCAAATGTCGTATTCCTCTTGTCAAGCCGCTCCTGAACAACAAAGAACGTCAGAAGCATCTTACCTGGGCTAAAGAAAAACAGACCTGGTCTGTTGCTCAGTGGTCCAAAGTCTTTTTTTTTGATGAGAACAACTTTTGCATCTCATTTGGAAACCAAGGACCCAGAGTATGGAGGAAGAATGGAGAGGCACACACTGCAAGATGTTCGAAGTCCAGTGTGAAGTTTCCAGTCTGTGTTGATTTGGAAAGCCATGTCATCTGCTGGTGTTGGTCCACTGTGCTTCATTAAGTCCAGGGTCAACGCAGCCATCTACCAGGAGATTTTGGAGCACTTCGTGCTTCCTTCCACAGATGAGCTTTATGGGGATGCTGACTTCATTTTCCAGCAGGAATTGGCACCTGCCCACACTGCCAAAAGCACCAAAACCTGGTTCAATGACCGTGGGATTACTGTGCTTGATTGGCCAGCAAACTCGCCTGACCTGAACCCTATAGAGAATCTATGGGGCATTGCCAAGAGAAAGATGAGAGACATGAAACCGAACAATGCAGAAGAGCTGAAGGCCGCTATTGAAGCATCCTGGTCTTCCATAACACCTCAGCAGTGCCACAGGCTGATAGCTCCCATGCCACGCCGCATTGAGGCAGTAATTGCTGCAAAAGGGGCCCAAACCAAGTACTGAGTACATATGCATGCTTATACTTTTCAGAGGTCCGATATTTTTCTATGTACAATCCTTGTTTTATTGATTGCATGTAATATTCTAATTTTCTGAGATTGTGGATTTGGGGTTTTCATGAGCTGTAAGCCATAATCATCACAATTATGACAAATCACGGCATGAACTATCTTGCTTTGCATGTAATGAGTCTATCTCATATATTAGTTTCACCTTTTAAGTTGCATTACTGAAATAATGCCTTATATTCTCATACCTATGTCTGGTCATGGCAGCAGTGAACATGGGCATTTGATGAATTAGGTCTGTGGACCAATATGAGTACAACTCAGTCTTTTCAGTAATGCTCATGTTGAGGGTTAGGCCCAAAAACATTTTAAACTCGGAAACCTCCATGCAGTCTCCATGCGAATTGTCTAGTGAGGTTTGAATTTGGGTTGGCGGTGATGAAAAATCAAAAAAGTACTTAAATGTGCTGTCTTCTCCTGAATTCTGGGTTAGGCAGTGAATGGGGGAAGTATGGGTGCTGCAGCATCTGTGGGCTGCCAATCAGGATTTGCAAGCACGTCCAGAAGGACACTATGGGCTCTACGGGCCTGTGTTCAAATTTGTGGTGGCTGTAAGATGCTACTTGTGCTAGCCACTGCACCAGCTTGTACTGCACTTATGGGACTCCCATATCACCAAGTGATACTGCAGAGCTAATGTGTAAAAAACCAGGGTGTACTAGGCTGCTGGTGCTCGCCAGGTCACCAAAAGGTAGCATGGCACTAGTACTGGCACTCTGCTGCATATGAGAATCATTGTGCAATTCTAGCACCTCAGCAACCTGGGAATGGGGTTGGGTATGCCTGAACTTAGCAGGGTCCTCTTTTTCATCATCTGAGCTATCTTTCAGGGTGCCGTTGCACTCTACAGGTTCATATTCTGAGTCTGTTTCTGTCAGTTGGGCTTCCCCTTCACTCTCATCTGACACACTCAGAATCCTGTAGGCCTCTTCACTAGTGTACCTTTCTTTGGACATGTTGGCCACTAAATTTACATACTAAAAGGTACCTAGTGTGACTGACAGGAAAAAGAGCACCTGACTGTCAGGGACTGCTTGAACTGCTCTGCTAGTTTTATGTGGAGGGGAGGGGCTAAATTCAGGTGCTGGCAGGTGTTGGGGCTGATCTTGCTAACACTGATTTTTTTGGGGACACTATACTATTTGTATTGGCTAGTATAATTCTGATCTGATCAAAGATACTGATCTGTTCAGACACTATACTAATAATGAGTGTGTATGTGCAATTATACTGTGTATGTGAGAGTTTTTCTGGCAATCGAAGGGTTAAATGTGATGGTGATAGTGTGGAGGGCAATCTGACACTATCTGGGAGGCGAGCTAACTTATGCTAACTGACATTAGCACTATCTGAAGTCGCCCTAATACAGTGATCAGTAAAAAAAATCTGTACACCATACTAATAACACTGGTGACAGGGCAATGAAAGGGTTAACTGAGGGGCGATCAGTGGGTTAAAATGTGCCTAACTGTGATTTTACTGTGTATATGTGGTGCTGTGACTGGATCTGCTCTCTTCTCTCTCTGGAACTGAAAAGGCCTCCAAGAGAGAAGATTGCATCACTTTCTGTGCCTGTGTTCTGTAAACACAGGCACAGGATGATCTCTGATTTGGTACAACCGATCAGCAGGTCCAGGCCTAATCATTGGCCTAGGCCTGATGACTGATCAGTGCTGTACTGAATCACAACACCACTGGGCTTGCACGTGCACTCAGGAACACAGAGAGAACGCGGATCACGTATATGAGATTCTGCGCAGGGCAGCAGCAGGAGGCAGTCACCAGCTAGTTAATATGAAGTTCAGTTTAGGTCACCAGTCCTCTGGAAAGATGTGGTTGAATTTAAGAATTCAGTAAAGGGCAACAAAGTTAAAAGAGGGTTGGAAGACCTCATCTATGAGGATCGATTACATAGATTACAGTTGTCACTCTAGAGAAAAGGTAATTAACCAGTTGCCGCCCAGCCTATAGCCAGATGGCGGCCGGGCAAACAGCTCGTCCCTCTGGGTGGACGCCATATGGCGTCCTTTTCAGAACGTACATTGAGCATGCCTGCAGGGCCGCGCTGTGGCGAGATCTGTCACCGGCCGTGTACAGTACGTTTCCAGTACCATGTGACCTGCTGTGACCAATCACAGCAGGTCACATGACAGTTGTATACAATGGAGGGCTTCCTTTCATGCCATCCATTGTATACAAGTGTGTCTAGCTGTGAATGGTCACAGCGATCACATGCACAAAAAAAAAAAAACCCTGAATGAATCGATTTCATTCAGGTAAATGATTGCTTATAGCAAAGTAATTCTTTGCTATAAGCAAATTGTGTAAAAAAAAAAAAAAAAAAAGTTTTTTTCCCCAAAGTAGTACAATGTTACTATGATCCCTTCAGATGAAGTCCGGAAGTGACGAAACGCGTTAGGGGAGTGACGTCATCACGCACGCACGCTTACCGGAGGTGTCACCGCGGCCATTTTGTTGCTTGGAAACATATGGTTTTCAACCGAGGACTAGAGAGATCAGTGCTGGAAGCTGGATATCCCTATTTTATATGTGAGTTATTATTAAAATCTGTTCCTTTTTATGGATCCTGCCTAAAAGAGCCTTTCTTTACTTCTATGGAAAATACCCCTGAAAATGAAGGATTGAGAAATACGGGTTTTCTATGTCAGCTTTGTGCCTGAAAACAGTGGAAGAGGGTAATAGTACTTGGTATCACTTTTGGCTGGAGTTTAAAGGGTACTAGTACTTAGTATCACTATTCACTTATGGTTGGAGTGATCACGATTTTTCACGTTTTGGGGTTTTTAAATTTTTGTTGTATTTGGATGGATATATAATTAATTCAATCTGCACAATTTTGATGTGTTTTGTGTTGCGCACTGAGTGAAGTATATAAATTTATATTATAAGGATAATGCACTATGAATTTTTCCTTTTTCTTTGAGGTTACCATGGAGTATTTAAAATCGTTTCTTGCTTCACTGAATATATAAGAAATATTTTTGGAAATATTTTTGAACTTGGACACTTTGGGGTTTATTAATATATTTTTTTATATTTTTTTCATATATATTTTTTTCATATATTTTTTTCATATATTTTATATTTTATTCATTTGGTACTATGTGTGGTTTTATTTGACACATTTTGATATAGATTATAAAAGTATAATAGTTGGAGTTAATTTGGGGGATTTATATGTTTATCACAAAAAAGGATTTATCAGATTATACTACTTTGGTCATAGTGCAATATGAAAAAAAAAAACTTAAAAAAATGAAAAATGTAACTGTCATGCCAGTTATATGATGATGCTGTACTGCACTGGTGACAGTATGTAAAAAAAAAATTGTGAATATCATTTTTTTAATTTCTTCATTTTCTGAAAAATTATGACAAAAAAATTACAACTTCAAAAAACTTGCCATGCCTGTTATGAAATACGTTGGACTGTCTACTTTGCAAAAAGGGGACCTCAAGAAATTAGACTGGCCGTCAGTTCTTCAGGATTGATCAATTTTCAAATATATCCCATAGTTTGTGAGCTCAATAACTTTCCTACAAACTAAATAATAAATCTAATTTGGGTTATTTTCACCAAAGAAATGTAGCAGAATACATCTTGACCTAAATTTATGAAGAACAATTATTTATTTGCAAAATTTTATAAACAGAAACAAAAAAAAACGTGGGTTTTTGTTTCAAAATTTTAGGTCTTTTTTTGTTAATTTAGCAAAAAATAAAAACCCCAGTGGTGATTAAATACCACCAACAGAAAGCTCTAGTTGTGTGAAAAAAATGATAAAATTTGAGTTTGGTTACAGTGTTGTATGACCACGCAATTGTCATTCACAGTGTGAGAGCACTGAAACCTGAAAATTGGCCTGGGCAAGAAGTGACCTGTATGGAAGTGGTTAAAGGAGATATGATTATAATGCAGAAATAAATCAAGGGTGGCTTCATTAACTGTAATAAACTGTTTACTCTAAGGTATCTGAGGAGGACACATTACCATAATTTGAGGTGAGAAGAAAGGAGGTTTAACTTTAGATTGTAGAAAAGGTTCTTTACTGTTAGATCAGTAGAAATATGAAATTCCTTCCCCCAGGATGCGGTACTATCTGAGAATGTCAATAACGTTAAACATTTTTTAGATGTCATCCTCAGAAAGCAGAATATATAGGGCCAGGGGAGAAAATAAAATTACACACACATAGAGTGAAGTGGATAGACCTGTGTCCTTTTTGACTTCATAAACTGTCTCATGTAACTATGAATCCATTCTACTCCCATTCTGTCTAAATGATTGACAGACCAGGAGCATAAACTAGAATCCTACCACAGTGAGTGTGTGTTTGTAATTTTCCCTGATTGTAGACTGTGTTTTGTTTACTTGCCTTTGTAAATGGACAATTCCATACCAGCATTTTAGTGGTATGGAGGAACTGCAATACCTAGTATTACCTGCAGTGCCATAGTAAAAAATGGGAGCCCAAGGGGAAGGTCTGAAAGAGGAAACTTTTTTAAACTAAAATAGTATAAATGTATAATAAAAACAAATTGTTTTAAGTCTGAAAAGAATAAGGAACAAAATCTCCTGTCAAGATTTTTGGTTGCAGTTTATTTCCTATTGAGATTTTTCTTTACTTCTAAGCTTCCCAGTGGGGACACAGATGGCTCCAACAGAGAGCAAATAATTTTGGTTTTAGACATACTTTTACAAATTAGAAATAGTTAAATGTTTCAGAACTGTTCAAATTATATACTGGTATATCATTCCAATGTGAGAATCCCAGACTTCAACTGCATACAGCTCTATAAAATTATTTTTGGCAAATACTTATCACGCTAAATCCTACTTTAAAGTCAGTACAGAAAATGTTTCCTAATAAAAACCGCATAATCCTTTTATTACCCAGTTTTATATATCTGAATTATAGCCTTTAAAAAAGGAACACAGTGGATTTAGAAAGTTCTAATGATACTGTTTTAAAGTATTGTACCAGATGTTGCTTTAAGCTGCATTAGCCTTTTTGTGACAATGGGTCATTGATGCCTAGTTACTTAACCAAAATTTAGCAGCATCAGCATGTGTCAGTTAACATAAAAATAACTAATTTGTGCACCTTAATGAGTTTTATACTTTTTTTAAGGACATATACTTTTTTTTTGTTTGGTATACTGTACGTAGGAGCCCTGCACTACAGTCTGCTTCTTAAAAAAAAATCACTAAGCTAACCTGCACAATCAGTGTGCAGGTTACTGGCAAAATGTGGACCCAGAGTTGGAGACTTCATTTCACCCAGGACTCTAGAAAGCCTCCAGGCTCCATGGCCCATATCAGGTGTAAGCAGATTCAGGTGGGGAAACAGGAGAAGTGTGCACTCATGCCCAAAGACACAAACCTCTGCCAGTGACACTCTCATCTGTATTAGTCTTTTTACTCCTTTCCTTCACACAGTCATATCCTCCACTCAGACATGACACAGTAACATACAGATAAACAGCAGGAAGCTAAAAACTGTACTCCACCCGTACAGGGCTGGTGCTACACTATTTTGTACCCCAGGCAAGACCAGCTATTTGTGCCCCCCCCCCAATAAATAAATAACAATTTAAAAACAGTAGAAAATATTAAAACAACAAAACATGAAACTGCTACATTTCTTTTAATTTGCAAAAATCAGTTCCATAAAACTCCACCAGCACCAATATTAAAGACAAAATCAGTGTTACGGACGAACTGTATCTGTGGCTGGCAGTGGCAGGGTGACAGTTGCAGTGAGTGGAGGATGACAGATCCCAGGCTGGAATTCCCCAGGCAATGGGGGGGAGATAAAACGCTGTGACAGTAGGCAGCTGGACTGAGCGATCCCACACAGTGACAGATTCGACACAACACACCACCACCAACACTGACACAGATCAGCAGACCCAGCAGGCACTAGAAGAGCAAGCTGTGGGATTGTGATGATATCATCACCAGGGGCGGACTGACAACTCATGGGGCCCCCGGGCAATAGGGGATCATGGGACCCCTGTGTCCTTGCCCATACTCAAAAAAGCCTATGAAAAAAGTACCAGGGGCATCTCATGGGGCCCCCTACTGACCCCGGGCCCTTGGGCAGTGCCCGAGTTTCCAAATGGTCAGTCCGCCCCTGATCATCACTGACACATAGCACATGTGATGATATCCTGCCGGCCGAGACACACTCACACAGACACGAGACATCAAAGTAGACATTATCTTATTCTGCAGGCACAGCTCTGCCTCTGCTGATGAATGGGAAGAGAAGAGCTAATACTCCACAGTGATCAGCAGCCACCAGCCGGCTTGCAGTAAGGAACTGAGTTTGAGAGGAACACTGGAAGGAGTGACAGTTCAGCTGCTACAATGACTGCAGACACCCAGCATCCTCCTCTGTCTTTTCTTCCTCCCCTCTGCCATCCCTCCTCTCAGCTGAATGATCATTCATGACGTGGTGGCGTCCCACACAGAAAACGTCCCACACTAGGAGCGTGCTGGCCCGTGTTGTTCCCAGGTGCCCCTAGGTGGCAGCACACCCCAGGCGGCCACCTAGTTTGCCTAGTGCACCCATGCTTTATTACCCCGAGGCTTCACCTACTCTTCCGTGACTTCTCAGGTCAGGTCCCTAGGACACCCCATACTGCAACTACATCCAATCTGGGTTATCAATTGCTAGGAAGGAAACCCAACCCCCCTTAACTACTGGGGACCTCCAGCACCTGCTGAGTCACCTCAGCTTCCTGGCTGGCTGGCTACTATCCATAATTAGACACATACTGTTGTCACTAGCAATGGGGACACAACCCTCCAAGGGCTAATTCAGTAGCTCTTGGGACACCTGTACTGTATCTTCTCCTTGCAATGTCTTTTCCTATAGTATGAACTCATTATTTGATACACTATGCATGCACCCCTATGCATATTCCTGAGTAGACTTCAGACAAGGCAGATTTTGTTGATGGAACTTGCTCTACTGAAGGCACTTCTTCATTTACAGCTTCACATTCCATTACAGTTCCCATAGACATAATTCAATATTCAGTGTATCACTCTAGCCCTGGTGCTCCTGCCCATTAGATCATACCTTGTTAGCAATTAGTTAGTCTAGTCCAGGGGTAGGCAACCTGTGTCTCTCCAGCTGTTGCAGGACTACAAGTTCCATCATGCCTCTGCAAGTAATAGCTGTGACTGTCAGTTTTGTAATGTTGCAATGCCTCATTGGAAATGTAGTTCCAAAACAGCTAGAAAGCCTACCCCTGGTCTAGTCTATCTGTACACAAAGTCCATGTTTGGGAACCGCAACTGGGCTCCCTCCAATGGGGTAGAGGAGAAAACAAAGTTCAATTATATGGAGGCACAAATCCCACTTGTTCCTTCCCATAACTGAAGCAACTCCAACTAATGTTGCCTCCAATTGTATTTATAATCCACTAGCAGGGGGCAGTATTATGTGATTTTTGGTAATAGTTCCAAAAATGGCATTGCCAGGGATAGTGCTTCTATAACATGGTATAAATATGCTATATACAATATGCTTCTGCTCTATCTTTTACCTTCACCGCATCCAAATAAATTAAAATGTAAGTAAATAAACTTATTTCAATTTATTTTAGGACGCATTAAAAGGGGATAATGAATTAATATGATGGGAAACATTAATCAACAAAGGAAACCTCCATTAGATTCTGTCAGAGAAGATACAATTCCGATCATTCAGGAAGAACCTATATGCGCCTCTAACAACAATACGGTGACACCACAAATGGGCTCCTCACTTAAACTCAATGAAGATAATGAAGAAGTGTTTTATAAATTTGTAATTCTTCATGCTGAAACAGATATAAATGAGGCCATGAGACTGAAGGATTTGTTGCAGGACACTTTCCATGTCAAGCCAGGACTTATATTCGCAGAAATGCCTGCAGGTCAGCATATACTGCAAACCCTGGACAATGCAGTGAATGGATCAGCCTGGACTATTCTATTGCTCACTGAGAACTTCCTCAAAGAAACTTGGTGTGAGTTCCAGTCCCATGCCACGTTAATCAACTCCATTAATATGCATCATAAATATAACACCGTGATCCCAGTGAGACCGAAAGACAATTACCTGCCAAGAGACAAGACACCCTTTCCAATAAATCTTTTTAACGCTTTGGAAGAAAAGAGTCCAGAGTTCAATCTGTTAGTGGAAAGAACCTTCCAGGAGTCCATATATCAGAAGCATTATGCAACTTGGAAGGCTGAGAAAGAGAGAATGGAACAAAGAGAAATATAACATTGAAATATATATATATATATATATATATATATATGAGATAACCTGGACACTAATCACTAATCGATGGAGGCTTTGGCAAACTCACATTGTATAAAGCTTGCCAAAAGAGAAAGGTTAAAGTTATAGAGGCTATTGTTATACTGTATAAACAAAGTGCATAATGTAATATATAAAGTTCTCTCATGAATATTGCAAATGGTATTTTTTTTTTTTTCTTGAATTGCTTGAAATACTTCTTAACAAGGCCAGTTCCTCAGTTTTACAATATTAGACCCCTTTCACATGAGGCAGATCCAGTTTGCTCAGCAGGTGATCTATCTGCTGATTCCCTGCTGAGTGGAGCAGAGCAGGCAGATGACAGGTCTGTATCTGCTCCATTTATGCAGATCGGACATGGCCAGAGCCCACTCTGCTGTATGGACAGTCTGGTGTAAACGGACTGGCTGTCCAATTACACCTGACTGCCCTCCAATCTGATCTGCTTAGATGGAGGTGAACGGATCTCCTTTGGGTTTTTTCAGTGGATTGGATTGGAGATAGGCAGGTACAAATGAACAAAAGTCTGTTTACACCCACCGGTCCATAGGAATACATGGGCCATCTGATCAGGTCTGCCTGAAAAATTGGCAGGTGGATCTGATCGGATTGCCCGTGTAAAAGGGGCCTTACAAGAACACATAGTAGCACACCCCGTAGACATAGAATAAGGTCTTCTTTCCACTATTTTTGCAAGTGCAAAATGTTCTAATGCCAGCTCATGAATCAGTTTGTTCTCTGGAAATCAGGGAAACCTTTTTAAAAGTGTACCTAAAGGGAAAGCTTTTTTCTTTAAGAGTAGTGAGAGGTTAGAACCTCTGTCAGGTATTTATTGTTGTCTGTGACATAAACTAGGGAGATTCTGTATTTGTTCTGGTGACCCATGAGAACACTGGGACTACAAGGACTGAAAAATACACATTTCTTAGTTTCCACCAAAACAATAACACAGTAAAACTTCCAATGAGGACACTTTTTCCAATGACAACTGTCTAAGGTCCTAATAACACTTATTCATGAAGCCAAATTCATGCCTGTTCCTGGATAAAAAAACAATCTCAAGTGTAAATCACACTCTTCCTTTAGGGCTGGTTCAGATTTCTACACTGTGGTTTACTGTGAGAAGGAAATGGAAACTATATAGACCCAGCCACCTAATCTGCAATGCACATGAAACAGTGTAAATCCAGGGGAAAAAATGGAATTACCTGCACTTTGAAATACTTTTCCTGTTGTGTCTACAGGACAGGAAGTAAAGGGAAATCCCCACTTTTTAACACATACAGTATATCTAGAAAACATTATTTAAATTACTTGTACCTGCTACAGCTTTTTATATTTTTTTTTTCACTTCAGCAGAGCAGAACACTGAGGCTTTAAACCTTTATAGCTTCTGTATTATTGATTAGGCACTATTGGGCAAAACATATTGAAGCGGCAAGTCACTTGGTGGATATGAGTTAATGGAATAACACTTTTTAATCACTGTGTTGTTATTCATGTGCAGTCCTTTCTTTCCTGTATAACATCTGAGCCACATCCAAATATAACACATAGTGATGAATCATAATAGATTTACAAAAAGAATGGTAATCTGTGATATACTTCAAAGATTTAGTAAAATTCAGTAAAATCTAAAGTACTGAAAGCAGCATGTGACTCATGAGACACTGATTGCTGATCATTGGCTTTACGCATTTATGTGCCTATTACAAGCAAGAAACCCTACCAACCCACCTAAGTCTATCCATTTCAGAACTAGAGCTACAGTGTTTTTTTTAGTGCTGCAGACTAGACATTCTTGAGAAAGGTGGAATAAAAACAGTGTCTTGATCCATTTTTTTCCCCTCAATATCTTTTGAAGACAGCAAAAAGTGGGGCGTGCAATTTAAAGTTGCACAGTTATGCAGAAAATCCTCAGCTCCATGTAACCCCAAGCAACAAGTTTTAAATTATAACTCCATTCTAGACACTTGTCACTTCCAGGGCACACTCGTTTGTTAACTAGACACCTACTGCTACTGTAATTGGTGGTGAAAATGGCACATAGCATGCAAGCAGGCAATGTTTCCTATTAATCCCTCTTCATGTGCCCAGGCCACGTTAAGCTGAATTTGCTAATATTAAGCCATTCCATTTCACTGCTAATTTATCCATTATTGAAACTGTAACTTGAAAAGTCTGTTGAATCTTGGCAATAACTACCCTGCCTAATCTACTATGTTTGTCTCAGTTCCAAATGTTCAGCTCATGTTCAGCTGGTTGCTTGGCAGTTTGTGTTTTTGTTTTTCTGCTTTGCTCACCAGGCCTGCACTAGGTGTTCCCTGTCCAAGCTGTAGCCTATTTCGGGACATCTAAAAATATGGTGCAGCTTTCCTCTTCATTAGTTATGATTGGCCTAACAGAAGCCTTTGAGCAGGTCAGTAATACGCATTGCCCTTTATGTGCCATATGATGAATCTAATGCAGATATTCTGTATTCAGCTGACAGGTATGGAGATATCATTTGCTTTTGAGCTAACAATACCTATTTTTTTAACAGGTAGAACAACATGGTTTCTATTGTGACATATATGAATTTGTGGAAAAATAATAATGCTGCACATTTTTTTGTAGTGACTGTCCTCAGACTGAGACAATGTCATCAAGGCAGAAGAAAATATTTCCTCAGCAGTCTCTTCTCTGGTAGAGATGAGCTTGGGAATCCTTCAAACTCATCTATTTTTAAAATGTATGTGCTTTTTCAAAGTTTGATCAGCTGCGGGCCAAGTCATTCTCTGTCCCACAGCATACATAAACAAAGAGGCAGGAGGCTGGTGGTATCCAATTAGACATGTGTGATTGTTTCATTATGAATCGGAATTCAGATTAAATTTACATTAATAACAACAGTAATGAATTTAAATGAATCAGAAATAAATTATAATGAATCAACAAAATTCATTTGTTTCATTTGGATGTCTGAAAGATCTGAAATAATGGATGATCCAAATTGATTAATTAATAACTGGTTGTTAAGGAGCGGACAGACGCCTCCTTAACAACCATGTCTCATTTGCTGTCAGCAAGATTCACCACTGTCAACAGAATGTAAACAAAAGAAGAGCTGGCATTACATTTTTTTTTTAATAAACAGCATGCCCCCTTCCTTCAATCCATACCAGGTTGTTTGGGTCTGGTATGAATTTGAAAGGAACCACACACCTAAATTTAAAAAAACAAGGTGTGGAGTCCCCCCCAAAATTCATACCAGACCCTTATCCGAGCATGCAGCATGGTAGTGTGAGATGGGGAAACAGCTCTCATTGTTTGAACACTGTTTGTCTGGAAGTAAATTAATGTTTTAACTGACATTCTGCAGTTTAGCCACAAGATGTCACTGTTTTTCTAACACAGCCTCAGACTGCATAGATATTTGTATATTCATGAAGAGGTGGGGTTTTGCACACAGAGTTGGAGAGAACAGTAAGGAGAGGGAGAAGCCATGTTTTGGAGCATGGTGAATGGGGGGCCGTGTGAGCTGAGAATCTGATGACATCCAGGTGTGGGGTCGTCCCTCAGTGGCCAGAGCTGCAGCTGAGTGAAGCTGATGAGATTGCTGCCAGGAATGCTGATGAGATTGCTGCCAGGAAGGCTGATGAGAGCAGAGGAACTAAGCAACATATACGGCAAGACCGCATGCTTGTTGGAGAGACATTTGTACTGTTCAGAGTCACCAGCGGATGCAAAGCAGACCCGGGTCGGTAAGATCGTGCATGCACCTCATTTCAGTGTTGGCGCCTTGAGACTGAGTCCAGGCCTATAGTTAGTTAGTTAGGGTCTCTGTTTGTGTAAGGCCACAAGTGTTGTTACAGATTATTGGAAGGACTCCACAACTTAGAGTGACATTTCACATTGGAGAGCTGATAAAATCCTACAAACACAAGCCAGACTGGCATTTTGCTCAGAAGGAATACTCAGGCACGTGCTACAGGACCAGTTATGGGAGGGGGAATACTGTAGATTTGTGTAAGATTGTAAGCTGTTGTGCTGCACCGCAGGCTAGCCCATACCATACACTGATTCCTGCTCTTTTAGGGTAATAACAGGTAAGGTGTGGCAGCTTATTTGTGCCCGCCAGTAGGTAAATTACTTCACTTTCTACCTTCATCCATCAGAAGGCGCCATGCTGTGCAGCACAAGGGTCTCAGCCTTTGGGCTGGGTGTATGTAAATTTTGTATGTTCTCAGCATTTGTGGTTGTGTTTATTTGCCACATCTAAGTAAAATTCTGTTGTGGCAAAAGTTGGTGTTGGGGTTGCTTTCCTCGTTCATGACTTCACTGTATCCTTTGGAGCCTACCCCGGTACATTGCTTACAGTAGGCCAGGAAAGAGGGGGATGAGTGTGTTCCCCCCTCCTGAATCATACCAGGCCACAAGCCCTCAACATGGGGGTGGGTGCTTTGGAGGAGGGGGGCTTCCCTCCCCCCAAAGCAATGTGTCCCCATGTTGATGAGGACAAGGGCTCTTCCCCACAACCCTGGCCTGGTGGTTGTGGGGGTGCATATCGGGATCTGGAATCTGGTCCCCAGATCCCACCACATAACCCATTAGTGAATGAATAAGGTGTATATAGTACCCATACTCTTTCACCAAAAAAATATATATATTTATCTATATATATATATATATATATATATATATATATATATAAACATGCCCCCTAGTGTAGATCCAGCATCAATCACAATGAACGTGACCCTTACAAAAAACTAAAATATCCAGCCACCTGCCACATATGACCTGTCTTGTCGAGAGACACTGAGCGAATGACAGCTGATTATCCCCCTTGCTAAGTACACATGGGGGCAGGGATGCAGAGGTGCAACAAGTGCAGGATTCTGTGTTTTGGGCAAATGTCTCTGAACGCATACAGCCCTAAGTACGACTCAAAAGAGCATCCAACTGCTGCATATTTCAGCCTGTCATTGATTTTTACAGGCTGTTGACAGGAGGCTATATGCTGCACCTGTGCCAATTTTGCACTGTTCGAACCAAACCACCCACATATGTCATTATATGTTACTTAGCATGCATGCACTTAACATTAAAATAACTGTATGTATGTTTGGTCTAGTTAATTAGCTCACTTCATCCACCTTTCCTACTTCTTTGTTCTTCTCTGTGGCCTGTTCCCCTGAAGCAAAGTATAAAGACTTGCATTAGGCTACAAAGAATTTACAAAATCCTTATCCCCTGCCCATGCACCAAGTGCTGCATCTTGGTAGGAAAGGTAGCGATTCACATGCCCCCATAGATGTAGGGAACCAATTATATAACTTGCTAGTCCAAAAAAAAAGGTAAATCAATAGACTGTTGAAGTGTTGAAGCTGCCAATTTCTTCTTACTATGGGGGAAATACTCTCCTTGTTCTTTAGGAGGAGTTTTCATTCTCCTTTCACTGTCCTATGAGACTGCAGGACCCCCAACCATCTGTCTGGACAGTGCTGATTGGCCTTTTGCTGATCAAATTGTACTCTCCCAAGAAAAAAAACCTCTCTAGTAATACACACCAAACTGAGCATGTGCAGCTTGCCCCCAAGGCTCTGTTCTATCAGGAGATGAGTAGGGGACAGTGGAATAAGGGGAGGATCAGATGAGACAGGATTAAACATCCTTTTTACACAATGCAGAGGATTGACCCCTTAAGTTCCACAGCGAGTATAACAAGCATGTTTTACTGCATATATAGACTGATTTTACCTTTGTCGGTTTAGTAACAGTTTAAAGGATATATTGCTTACACATACCACGGGTATATGTGGAATAACACACCAAAGCACATTCTGCTACTTCTTCTGAGCATAGTGATACCACATGCGAGACACTTTTTGGCATATATAGGTCCCCAAAATCCAATGACCACCTTCAGGCTTTCAAAGGGCATATTTCCTCATGTCACTTCATCACTACTTATCACAGTTTCGAAAGCCCTAAAATGCCAGGATAGTACAAACATCCCCCTCCCCCCGAAATGACCCCTTTTTGGAAAGTAAACACTCCAAGGAATTTGATAAGAGGTTTGGTGAGTATTTTGCAGATATAATTTTTTGTCAGAAGGTTTTGAAAAAGAAAAAAAGAAAGAAAAATAAAAATACATTTTTGTTATCTTTCCTCATTTTCCAAAAATTTGTAGCAAAAAAATTAGATCTGCAAAATACTCAGCATGCCTCTTAGCAAATACCTTGAGGTGTCTACTTTCCAAAAAGGAGTAATTTGGGGGGGGGGGTGCTTCCACTATCCAGGCATTTTAGGGCCAACATTAGAAGCTTATGCTACATACCACCCACTCTTCTAACCATTTCAAGTCCAAGCTTATTCTGACACATCTTTTTAAAGAAGAGGCCCTAGACAATGGGTGTTGCAATCTCACAAAGTATTTGCACAGTGATTTTTCAAATGAACAATTTTTGGAAAAAATACACAATATATTGCGCAATTTTTTAAAAATATATACAGTAAAAGATGATGTCACATTGAGTAAATAGATGGCAAACATGACATGCTTTAAAATTCTGCACGCCCATTGCAAGGGACCACGGGGGAGTTTAATTATCTATTTTGCTTCTTTTTTGTGTTTACGTTGTCCCTTTTATTTTTTTATCACTTTTAATGTTATCACAGGGAATGTAAATATCCTCTGTCATAGCAATAGACAGTGACAGGTACTCTTTTCTGAGAAATCTGGAGTCTATTAGACGCTAGATCCCTCCTCTACCCTTAAAGCATCTGCGCACACTAAGATCGGTGTGATCAGATGCTTTACCAATTTAAAAGCGGCGCTGTTTATATTCGGCGAAACCAAAATGATGAAATGCTTGTTGCTTCTGGTTTCTTAGACCATAGAGATGATTGGAGCCATTCTGGTCTCTGATCAGCACTATGGTTATCCAATGGAACTTCCGGCTGCTTTCTCTGGTTAAAGGACAAGAGAGCCAGAGAAAGCCATGGAAGGTGGTGGGAGGGGCGCATCTCTTCCTGCTGCTTTTAAAAGTGATCCAGTGGATAATTAGCATCTAGGATTGCTTTTACATGAAAGCTGACCACCAGCAGAAAAAACTATACCAGGATGATGTCTATAGCTGCAGACATCATCCCGGTATAACCACTCAAAGTCCAGCGACGTACCAGTATGTTGCTAGTCGTTGTTGGGCATACATGTAATGTTCTTTTTTTTTTCATGAGTGTTATTACTGAAATGCATGAAGCACAAACTATCGTCTCATATCTATGCCTGGCTATGGCAGCAGAGAACATGGGCATATGATGAATTGGGTCTGTGGACCAGTATGATCGCAGTTCATTCTTTTTTGTAACACCCATGTTGAGGGTTAGGCCCAAAAAAATTTTACATTCGGAAACCATGATAGGTTTCCATGTGAACTGTCTGGCATGAGCTGAATTTGGGTGGGCGGTGATGTTGTGCGTATAAATTGATTTGGCCCAAAATCAATTGATACAAATCTTCTGTGAAAAAAAAGTGGCTAAACACTAGTGCTGGCAGTGAATGGGGCTGATACTGCTAATGCTGCGCTTTTCGGGACGCTATACTAAGGGGGCACTAGTATACAGTAGTTCTGTTCGTGAAAAATATATTGATCCGTACTAACACTATACTAGTAATAGCGGTGATCAGTGAACTGACCCTAGCTGGGAGGGTCACTAACTTACCCTGACACTATCTGATGTTGCTAGTGGCAGTAATACAGTGATCAATAAACAATTATATATACTGATGCTGTACTTATGGCACTGGCTGGGTGACAGGGGCGATCAAAGTGTTAAATGTGCTAACCTAACGTGTGTGTGTAAAATGTAGTGCTTTTACTCACAGTGAGGTGTTCTCTCTCCTCTCCCTGGACCAACAGAGAAAGCAGCGGGAGGCGCACACATGCACGCTCACACCTGGAAATACAAAGCGATGTAAGGGTACGTCACTTTGCCCAGAGTTGCTGCTCACCTGCATAGTATTGAAAAAAAACTTAAAAAACAATTTTTTTCTCAATATTTAATTTTTTTTTAACATTACTTTCATCAGAGTAGTTCAATATTACCATAGTAAAATTATTCTATTCTGGGGGGTGGGAGGTGATCAGAGATTTTTTTCTTTTTTTTTTCTTGCATTGCATTGCTTCTACAATGCAATGCTTGCTTTGAACTATCATGAATGGGTTAAGTTCATTGGTTCAAAATACTAGTGATCCTCGGGCCATAAATATCCGAAATGCACAGCCCGAGGACCTCATAAATATGCAGCAGTGCAACTTGCTGTGTTCGCCAAAAAATAAACAAATGAAGTATTATTTTTATCATGGACTGTCCTGACCACCGAGCTCTGACTAAGGCCACATGAATATGCATGACATCTTAAAGGCAGAAGCACGTCAGATATTGTTTGAGAAGATATGAATTGGCACCCCAAGGGAGATCCCTGTGGATGGAGGCTGTAGTGATACCTTGGATGGTCTGATCATTTATGCTGGTGTATTTGGATTGGAGGTGAGGTGAGCCTGGAGGGAGCACAAGGTGTTTGGAATCACAAATAGCATTTGTGTGATTCACAACTGCTGGATATAACCTATTCACTGATAACAGGAGCATAATATAGCTGAGGAATTGTATAAATGGACTGCACTATGAACTTTATTGTTTGATTTGAGTTTTAATATAGCAGTTTACGTGCACAATTTAATATCGATGATGCCTTATGCAATTTAGATTTTCCAGTTATTATAGATGCACTTTCAATTTTATTTACTGTTTACACATCATTATTGACTGTCAGCAGTGCCACACTGTTTTCAAATATATACTGTACCCTGTATGTTGCTGATGCTACATAAAGTTTATACAGAGCTATCAGCAAGCGAATGTATTAGTGAAGAGAATAGCTTGGTCCAAACAAACTAAAGTTATGATTATTTAGAAGGTAAAAATAAAAAAAAAAATCCAACATCTTGCACAGTACTTACTTGCTCTGTGAAATCGTTTTGTCCAGAGCAGCCCCAATCCTCCTCTTCTCAGGTCCCCGCTCCTAGCTCCTTCCCCTTGCCAAGTGCCCCCCGAACAAGATGTTTACTATGGGGGCACTCATGCCTGCTTGAGCTGGTTCACAGACAGAGTACAGCATAACCCCACCTCGTTCCTTCCTTACTGGCTGTGATTGAAAGCAACGGGAGCCAATAGCTCCCACTGCTTTGTCTGAGCCAATAAAAAGGAAGAGAGCAGGGAGAGTCGCTGCTCTTGTGCACATCGCTGGATCCAGATCAGGCTCAGGAAAGTATTAGGGGAGCTGGGGAGGCTGCACACTGAGGGTTTTTACCTTCATACATAGAATGCATGAGAGTAAAAAACCTTCAGCCTTTAACCACTTTAAAATCAAGTTAAACTTTAAGAGTAGCTGCTTAGCTGATATGGAGCTTCCCTGGCTTTCTATGTACATGATCTCCACAGACTGCCTTACTTGGAATGATAGCAAATTTCCCCTTCAAAAGCAGCACTTTTTACTTAGCTTTGACGCTCTTGACTACTAAAGCAACAATTCACAACCTTAGCTTTGACACTCTTAACTCCTGAAGCAATAATTCACAACCTTATCAGTGACACATTTCTATATTGACCGAATTACTCTGGCTGACTGGCAACTGGCAGTAAGTCCCTATACTGGTGTGTTTAAGATTGTTAAAGGGGAACTATAATGTATTTACAATGAGCACATACTTTAGGTTATTATTGCAGTGGTCTCACTGTGTGACTTTCATATTTTTAGAAGACACCGCAGGGGTTAATAAATGAGAGAACTGATATGGAAGTAGGAGGCAGAGAGTAAGTAGAGAGAGACTGATGATAAGACTGCTGAATGTTGCACCTGTTTCATACACATACCAGAATACTCTACTGCTAGCTGGGCCATGTGGTGCTACTGTGTTTGGACTCCACTTCCACTGAAGTTTTCCTGGGTGAAGTACAGTAAGCCCTTTTCTCCTAACAAGACTACAGTACATTAACCTGAAAAGAAGCCTTTGCATTCTCTGTTGTGGAAATTGACTTTTATTTACATTATATTGCCAAAAGTATTGCCTGCCATTACACGCATATGAACTTTAACCCCTTTGCACCGGTCGCACGCAAATGTGCGGCCGCCCGGCGTCTGAACCTAGACGCCGAGTGGCCGCACATTTGCGTCCATGTAACTAAATACATATGTGCTGAGAGCGCACGCCCTGCGCGCTCCCAGCACACATGTGTAGTACTCACGGAAAGGCCCCGCTCCGCTCTTTCGAACGGGACCTTTCCTGATCATGTGACCACCGTGACGCGTCATCACGGCGGTCACATGATTCCTAAACCACGCCCCCACTGCCCCGCCTCCCGGCGTCAGAATCTCTTAAAGGGCCGGGAGGCGGCGGCGTCAAGGGGTTAATGGCATCCCAGTCTTAGTCCATAGGGTTCAATATTAAGTTGGCCTACCCTTTGCAGCTATAACAGCTTCAACTCTTCTGGGAAGGCTGTCCACAAGGTTTAGGAGTGTGTCTTTGGGAATGTTTGACCATTCTTCCAGAAGTGCATTTGTGAGGTCAGGCAATGATGTCAGATGAGAGGGCCTGACTCACAGTCTCCACTTTAATTCAACCCAATGGTGTTCTATCAGGTTGAGGTCAGGACTGTCAAGTTCCTCCACCCCAAACTCTCCCATGTCTTTATGAACCTTGCTTTGTGCACTGGTGCGCAGTCATGTTGGAACAGGAAGCGGTCATTCCAAAACCATTCCCACAAAGCTGGGAGTATGAAATTGTTCTTGGTATGCTGATGCCTTAAGATTTCCCTTCACTGGAACTAAGGGGCCAAGCCCAACCCCTGTAAAACAACCCCACACCATAATCCCAACTCCACCAAACTTTACACTTGGCACAATGCAGTCAGGCAAGTACCGTTCTCCTGGCAAATGCCAAACCCAGACACATCCATTGGATTGCCAGACAGAGAAGCACGATTCATCACTCCAGAGAACACACCTCCACTGCTCAAGAGTCCAGTTGCGGTGTGCTTTACACCACTGCATCCGATGCTTTGCATTGCACTTGGTGATGTAAGGCTTAGATGCAGCTGCTTGACCATGGAAACCCATTCCATGAAGCTCTCTACGCACTGTTGTGCTAATCTGAAGGCCACATGAAGTTTGGAGGTTTTTAGCTATTGACTCTGCAGACAGTTGGTGACTTCTGCGCACTGTGCTCTTCAGCATGTGCTGATCCCGCTCTGTCATTTTACGTGGCCTGAGTTGCTGTTGTTCCCAGTTGCTTCCACTTTGCTAAAATACCAATCACAGTTAAGTGTGGAATATTTAGTAGCAAGGAAATGTCACGGATGAACTTATTGCACAGGTGACAATCATGGTACCACTCTTGAATTCACTGAACTTCTGAGAGTGACCCATTCTTTCACAAATGTTTGTAGAAGCAATCTGCATGCCTAGGTGCTTGATTTTATACACCTGTGGCCATGGAGGTGATTGGAGCACCTGAATCCAATGATTTGGAGGGATGCTCCAATACTTTTGGCAATATAGTGTAGCTGCCAAGCATTCTAATGCAGGCCATAGATGGGTCGAAAATCGGCCGATTTTTCAGCCGAAAATAAAATCAGCCGATTTTCTGATCGTTAGTGGGCTAATTGTTTGGCCATTTTTCAGTATTTTGGCAGATTTTTTTTATCGGTAAAGTTGGAAAAAAATTGGCCGATTCTGCCGATCGCCCGATTTTCCCGGCAATGATGGGCAAATCGGCCGATCTTTTTACCGATAAAAAAATCTGCGCATGAGCAATGACCTGCAAGAGGAAGACAAAAAGAAGAAGAAAAAAGAAGAAGAGGATGAAGAAGAGGAAGCGGAAGAAGAAGAGGATGAAGAAGAGGAAGAAGAGGAAGAAGAAGAAGAGGAGGAAGAAGAAGAATAGGAAGAAGAGGATGAAGAAGAGGATGAAGAAGAAGAAGAGGATGAAGAAGAAGAAGAGGATGAATAAGAGGATGAAGAGGATGAAGAAGAGGAGGAAGAAGAAGAATAGGAAGAAGAAGAGGATGAAGAAGTAGAATAGGATGAAGAAGAGGAAGAAGAAGAGGATGAAGCAGAGGAAGAAGAAGAGGAAGAAGAAGAGGATGAAGAAGAAGAAGAGGATGAAGAAGAAGAAGAAGAGGATGAAGAAGAGGATGAAGAAGAAGAGGATGAAGAAGAGGATGAAGAAGAAGAAGAAGAGGAAGAAGAGGATGAAGAAGAAGAAGAGGATGAAGAAGAAGAAGAGGAGGAAGAAGAGGATGATGAAAAGGAAGAAGAGGATGAAGAAGAGGAAGAAGAAGAGGAGGAAGAGGAAGAAGAAGAATAGGAAGAAGAGGATGAAGAAGAGGATGAAGAAGAGGAAGAAGAAGAGGAAGAAGAAGAGGATGAAGAAGAAGAAGATGATGAAGAAGAAGATGAAGAAGAGGATGAAGAAGAAGAGGATGAAGAAGAGGAGGAAGAGAAGAATAGGAAGAAGAAGAATAGGAAGAAGAAGAGGATGAAGAAGAAGAATAGGAAGAAGAAAAGGATGAAGAGGAGGAAGGATGAAGAGGAGGAAGAAGAAGAGGAGGATGAAGAAGAGGATGAAGAAGAAGAAGAAGAAGAGGATGAAGAAGAGGAAGAAGAAGAGGAAGAAGAGGATGAAGAAGAAGAGGAGGATGAAGAAGATGAAGAAGAGGATGAAGAAGAAGAAGAGGAAGAAGAAGAGGATGAAGAAGAGGAAGAAGAAGAAGAGGATGAAGAAGAAGAGGATGAAGAAGAAGAAAAGGATGAAGAAGAGGATGAAGAAGAGGAAGAAGAAGAGGAAGAAGAAGAGGAAGAAGAAGAAGAGGATGAAGAAGAGGAGGAAGAAGATGAAGAAGAGGAGGAAGAAGAAGATGAAGAAGAGGAAGAAGAAGAGGGTGAAGAAGAAGAAGAGGATGAAGAAGAGGAGGAAGAAGAAGAATAGGACGAAGAAGAGGATGAAGAAGAGGAGGAAGAAGAAGAATAGGATGAAGAAGAGGATGAAGAAGATGAAGAAGAGGATGAAGAATAAGAGGAAGAAGAGGAAGATGAACAAGAAGAGGAGGAAGAAGTAGAAGAAGAGGAAGAAGAAGAGGAATTCCAGTCCTGCAAAAAATCTCCCTGCAGAGAGCTCCGCTATTTCTTTGACAGTTCCTTGACATTTATAGCGCTTGCAACAATGTATCTATTTGTTTCCGAATAAAAACATCTGTATCCTAAATGGATACAAATACATTGTTGCAACCGCTATAAATGTCAAGGAACTGTCAAAGAAATAGCGGAGCTCTCTGCAGGGACACTTTTTGCCGGCTGTAGACAGGATGAAAATTGGCCGATTTTTTTTTTACCGTTGCTGGTAACGTCGGCCGCTTGAACGACCGATTTTTCGTTTTTTAAAGAAAAATCGTCCGATGTTCGACCCATCTATGGCCTGTATAAGTTTAATAAAGTGCTATGTTGTCCAAACACACTAGTTTCCTATGATCCTGCAGATTCCCTTCACCATCACAGTGCATACAGAAGGATTGCTTTTTGTAGGGATGACAGACTGCTGTTGGCTGTGCTGATCACTGCCTGATGAATTTGTGGATTAAAAAATCTCATGTGTATTATCATGTTGTGTTCACATGTTTTATAGAGATATACTATGTACTTTTTTTCTATTTCTAAATTATGGTGAGCAGGTTACAACAGGTTCCAAACAATATTTTGTTTTGCAAATGTAAAGGCATGAAAATCAATATGACGAGGTAGTGACATTTCTCCCTTTTCACCTAAGAAGAATTAATTTAGTAATATTTGAAGCCAATACAGAGCAATAGCTTATTGTGCAACATTGAATGTCTGGAACTGAAGGTGGAGTCACTCAGACAAATGTTGTTAAATACACTGAGTTCCAATTATGGAAGTTTGAAATGCAATAATTACAATGGTTTTAAAACAATGTAATTGTCATGAAGCATTTAGAGCAAAGCCATAAAAACAAGTAGCAAGAAGATTTAGGAGAAAAATTCCAGTTTAAACTTTTTTTTTATGTTGAATAGAGTGGAGAAGTATGAATAACTAGGTCAGGATTTTTTGTTGACACCACTGGAAAAAACCTGCATGTTCTTTCCTAGTTATATCAGAGAAATCTCTTCAATAGGAATCTTCCATGCACATGTTTTTGTACTTTGAGGAGTGTTGCAGCACACTGTATTAGGAAGCCGATTAAAAATGCAACATACCTCAACGAATGAAAAAATAGTGCGTGCTGAGTGAATAGGCCCCTCCTATATATTATTGACTGTACTAGGCATTATCACCCAAACCGTCCTCTCCACTCCTCCCAAGACCTCCTGCTCTCCAGTTCCTCCCACATTCACCTCCAGGACTCCTCCAGAGCCTCTCCCATCCTCTGGAACTCCCTGCCCCAGTATGTCCGGTCATGCTCCTAGCCTGTCCACCTTTAAGCGATCCTTGAAAACTCATTTATTCAGGGAAGCGTACCTCACCACCACCTAAGAACTGTACTTAAGTCACCTCCATCAGGTCAGCCCCTACAGCTATTACCTTTTATATCACCTCCCCATCCCTTTAGATTGTCAGCTCCATGAGCAGGGCCCTCCTATTCCTTCTGTATTGAACTGTATTGTAATTGTACTGTCTCCCTTTATATTGTAAAGTACTGCATACATTTTTGGAGCTATATAAATCCTGTATAATAATAATATTAGGTATTATACCTATTTTACTAAAATTTTACATTAGCCAAAAAGGGACATCCCCCTCCTAAAACCCCATATGCATCCCTGGTCATTATATGGAGCGCAACTACCTGATACAACCACTTTTGCAATGAAGGTCAGTGCAAGTGCCCTGTTACATACAGGATATGGTCATTGTACAATGTAAATGGCAGGATAGTTTATGTATGCCTGGAGATGGGCTTTAATGTTTAATTAATGTGATTCTAAAGGCCCAAGGTTTTTTACCTTCATGCATTCTATACACGAAGGTAAAAAACCTTCTGTGTGCAGCACCCCCCCCCCCCCCAAATCCTTACCTGTGCCCCCTCTGATCCAGCAATGTTCTCGACAGCCTGAGCTGTTTGGGGACTTTTCCTCCTCATTGGCTGAGACAGCAGCAGAAGCCCATTGGCTCCCACTGCTATCAATTACAGCTAGTGAGAGAGGAGGGGTGGGGCCGAGCCGACTTATGGACACATAGAGCAGCAGCTCAGGTGCCTCCTGGGTGAGAACCTTTCCCAAGGGGCACTGATTGAGAGGGAGGAGCCAGAAGTTTTGTGAGGGACCCGAAAAGAAGAAGGATCAGGGCTGCTCTGTTGAAAACCACTGCACAGAGTAGGTAAATATAGACATGGTTATTATTTTAGAAAAAAAAACCAAAGCTTTAGTGTCACTTTAACCACTTTGGGGCAGTGAATTGTGGGTAGGCGGCAGCAGCAGGACCAGGTTTACTTCCTGGTTTGGAGCCCCCGCTGACCCCTGCTATCATTCGCTGTTGGAGATGCATGTCAACAGGTCTTGGCCAAGGATTTTGGCTGAGAGTCTGAGGATCTCCTGCAGCAAATGGAGAAGCAGAGCTGTGCCTATGTTTGTAAATACAGGTACATGATCTAGCTCCATCTTCTCTCCCTGGAACCATTTTTTTCCAGGGGAGAAGATAGAGACACCACACGTGAGTAAAAGCAGCACACTGCACCCACACACTTTAGATAGAGACATTTTAACCCCTTGATTGCCACATTAACCCTTGAAATTGCCCCCTGTCACTCTGCCAGTGCCATTAGTACATTGCCAGTGTACAGTATTTTTCACTGATTACTATATTAGTGCCACTAGCGACGTAAGATAGCGTCAGAGTTAGTTAGTGCCCCCCCAGCCCGGGTCACCTAGCGTTAGACTGCTCGCACACTATCGCACTTACGATATACGTGGCTGATCACCGTCATTACTATTTTAGTGTTGATACTGATCAATATATTGATCATGAACAAAACTGTACCAGTGCCCCCTTAGTATTAGTGTCCCCAAAAACACAGTATTAGCATGATCAGCCCTGTTTCCATTAACCTTTTCTGTTTAGGCCCAACACTCCCCCCCACCTGTCAAGGTCCTACCTTTTCCCAGAGGTTATGTTACTCCATGTGCTGGCATCCATCTTGGATTTCTGCTGAGCATGGTGGGAAGCTTTTATGCCTTCAGGTCTCTGAGGTCCATCCCCCAGAGGGGTGTGGCTGAGTACATATAAGCCTGTGATCCGCACATGCTCTTTGCACTTGTGTCTTGTGTCTTTGTCTTGCTACAGCTCTGTGTATACGCTCGTGACTCTTCTGGTATTCTGACTCGGCTTGTGACTAAGACCATTCTCTGTGTTTTCCTTCGATCTGACCTTCCGTTGCTGAACCTGGCCCGTGACCTGTGATTCTCTGTCTACTGTTCTGTACTGTTTTGTCCCGTTGTTGTCGACCCGGCTTGCCTGACTACGCTATTGTCATTCTCACCAGCTACACGCCATTGGCGGCGGCCATTACCGCAGCCGGGGTGTCTCGGGGGCCGCGACCTGGTTCCTGGCTGTGTCAAGTCCATCCACACCATCAGGGGCCCTGGTGAAGGGCAGCCTGGGACTTAGACTCCGCGCCCTGAGGGACTTCGGTCTGTTGGTGGTGGTTGTCGTCAGCCAGTGCGTTACCCTGCCACTAGGCCTACCTGTCCGTTCCACAGCCCTGCCCTGACACCACCTCTAACAAGTAGTGCAGTGTTAGTGTAATTTCTGATCACTGTCACCTGTGATACATTGTACACAAAACCTTAGTGATAGCAGAATCAAGTCTGATCTCTGCTAGCACTAGCAGTTGAATTTTATTGGTAGCCAGGTTCCCTATTTGCCGTGAATCGCACTAGGTTTAGAGCCCAAAATGTCCCAAAAAAGGTACACTAGTGAAGAGGTCTTCAGGATTCTGAGCATGTCAGATGAGAGCGAAGGGGAAGCCTCTCTGACAGAATCTGTCTCAGAATAAGAACCTGTAGAAAGCAGTGGCACCTCGACAGGTAGCTCAGACAATGAAGAAGAGGTTCATTTTAGGTCCCTGAGTGCTGGTACTAGTGCCTCACTACCTTTTGGTGAACTGGCAAGCACCAGCAACCTAGTATATCCTGGTCTTTTTTTATACCAGCACTGCGGTATCACTTGGTGAGTCCCATTGTCAAGGTCAAGATCAGAGACCAGTAGCTATAGCAGCAGACCAACCAACAGGATAGGTAAACAAGCAGGTCACCCTGGGAAATGATGCAGGCTCATCTGAGGTGTGGGGTCTAAGCACTAACCAATATTCACCAGAGCTCCTGATGGTGGGGTTTTGAGCTATTCTGGAATTTTAGAGCCTCTGAAACTATGATAGGTAGTGAGGATATGAAATGAGGAAATTACGCACCTTCAGGCTCTCAAAGGGGTCATTGCATTTCGGGCTCTTGTACGCAGCTAGGCTCCTAAAAAGTCTCACACCTGTGGTATCCCCATATTTGGGAGAAGTAGCAAAATATATTTTGGGGTGTAATTCCACATATACCCATGTCATGGGTGAGCAATATATCATTTAATTGACAAATTTGTGTAATTTTTTTTTTCCATATTCCAAAAACTTGTGGTTAAAACAAATATCTTGCATTGACTCAACATGCTTCTCAGTAAATAGCTTGTGGTGTCTTATTTCCAAAAAGTGAGGAAGTAAAATGAGGAATTTACATCCAATCAGGCATTCAAACGGGTCATTGGATTTTGGGCTCCTGTATGTGGCTAAGCTGCCAAAATGTCTCTCACATGTGGTATCCCCATACTCAACAGATGTAGCAGAATATATTTTTGGGTGTAAAACATATACCCATAGCATGTGTGAGCAATATATCATTTAAATGACAACTTAGTGTAAAAAAAAAAAGTTTTTTTTGTCATTTTCCAAAAACTTATGGAAAAAAAAATCTTCCATGGACTCAACATGCCTCTCAGCAGATAGCTTAGGGTGTCTACTTTCTGGAAAGGGGTAATTTGGGGTGTTTTTGTGCTATCCTGGCATTTTAGCACCTCAGCAAATGTGATAGGCAGTCAGAAAGTAAAAGCTGCTTAAATTCCAATATATATATGCCATAGTTTGTAGACGCTATAACTTTCACACAAACAAATGAATATACACTTATTGGGATTATTTCTAAAAAAGATATGTAGCAGAATACATTTTGGCCTAAATTTATGACTACATTTTGGCCTAAATTTATGACTACATTTTGGCCTAAATTTATGACTAACTTTGAGTTTATTGGATATTTTTTTATAACAGAAAATAGAAATTGTTTTTTTTAAATGTCGGTCTTTTTTCCTTTATATCACACAAAAAATACAAAAAACCCAGTGGAGATCAAATACCACCAAAAGAAAGCTCTGTTTGTGTTAAAAAAAAGGACATACTTTTTTTTTGGGTACATGACTGTGCAATTACCAGTTGAAATAGCGCAGTGCCGAAGAGCAAAAAATGGCCTGGTCATTAAGGGGGGTAAGTCTTTCGAAGGGCAAGTGGTTAACATCTAATGTTATATATGCTTTCTGTTTAGTTTCCATCCAAAGTTTACAGCGGGTAAAATTAAGTACTGAACTTGTCACCATTTTTCCCATAATCTGGAAGTGGAATAAACCGGCCATAAACAGGCCACTACCAGGTGCTCCTCACAAGATTTGAAAAGAGTGAAAATAATTATCATAAGAATTGTCCAAGAGCCAATGACCACTTGTGGAGAGCTTCAGAAAGACAATGAAGGAATGTTGAATGTACCAAGACATTATTGATAAAAATCTGCTGTCATCTACCAGGATGATGAAGATGAAACAAGGGTGGACATTTCAGCAAGACAATGATCCCAAACACAAAGCCAAGGAAACTCTCAATTGGTTTTCAAGAATGAACGTAAAGCTGCTAGAATGGGCCAGCCAATCACCTGACTTGGACCCAACAAAAAATGTATGGAAAGAACTAAAGATCAGAGTTCATAGAAGAGGACAAGAAGATTTGAAGACAGTGTGGAAGAATGGGCAAAAATCAAACCTGAGCAATACATGCAACTAGTTTCTACATACAGGAGGCGTCTTGAAGCTGATTACAAACAAAGGATTTTGTATAAAGTATTAATTAAATGTCAGTTAGCGTGTTTAATACCTTTTCCCTGTGTCATTCCATTTTATTACACATAACATAATTCCTAAACATATTTGTTTTGGTTTCTTTGTATGTATGGATTGCAAGAGCTGTTACCCACATGTTGTGAAAATGTCATGTCAATAGCACCTTTAGAAATATATTTGCTGAGAAAATTGGAGATGTGTTCAATACTTATTTTACCCACTGTATGTTTGCATAAAGAAAGTAATAAGGAAGGCAGGGAGTACAATTATGACTTTTTTGTGAAACTTAACTTATCATTTAATACCTGGATTTGTAAGTTATGTCTTAAATCCAAAAGGAAAATGTAATGCCTTAATAATGCATGAAGCCTTCCCCTTTAATAATCACACAGTACTGAAATGCCAGTTGTATCACATATTGCTGTTACATACTGCATATGGGTATCTGGTGAATCAGAAACATTTTTAGATGTAAAGGTGTAAGATTGCTTGTTTAAAAAACAGAATTTTTTTAGAAACTTGATGTACAAGATAAATGTTTCTCTGGGATTATCAGAGAATGATAGAACCAGACACTGAGCAATTCCCTCTGATAATTATCTGTTGAGACATCCTTAAGGGAGATAAAACGCTCAAATCAGCTGAGAATGCTATCACTACAAAGATTTTTCTATATTTTCTAATGGCAGCTTTGTGTTTATCTCTAAATATAACCAATTAAGAGTTATATATCTGTTTCTTGCTTTCGGCGTAAGTGGAAGCCATGCTGTATCAGCTGCCTCCAACTTTTTTTACTTATAACATTGTTTAACTTTTGGTTCTCCAGTACCAGGTCCAATCTCACTTATATAAATCCCGACTTTTGGATTTTCTTTTACTTTCATTTTCAATGATAATGGTAAATACAAGACAAATAGAGGGGGTGAATCTCTCTAATGGAGCACAGACAGCAATAACAATGGACTAGGGATTCTAATCCGTCTGCACTCTATTCAAATCAAACAAAGAAATGTATTGCCTTTACTTTTACTTTAAATGTTCAGGTTTCAGATTTTGGAAAGGTACAGGGGATATATTAACCACTTGCCTACCAGGCACTTTTACTCCCTTCTAGCCCAAATTAATTTTCAGCTTTGAGCGCTATTGCACTTTGAATGACAATTGCGCAGTCATGCAACACTGTACCCGTTGGAAATTTTTATAATTTTTTTCACACAAATAGAGATTTCTTTGGTGGTATTTGATCACCACTGGGTTTTTTATTTTTTGCACTATTAACGAAAAAAGAGCAAATCTGAAAAGACACGTTTTTTCTTTGTTTCTATTATAAAATTTTGCAAACGGGTACATTTTCTCCTTCACTGAAATGTGTTGATGAGGCTGCACTGATAGGCAGCACTGATAGTTACTAATAGGCAGTACTGATGGGCACTGATGAGGCGGCACTAATAGGCAGCACTGATGGGCACTGATAGGTTAGTATTGATGAGGAGGCACTAATGATGCTGCACTGACATGCAGCACTGATGGGCACTGACTGGAGGCACTAACTGGTGGCATTGACGGGTGACCCTGATGGGTGGCACTGCTGGGCACCGATCATCCTGCTCACATGGGGTTAACCCTGCAACGAGAGCACACCCCTACCTATTGATTGGCTCCATCTGTGTAGCAGAAGGTGAAGCCAGCACTGGACATGCCCCATTCAATCACTAGCCGCCTACCTGTTACAGCTGGAGGATCGTGTGTGCCAGTGTGTGTACTGGAGATGTACGGACTGATCCTCCAATCAGAGACTGCTAACCACCTGGGGTCCTGTGCTAATGTCATCACTTTTCATCAACATTTCACTGCTACATGGATTACTGATTTTGTATATGAAGAGTAAAGATACCATCATTCCCTCATCATTCCCTATGTATGAGGAGAGGGGAACTCTGCAGAGAAATGAAAAATACATACAAGAGGTCCATATGCCACACAGAGAAAGTGCTGGCCTGTGCTGTACCCAGTCGCCCCTCGGTGGCAGTGTGCCCTAGGTGGCTGCCTAGTGAAAGCACCGGCCCTGGTGGTGGCTGTACTGGTTTTCTTTTTTAGAGTCTAGCTTCAATTTGTTAGTGTATCTAAATCTGCTAGTACAACTAACATCACCCCCTTCCCCAGACTTGTGCAAAGGTGTCTTTGTAGTTCCTCAATCCAGAGTGTAGGCAACCAATACAGACAGGGTGTTATTGGCCAGATCACCAGGTAAAAAGAGAGGGGGAAAAAAACCCCTAAAAAATAAAATGAATGCAGCTGCCACAGCTATAATTGGTAAGCTGCAACATGTTACTTTTTTTGTTTTTGGGTTTAATACCGCTTTAAAGCTGTGGATACCAGAATTGTCCTCAGTGTGCTGTCCCACTAGTAATTGGTTACTAGTAGCAGTGGAGTGCTGTGTCACCTGTGGTGATGCCTCCGATTTGGATCAATCACTGGAGGTGAAGGTAATGGTCACAACCTTATGATTAGGCCTCATTTGCACAGGCAAAACCATACTGCACCTGTACTACACCATATGCCATATGCCCATGTTTATCTGCACAGGGATGCACAGATGTTTCATGCAACCCAATACAAGCAGTCATATTGATGCCAATTGGGACACAGAAGCTGTATGGACACAGCAGATGCTTTCAATCTGACATCCATGTGGGTGCACAGCCCCAAACACACACTCTCTGCACACCATACACTGTATGGTGTAGTGCACCCTGTGTGAACGAGGCCTAACAACTCATCAAACCATGCCACACAGACATCCATAGGGGTGAAGAAGCGGTGTACGGCTTTATGGTGGCACTATACAAAATCCAGCAGAGAAGAGAAAACCAGCAAACCAACTCGAGTCTGAAGCAGGATTTCATGAAGTACCATATTACTATTGATGTAACTTTTCTGCTGTTAAGAGACTTTAGTATATTCTACCTCAGCATCTACTTATTGGTGTGCTGATTTTGTCTTTATTGCAAATTTTTATTGCTGTCTGTGTCTCTAATAAGGAGATTCCTCCTCTATATTTATCTTGGTGACTGGCATAACTGACAGCAAAAGAAAATCCTAAATTTTGAGTTGGCACCAGAACATGAATAGAGGGCAATTCTACCCAATGGGACACAGATGTAAAAAACTGGCAGGTGTTGTAACCCTCCCTTACCCTATCCAAAATGAAAAAAATAAATCATCTTTATTTCTGCTTTAACCACTCCCCAGCCTATTGTACAATGGGACTTTTGTCAGTCCAGGTGGCCGTCATATGATGTCCTCCCGGAACGTGCCTCACGTGTTGAGCCACTGCAGTGAGATCTGTCACTGGCTGTGTCCACTGGACAACTACCGATAACAGATCATTGCACCGGCCGCTGCCAGTGCCAGGTGATTGCTATGACCAATTACATGACAATTGAAAACAATGAAGGCCTTTAAGAGCTGATTCACACATGTGCGGTGCAGACTGAAGCTCAGGTTTCACAGCTAATTGATACAATAGTTGTTCAGCGGTTCAGGTCAGGATTAGCTCAGGATTTTATCCTGTTCACATATGCGTTTTAGAAACAGTTCCAATAGAAGTCAATAGCCAGTAATCTGCACCTGAAATGAAAGGCACTGCTCAGAAATGGTATATGACTCTTTTTAAAACCAATCTGCACCACCATTGCACCAGACAAATGTGAACAGGCACCATAGGAAGCAATGTTATTTCACATCATGCGGATTGAATGCCGTCGAAACCACATATAATCTGCATACATTTGAACCGGAATTGATTCATGCCATTCATTGTGTACAATTTTGTTGCTAGCTGTGATTGGTTACAGTGATCACATAGTACAGACAGGGCCAATCACCGCCCATACGTGCCATGTGATTAGCCATGTGCCATGTGGTCAATCACAGCTAATCACAACAACACAAACTGAATGAATCAATTTCATCTAGTAAAAATGGTTGCTCATATTAATGAAATTCAATTGTATAAGTAATCATAATGTGTAAAAGAAAAAAAAAGTCCTGATTACTTACCCAGAGTAGTACAATGTTACTATGGTAACATTATGGTGCTCTAGTCACAGTGTTTTAAAAAAAAATCGTAAATCGTAATAAAAAAGAAAAACATTTTTTAAAAAATGTTTTTTGTTTTTGTTTTGTTTTTACATACTATCACCAGTCAGTGTTCCTGATCACCACCACATCAGGTATAGGATTATGCTGTACTGAACTGGTGATAGTATGTAAACAAAATTAAAAATATTTTCTTTAATGTCTTCATTTTCAAAAAAACTATTCCAAAATAATTACAACTTCTAAAAACTCGCCATGCCTCTTACTTAATACCTTGGAGTGTCTACTTTCCAAAAATGGGTAATTTGGGGGGTATTTATGCTGTCCTGACATTTTTGGGCCTCAAGAAATGAGAAGTGATCGATTTTCATATATATATATATATATATCGATCGATCCCGATGAACTGATATATATATATTTATATATATATATATATATTATTATTATTATTATTACTACGAGTTTATATAGCGCCAAAGGGTTTGCTCAGCGCTGTACAATAGGGGGGACAATACATGGCACAGTACAACAACAACAAACAACGTACGAGGGGTAAGAGGGCCCTACTCTTACGAGCTTACAATCTAGGAATATACACAAACACCATAGTTTGTGGACTGTATACCTTTCCTATACCAAATAATAAACACTGATTTGGGTTATTTTCACGAAAGAAATGTAGCAGAATACATTTAGCCTAAATTTATCAAGAAATATTTATTTGCTAAATTTTATTACAGAAACAAAGAAAAATGTGGGGAGATTTTTCAAAATTTTCAGTCTCTTTTTGTTTATTTAGCAAGAAATAAAAAAATCCAGTGGTGTTTAAATACCATCAAAAGAAAGCACTATTTGTGTGAAAAAAAATTATAATAATTTCATATGGGTTCAGTGTTGCATGTCATACAAAGTTCGACAGTGCTGCAAGCTGAAAATTTGTCTGGGCAAAAAGAGGGTGCAAGTGTCCGGTATTGAAGAGGTTAAAGCAGACCTTCATCCTCCCCAACTGCTTAGCAATCCTCCCACTCCCGGTCTCACTGTTAGCCTTTTTATTTCATCCTAATATACACTTTTTGGGTAGGACATCTCCTGGGATTTTCACCTAGGCAAGAATAATATCCCCCTGGCCCACAGCCTCCGAAAATACCCACACCCTAGGTCCCTAATCGCAAGATTACTGTACTATGTATATGTGTCACCAGGGGCCAGGTGGCTCTTCCTGTTTCTTGCAGCTGGCCCCCTAATTACACACAGGAGTACATACACATCATCAGCAAGGACCTAGAAGAGACAGCAGCCCCCTAATGATGTCACTGAAGAAGATGGTGGTGCAGGATCCGGTTTATGGTGGATGATCAGCAGACTGCAACAGGACAAAGCCAGATCCAAAAGACTTCAGAGTATGTAATCTGATGATAAAAAGATAAGAGAAGATTAAAATAAAATTGCACTGCGGTATGAAGTTCCTCTTTAACTGCTTGCCTACCGGGCCAATTTTGACATTTTTCATGTACATGTTAAATTCAACATTTATTTTTGCTAGATGATGACTTAGAACCCACAAACATTACATATTTTCCGAAAGCAGAGCCTCTGAAGAATAAAATGGTGGTTGTTGCAACTTTTTTGTGCAGCCATTATCAAATGCAAATTTGCAGAAAAAGATACAGTTAAAGGAAATTTAGTGCACACAAAACACCAATATAATACCTAAATTATTTGGAAAAATATAAAAGATGATGTTGCACCCAGTAAATAGATACCAAAAATGTCAAGGTATAAATTTGTTGCACTTGTGAAATGGCAAAAAAACTAAAGTGCCTAAAATTGTCCACAGGTGATGCTTTAACAGCCTTTGCATGATATCAGTTTAGAGTTACATGTGAGATATACTGCTAGAATTATTGCTCTCACTTTGACGTCTGGTGCAATACCTCACGTGTGGTGCAATCACCGTTTACATATGTGTGTGGGACCTACATGCACTTTTGCCTGTGAGCATGGGGGGACGGGCGTGCTTTTACATTTTTTTTTTATTTAAATTTTACTTTTATACTTTTTTAATTTTTTTTCATTTAACTTTATTGTTATCACAAGGGGTGAAAAAGACCCCTAGTGACCACTTTGGGCAGTGACAGGTACTCTTTATATCTCCTCTGCCCTTCAAAACATCTGATCAAACACAGATCTCTTTGATCAGCTCCTTCACTGACTGAACTGGCCAGGGTATGACAGCTCTGAAACTGAAAGTGACAAAATCCTTGCTTAATTAATCATAGAGGAGATGGGGGACTGGATGTTCCTTCACCTCCTTTCTGGGCAGCCAACCAAACCGCTTGCAGCAGTCCTGGGCTTTCTGGTGGAATGGTGGCAGGTGAGAGGCTTTTTTGAGCTTGGTAAAAGTGATTGGGTGTCTGCAAAGCGTATTAAATCACCTATATTGGAAAGCAGATTGCTGGCTCTAAAATTAACAGGACCAGGGCCTGTTTCACACCTATGCAGGTTGCAGTTTATGTGTTTTCCCAATGCGGTTTCCATTTTTTTATATGTGTCTTTTTCAAGGCACTGTATGTTGGGCAGCAAGCTGTTAAAGTGCTGGTGCTATCTGTGTGGATATAAAGCTGGGATATCATCCTAAGGCCTCATGCACACTTGCCTTTTAGCCCCATTTATTAGATCCCAGCACTTTGGTGTGGACACTTGGCACAGGCGCATCATCCAGCCTCGCAGTCTGTAAACTCTATGAGAGTGTGTCAGCTGCTGTGCCTTGATGGTGCACTTAAAGATTCTAACATTTAGGCCCCATTCACATATCACATAGTGGGGACAATTATTCCCATTCTTAATTTTGTGTGCGCAATATTCATGTGAGTCACGCATAGCGCAGCCTATTCACTTGAATGGGCTGTCCTATGCATGTTTTTCAAGCAGTGGAAGCTCATGCACCTTTTTAGGCGATAAGCTTCGTGCAATTTTATAAATGTGTGTTTTGCTGCATTTCTGACAATCTTGGCAAATTAATGGCACCCAAATGTGTACCACGTGTTTAGCTGTGATTCCAAATCGCGAACGTGCCCTTGCGGCGGAACGTGCCCAGGAACACAAACAATTCAGGTACTTGTCCCTGAAGCTTTGCAGGCTGTTGCCAGTGTTTGGATGGTGCACCTGTGCCTTTTGCTGACACCAAAATGCCAGCATCTCATACATCAGTGCTAAAAGACCAGTGCCCTTGAGGTCCCATTACAACTGGCTTTCATAAACTATGACCCCCCCCCAGACAGATCATGATCCGGATACATGAGCCCCTTTGCAAACAATATATTGGGACGCCTGCCTTTACACGTACATGAACTTTAATGGTATCCTAGTCCGTAGGGTTCAGTATTGAGTTGGCCCACCCTTTTCAGCTATAACAGATTCATCTCTTCTGGGAAGGCTGTCCACAAGGTTTAGGAGTGTGTCTATGGGAATGTTTGACCATTCTACCAGAAGTACATTTGTGAGCTTGGGCACTGATGTTGGATGAGAAGACCTGGCTTGCAGTCTCCGCTCTAATTCATCCCAAAGGTGTTCTATCGGGTTGAGGTCTGGACTCTGTGCAGGCCAGTCAAGTTCCTCTACCCAAACTCGCTCATCCATGTCTTTATGGACCTTGCTTTGTGCACTGGTGTGCAGTCATGTTGGGATAGGAAGGGGCCATCCCCAAACTGTTCCCACAAAGATGGGAGCAGGAAATTGTCCAAAATGTCTTGGTATGCTTACGCCTTAAGGGTTCCCTTCACTGGAACTAAGGGGCCAAGCCCAACCCCTGAAAAACAACCCCACACCATAATCCCCCCTCCACCAAACTTTACACTTGGCACAATGCAGTCAGGCAAGGACTGTTCTTCAAGCAAAACCAAACCCAGACATGTCCGTCGGATTACAAGTGGAGCATGATTGGTCACTTCAGAGAACATGTTTCCACTGCTCTAGAGTCCAGTGGCGGCGTGCTTTACACCACTGCATCCGACACTTTGTATTACACTTGATGATGTAAGGCTTGGATGCAGCTGCTTGGCCATGGAAACCTATTCCATGAAGCTCTCTATGCACTGTTGTTGTGCTAATCTGAAGGCCACGTGAAGTTTGGAGGACTTTAGCTATTGACTCTGCAGTTGGCAACTTCTGCTCACTGTGTGCTTCGGCATGAGCTGACCCCCTTTCATTTTATATGGCCTACCACTTCGTGGCTGAGTTGCTGTTGTTCCCAGTTGCTTCCACTTTGTTATATTACCACTAACAGTTGACCGTGGAATATTTAGTAGCAAAGAAATTTAATGGATGGGCCTAATGCCCAGGTGACAACCTATCACAGTACCACGCGTGAATTCACTGAGCTCCTGAGAGCGACCCATTCTTTCACAAATGTTTGTAGAAGTAGTCTGCATGCCTAGGAGCTTGATTTTATACACCTGTGGCCATGGAGGGGATTGAATCCAATGGTTTGGAGGGGTGTCCCAATACTTTTGGCAATACAGTGTACTTCAGGTATACCCAGTCTATCAAGAGCCCTGAGGTGAACTAGCAACACACATAGAACATTCTACCAATCTAGGAGCTCCTGACACACTCAGTCCCTACATTCCAGAACTCCAGTCAGGGACCTCCCCCGTGCCCCGCCCACACCATTGTCGTCTCCCTCCGCCCAAACACTCGACGCAGCTGTCATCTCAACCAAACATGAGACGCGGCTACGTCAGCATACGCTCGACGAATGTGCGCGATTCATTCCCCTGCCACGCCTTCCGTCATTCATTGGCTATGGACAGTTCTGTTAGTAGCTAACGGAGGCTAGCAGGTTAGGTGTGCCTGCTATCAGACGGAGGGGAGCCCCGCCTGCAACCGTCACACCGGCCGCGGCTTGGCGCAGGCTGGATCGGAGAACGCGGTGACGTGGGGGGGAGAGCCGGGGCTACAGGCAGCAACCATGGCCGCGGTAATGTCTCTTCGGCTGTGTCCGCCTATGTCTGCTGGGGACAGGGGGACCGGCTGCTTCCGCCTACACCGTGTCTCTTCTATAGGGGAGGTGTACTCTCCAGTGTGGATTCCACGACTACAGCTCCCCGCCTCAGCCTGGCAGTCGTACGAGGGCTGTAGAGGGCAGAGCTCAGTGTAGACGGGGCGGTGGGTGAGGAAGTTCACTTCTAGGAGCCGCCATAGTGCTCCCCGGATTCCTGAGCTCTCCACAAAGAGTCTTCACTGGACGGCCGGGACAATGGCTGCCGGGGAGGGGTAACGTTTGTTCAACTTTCTGACGAATCCGTGTCCGCTGTGGTGTCCTGTGTATTATCACAATGTTGGGGAACGGGTCCGTCATACGGGGCTTACTGAGAGTACTGAGCCCCCAAGTGAAGGAAGAGCTGAGAGTACTGAGCCCCCAAGTGAAGGAAGAGCTGAGAGTACTGAGCCCCCAAGTGGAGGAAGAGCTGAGAGTGCTGAGCCCCCAAGTGGAGGAAGAGCTGAGAGTGCTGAGCCCCCAAGTGGAGGAAGAGCTGAGAGTGCTGAGCCCCCAAGTGAAGGAAGAGCTGAGAGTGCTGAGCCCCCAAGTGAAGGAAGAGCTGAGAGTGCTGAGCCCCCAAGTGAAGGAAGAGCTGAGAGTGCTGAGCCCCCAAGTGAAGGAAGAGCTGAGAGTGCTGAGCCCCCAAGTGAAGGAAGAGCTGAGAGTGCTGAGCCCCCAAGTGAAGGAAGAGCTGAGAGTGCTGAGCCCCCAAGTGAAGGAAGAGCTGAGAGTGCTGAGCCCCCAAGTGAAGGAAGAGCTGAGAGTGCTGAGCCCCCAAGTGAAGGAAGAGCTGAGAGTGCTGAGCCCCCAAGTGAAGGAAGAGCTGAGAGTGCTGAGCCCCCAAGTGAAGGAAGAGCTGAGAGTGCTGAGCCCCCAAGTGAAGGAAGAGCTGAGAGTGCTGAGCCCCCAAGTGAAAGAAGAGCTGAGAGTGCTGAGCCCCCAAGTGAAGGAAGAGCTGAGAGTGCTGAGCCCCCAAGTGAAGGAAGAGCTGAGAGTGCTGAGCCCCCAAGTGAAGGAAGAGCTGAGAGTGCTGAGCCCCCAAGTGAAGGAAGAGCTGAGAGTGCTGAGCCCCCAAGTGAAGGAAGAGCTGAGAGTGCTGAGCCCCCAAGTGAAGGAAGAGCTGAGAGTGCTGAGCCCCCAAGTGAAGGAAGAGCTGAGAGTGCTGAGCCCCCAAGTGAAGGAAGCGCTGAGAGTGCTGATTCCCCCGGTCGGGGAAGCGCTGAGAGTGCTGATTCCCCCGGTCGGGGAAGCGCTGAGAATAGTGATGCGGGCCGCGGTGTGGCCGAGGGCAGTGGTTTGTGGGCCGCGGTGTGGCCGAGGGCAGTGGTTTGCGGGCCGCGGTGTGGCCGAGGGCAGTGGTCCGGGCCGCGGGTAATGATCTTGGCTGCGGTAGAGCTGGTAGTATATAATCTGGGTCATGTTAGGGTTCATATTACTCATCCAGGTCATAGAAGAGATGCTAGTACCGATCCAGATCATGGTATAGCTAGTAGAGTTGGTAATGCTCACCTGGGCCATGGTAGAGCCGGTGGTGTGTAGTCCAGGTCACAGTACTAATCTGGCTCATGGTAGAGCTGCTATTACCTATCCAGGTCATATAGAGCTAGTAGTATATAAACCATCCATAGTAGAGCTGGTAGTATTTATTTTAAAGCATAGTAGAGCTGGTTGTACTAATCTGGGCCATTTTAAGGTTTCTTATTGCTGGTACAAGTCATGGAATAGCTGGTAGTATTTATCCAGCTCATGGTATAGCTAGTCCTGGTCAAGGTATACCTGTTAGACTCTATCCAGGTTATCATAGAGTTGGTCGTACTAATCCTGATCATGGAAAAGTGTTAGTACCTATCCAGGTCATGGAAGAGCCGTTAGCATATATCTAGGTCATGTAGAACTGGTAGTATATAATCCATCCATAGTAGAGCAGGTAGTGGATAATCTGGGTCATGGGAGAACTGGTAGTACTAATCTGGGCCAAGTTAGGGATCGTATTACTGTTTTGGGTAATGGTATAGCTGGTAGTACTAGTCCTGGTCATGACGTAACTGTTAGCACCTATCCAGATCATGGTAAAGCCGATGGTACTAATCCGGGTAATGGAAACCTGGTAGTACTTATCCTGGTCACAGCAGAGCCAGTGGTATATAACTGGGGTCGCGATAGAGCCGATGGTATATAAGTATAGAGCCAGTAGTTTATAACTGGGCTTGCGGTAGAGCCGGTAGTCACATTTAGCTGACTGTGAATAATTTCCCCTTTGCTCCTAGTCTGGTAGATATAAGCATGGGCAAAGTTCACTCTCCTCAGTTCCGTCAACATTGTTCAGTTCACAAATCGGTCACCGCAAAATAAGGATTTTTTTGTAAAGTATATTTACACCTTTGCGGTCAAGTTGGAGAACCCCCCCCACTCCCCCACTGTATGTTTGTGTTCCCATTCACACAGCATGCCTAAAATATTTCTTACCTTTTCTAGATTCTTGGTCTTGGGAGCAGATGTATAGAGAAAAATACATAGGCAGCTTGTATTGTCAGCATAGCTTGCAGTGTATAATTAGGAGACAGATTGATTACAAAGTACCAGTAGTACAGACCGGGTTAAATATGGTGAACATAATGCCCCAGCCGCCTTCTTATTACACAGAAAAGGAAAACTTTAAGATTTTTTTCAGCAAGTAAGCATTTTTTGGTCTGTTTTTGTTTACCTCCACTTGGTGCAGCCAGGATTATTAGAACAAACTCCAGAACAGGGGTAACATCACAGAAAACGTATATAAAATCTATAATTCTAACCTTTAACATCTCAGTTTGTACAAAAATCTTATAAAACCTACTTAAAAATAAAAGGTATTGTTATCACTAGCAGCACCACAGCCATATACATAGCCTATGTACCTGTGTGCAGCCATTATTTTTAATGACTAAATAGTTTTTTTTTGTTGTTCTTTGCATAGTTTACACAGTTATATTTTATTTATTCATTTATTGAGCACATTTTTATGAAGCTTTATTAGCTCACAACATACTCTTTCCTGACAGTTGGGTTTATTCTATTTATAGTTCTATTGATGCCCAAGGTAAAAATGTTACATAAGAAATATTCATGTCATTTTTAAAAGGTGTGTCTTTTTTTTTTTTTTTTTTCTTGTGTTTCTCATAAATGTTGCAAGCTAACACATTGTAGCTAAAACTCCTGTTCTGGTTTAAGTTGGCTTGCATAATTAAAAAAAGTTGTTCATAAACCTTGCACTCAATATTCGTATGATAGGTTTATTATTTTTCGGCTTCTGGTAGTAACACACATACCTGTGCCGATGCTAGCTATGTAATTGTTCCATATTGGTTGTCATGTAAACAATACAGAAGCGGTGAATAAAGAGTGTGACTAATGCTAAGATCAGTGTTATTTGCAGCTGTGTGTTTTGCTTAGAGAAGTCTTCTAAGTATAGTAGCCAAAACAAACAGTGTTGCAAATGTACAAAATGAAAGTTCAAATTATAAAAAGGCTCTTCTCAATGTTTTATTGAATGATTCTCTTAGCCAAAAGGATCTGGTAATTGCAACAATGAATGCTTTTCCTTGTTTCTCTGATAGAAATCCACAGTTGTCTTGTATTCAGACCAGTTAATGATGTTTAGAGATGGATAAAGTTTGTGAGGTTGTCCTTCTCTCCTCACGATTGGACATTATGTTGGAATTACTGTGTCCATCCCTTATACTGTAGATTGCTACCATACTGGGATGGAAATTAAATTCGGGCACTTTTAATTGAACAGATGTATTATTTGGAGTATGTAGCAGTTTGTATAAAGGCGGTTTGGAAGGCTAGCTTGCTCCAAATTACTGAATACTGCTTTTCAATTTGTTAGGTTTCTATTCTTGAAATGTATGTTATGCCAGCTCTTGTGGTGAAGCAGGAACAAATCATGAGACAGTTGCTGCCAGCACCATGCTTTGATAAGCACAAAGTAGCTGAACACATTGCTTTCAGAGTTTTGCAGTATTTTAGTCGTGACTGCGTTCTGTAGATTTGTATGGAGCCCAAATGCTGTTCTGTTACATAACTTTACATAAGTGGAAGATAAGGCTAATACTAACTGTTCTTTAAAATGTTGACCCCCCCCACCCCTTCCTACACCACACCCCATCCCACGCCACACAAACACACCCCTAACCTGTATTTAAAAAAATCTACGTAGTCACCTATTTTTGATCCGCTCCGATTCAGTTACGTGATCCTGCAGCTCCAGTGAGCGGCTGCACCACCAGTGGCTGGGCCATTGGAAACTAGGTGACGTTGTGTCTTTGGGAATTCACAACTGTTGCCTAGTGTTCCCTTACACAGGGGAGCCAGAGCTTCTGCATCACATGATCAGAATAAAAATGGTACAGCTTTTTCTTTTTTTTCTTCATACAGGGAATGCAGTATAGACTTTTTTTTTTTTTTTTTTTTTTTTTTTTTTTTACATAGGGTATGCAGTATAGGTAGGATGAGGGGGGAAGGGAACATTTTTAAGAATATTTGTATTCGCCTTTGCTACCACTTTAAAACAAATGTTAATGTGATGCTAAGTGTTTCTAAGGTTAACTAGTAGAATGACTAACCATGTCTTTCTCTCCTTTTGTCTTTATTCAGTGTTATGCATTTGTGAGCCCATATTTATGCTTCTCTTGAGACGTGGTGGAACTCATTCTTCTTTTTTTTTTTTTTTTTTTTAATTTTTTTCTCGTGCCTTTCCTGGAAAATTCCGGTTGTCATCCTGCATAGATCTGGCTTCTCTGACTCGCACAAGACTGTCATAGCAGAACAACCATGGATCTCAAGACTGCAGTATTCAATGCTGCCCGTGATGGAAAGCTACGCCTTCTTTCCAAGTTGCTGGAAAACAAGGCCAAAGATGAAGTCATTTTGCTGATGTCTGAGAAAACCAATGGGGCAACACCTCTTTTAATGGCAGCACGTTATGGTCACCTAGACATGGTAGATTATCTGTTGGATCAGTGCAGTGCCTCTGTGGAAATCGGGGGATCTGTCAATTTTGATGGGGAGACCATAGAAGGAGCACCACCACTGTGGGCTGCATCTGCAGCCGGCCACCTTAAAGTGGTTCAGTCACTACTGGATCATGGAGCTTCCGTGAACAACACAACCCTCACCAACTCTACGCCTTTGCGAGCTGCCTGCTTTGATGGGCATTTGGACATTGTGAAATATCTAATAGAGCACAAAGCCGACTTGGAGGTGGCCAACCGTCATGGCCACACTTGTTTGATGATCTCCTGCTACAAAGGTCATAAAGAGATAGCCCAATTCCTGCTAGAAAAGGGAGCAGATGTTAATAGGAAAAGCGTAAAAGGTAATTTTGCTTCTAGATAATTAAAGAGCTTCTAAGTTAATAGAGCAATAGGAATCCCTCATTTTCCATAATTCCTTTGTAATAATGTCATGAACCGTGCTACTGTGCTCCTTTTGAAGTATTTGGCTTTTGTGTGAATTAAGGTAACCATATATAAAGGGATCTGATTTTCCCCAAACTGTGAGACTGACAGATTATCTTCCACTCATATTTGCGGTAGTTTTCATAGACAGTTTAGATTTTGATTTGTCTTTCCACATATATATAGGCAGAGGAGAGTAACGAAAACTGAAAGCTTTCCTGATGGTCTAAATTCTCTAGTTCTAATAATTAGAGGTTTACTCTTGTGATTTCTATAAGGCTGCTATTACAAGCACAATCATTTTATATTCATATATACATTTTTTTTTTTTGTGTGTGGGGTTTTCACTGTGTGTGTGCTGGGGTTTAATGTAACCAAGTTGCTCATGTGCTGCCCTCTCAGTGGAATGGGCTAATGCTGTGAATATCTGTGAGTAGCCTAACCCATAGACTGAGATTTTTGGTGGTGTTGAACACTCTTTGTGTGTATATTGGCAGCTTACTGGAAACCTTCAAGTCTTTTTTATCTTCTTCTTGATATCACTACATAATGTGTTACTGGCCCTGAGTAAGCAAGCGTGTATGAAGATTTGATTGCACTGCCTGTATGCTGTAGGTTTTTCTAGATCAGTTTATTTGTTAAAGCAGTTGTAAAGTTTACTAACGACAAATACATTATTCTACAGAGGAATCCAGGTTTTGTTTCCTGATATGTGTGTCTATAATGAATTTTCAGGTTACTTTATCGCTGTAGCTCAATGAGCAATCCATGGACCTGCTGGTGGGCATGTCAAGAAAGGGGGGGGGGGTGATGTCATTGCAGTAAATGACATTGCTGCCGAGCTTCTGTGTTTCCATAGTAATGACATGCAGTCAGACCTGGCGGCATAATAAATTCCCTCTTTCCCCAGGCGAATGTACTAGAGGATGAGTGGCTGGAGGGGTCATGGCTTTCCACAGACTACAGAAGAAGTAGGCATGCTGTTCTCTAGCACAGCATGCCTGTATTGACAGTGGGATGACACAAGATGTAAACTAACCATGCTTGCAGCCTGTTGGTAAAACTAGCATAAAATAGTTTGCTACCATTTTAAGCCACCCCATTCATTTGAATGGGCTGCCAGTGCACCAGACAAATCACTAGAATATTAGTCTGAGTTGTGCTGCTTTGCAACTCAAGTGGTTTGGACTTTGTTTATTATTATTATTATAATACAGTATTTATATAGCGCTAAAAAATCTTTGCTCAGCGCTGTACATTATAGTAGGGGACAGAACATGAGACAATACAGTAACAAAACACGAGGGGTTCAAGGGCCCTGTTCTTTCGAGCTTACAATCTAGGAGGGAGGGGATAGTGGTACAGGAGGAAGTGGCTGTGGGGGATGGAGTGGTAGGAGGAGTGGAGGAGATTGGCTGTTAGGTGAGGGCAGGGTAGGCTTCCCTGAAGAGATGGGTCTTCAGGGTGCGCCTAAAGGTGAGGAGGGTAGGTGACAGTCTGATGGATTGGGGTAGTGAGCTCCAGAGGATGGGAGAAGTCCTGCAGTCTGGCGTGGGAGGTGGAGACCAGGGAGCTAGAAAGTAGGAGGTCTTGTGAGGAGTGAAGATTACGGGTAGGGTGGTATTTGGGTATCAGATCGGTGAGGTAGTTTGGGGCAGCATTATGAATGGCTTTGTATGTCTGTGTTAGTAGTTTGAATTTAATGCGTTGGGAAATCGGGAGCCAGTGGAGGGAATGACAGAGGGGGGTGGCAGAAGCAGAGCAGTTGGTAAGGTGGATGAGTTTGGCCACTGAGTTCAGGATAGACTGAAGCGGGGATAGTCTGCGATGAGGTAGGCCGGTGAGAAGGGAGTTGCAATAGTCCAGACGTGAGATAATAAGGGAGTGGACAAGTTGTTTAGTAGTGTCGGGTTAGGAACGAACGTATTTTGGAGATGTCGTGGAGGTGGAGCCTGCATGAGTTTGCCAATGATTGGACATGGGGTTGGAAGGACAGGTCTGAGTCTAGAGTGACACCTAGGACTTTGGCTTGCGGGGTGGGACTGATGGTGGCGTTGTTGGTCGTGATGGAGAGGGGGGGGAGCACGGGCTGGGGGGAAAATCGGGAGCTCTGTTTTGGAAAGGTTCAATTTGAGGAAATGGAGCGACATCCAGTCTGATATGTCGTTCAGTAGGTGGGTGATACGGACAGAGACTGAAGGGGTGAGGCGAGGGGTGGAAAGGTAAATTTGCGTGTTATCAGCGTTGAGGTGATAGTTGAAGCCGTGGGAGTGTATCGGTTTGCCGAGAGAGGAGGTGTAGATGGAGAAGAGAAAGGGCCCGAGGACAGAGCCTTGGGGGACCCCAACAGAGATGGGGAGGTGGTAGCGTTTTAGGTAACGCTGAAGAAGCATTGGGATAGGTAGGAAGAGAGCCAGGAGAGAGCAGAGTCTCTGATGCCGAGGGAGTGTAGTTTATTGAGGAGGAGGTGGTCGACTGTGTCGAAGGCCGCAGAGAGGTCGAGGAGTAAGAGGACTGAGTAGTGGCCATTAGCTTTGGCGGTTAGCAGGTCATTAGTGATTTTGAGTAGGGCGGTTTCGGTGGAGTGTAGGGGACGGAAGCCAGACTGTAGTGGATCGAGGAGGTTGTTGTCAGTGAGGTGGGCGCTTAGGCGATTGTAGACTAAGCGCTCAAGGAGCTTGGAAGTAAATGGCACAGGGAGATGGGTCTAAGGTTGTTCAGGTCGGTGGGGTCCAGGGAGAGTTTTTTGAGTATGGAGGTGATGTGCGCGTGCTTTAGGGGGGAGGGGAATGCGGCAGTAGAGAGGGAGAGATTGAAGATGTGGGTGAGGGAGCGTAGGATGGAGGAGGAGGGTGGGGACAGGGTCAAGGGGGCAAGTGGTGAAGCGGGCTTCTGAGAAGACCTTAGTGACCTCCTCAGTGTTAGCAAGGCTGAAGGAGCGGAGTGTTGGGGAGGTTATAGTGTGCGGGACGTTAGGTGTGGTGGGGGGTAGGGCGGTTGCGAGGTCAGAGGAGGGGAGAGTTGATGGGGTTATAGTGGGAGGGAGGCTAGGTGGGGAGGTAGGTTGAGCATTGGCGATGTCCTTACGGATTGCGTCGATCTTATTTTGGATGTGATTGGCAATCTCGTGGGCAGTGAGTGAGGTACTGGGTGGGGGGGGGGAGAGTAGGGAGTTGAAAGTGGAGAAGAGCCAGCGAGGACAGGTGGAGATGGTGTTGATGAGGGTTACGAAGTAGGCTTGTTTGGCAGGGAGGAGGAGTAGGTGAGGAAGGCAGATTTGTAGAGGGAGAACGCTCGAGGGGATTTGGTTTTGCGCCATAATTGTTCCAGTGCGCGACTGCGTGGTTTAAGATTTTTAGTTTGGTCGTTCTGCCAGGGTTGAAGCGGTCGGGGTCTAATGCTACGTGTGGTTAGGGGTGCTAAGGAGTCTAAGGCAGCTGACAGCGAGTCGGTATACGCAGTAGTGGCCAGGTCAGGGCATGACAGTGGAAGGATACTGTCATACAGATGGTCAGCTGCAGGGTGGAGAGAGGCCAGGTTCAGGTTGTGGAGGTTACGGCTGGTGATGGTTTGACGTTTGGGGGGGAGGCGTTATAGGACGGGGAGACGGAGAACGTAATGAGGTTGTGGTCAGAGAGAGGGAAAGGGGTGTTTGTGAGGTTGTGGAGGGTGCAGAGATGGGAGAAAATGAGGTCCAGGGTGTTCCCATCGGTGTGGGTGGAGGACTGTGGGCACTGTGTGAAAAAGAAGAGGTTAAGTGGAGGAGTTGGGATGTAGCCGGGTTGTTGACATTGATAGGGATATTGAAGTCTCCAAGGATGAAGGTGGGTAGCTCAGAGGAGAGGAAGAAGGGCAGCCAGGCGGAAAAGTCGTCAAGGAAGCGGGATACAGGTCCAGGAGGCCGATCGATTACTGCAATCCCCAGAGGGGTGGGAGAGAAGATAAACAAATGTAACCAGCGCTCCAGTCTTCATACAACCAAGAAGATGCCAAAATGCCAACCGAAGAGGTGCAGTCCTTCTAAGATCGGGAAATCTGAGCACTAGTGGAAAAGAACAGACAAGGGTGCACTCTCATCGTGCATTACCGTGGTAAAACGCGTATTGAATAAAAAGAGGATATATATTCACAAACCAACGTGATTAAAAGCAGTATAAGTGGTCCACAAAGACAGTCACAATACATCTGTGTCTAATGATGCGAATGACGCGTTTCTGGAGCTGAACCCCCTTCCTCAGAGCTCGGAGGGTGGGAGAGAAGAGTCGGATGCAGTGGGCCTCGAAGGAAGAGATGGATAAAGAGGGGGGGGGTTTGGGAGGACCTGGAAGGTGGTCAGCGGTGACAAGAGCACGCCGACCCCACCACCTCTACGACCGCTCGGTCTGGGTGAATGGGACCAGACAAGACCTCCATAGGAGAGTGCCGCAGGGAAGGCGGAGTCAGTGGCTTGGATCCAAGTTTTGGTGACCGCTAGGAGGTTGAGAGAGTGGGAGATAAAGAGGTCATGGATGGCGGTGAGCTTGTTGCACACCGATCGGGCGGTCAGGACTGCAACCGAGAGTGGAGGGGTGGATGCAGGGAGGAGGGGGACAGGTATAAGGTTGAGGGGGTTGCGGCGGTTCGTGGGGGTAGGAAGGTGCCTAGTGGGTGAGCGAGGTGGTGAAGGACCAGGGTTTGGGGAGATATCCCCAGAGGTTAGGAGAAGAGGAGTGAGGAAAGTAAGATGGGAGCAGGATGTACACAACTGCACATGACTTCCAGTCCTGGTGTTTGGGTCAGCAGGAGAGTGAAGTATCAGCAGGAGGAGAGCAGTAGTAGGGAGATGGTAGCAGTGAGGGTGAGATGTACAAGTTTTGAGGTGGAGCAGACGGGTAAAGAAATGAGATTTTGGGAACACAAGAAAGTTATATGAAAAGGAGGAGTAGAGGGGATATATTAAAAAGGTACACGGAGTGGCACTCAGACTTGTAAGAGATGTTTCCCAGGGTGTTTGCTTGCAGTCTGTCCAGCATTTAGTAGAGTGGGTGTTTATTATTGTTTTAGTAAAACTGGACATATTATCCGGATGGATTATACACATTGGGCTTTCATTTGGTGGTAAATATTACCAGTATTGGATATCTTGTGTGTGTATGTCAAAAGAGGAGTGGGAGATCTTGGGAACCATAATAAGGGGGGGCGGATAGGAGTCTGGATGAACGGGTGGGCTTTAACACCCACAGACCACACTCATGCTTCCCCTGGTAGCCAATGTTTGTGCTGCAAGTGTGCTCACTGTGTGCACTCAACACAAATTCCAAGCTATAAAGTCAGCTCTTGGTCCACACTAAATATCAGAACCCAGCAGGACCGACTTCCTATCATGTGACAGTGAGGCAATTTATTCATGGACAGAAAGCCATATGTGACTTCTTTTAATTATTAGGTTGGAAAAAATGATACCGTGCTGAAGTGAGACTGACAAAATATAAGGAGCTTTTTATGTGCTAGAATCCCCATCCTTTTGGGTTTGACTACAACCAGAGCCTCAGGAAGTACTTAAAATAACAAAAACTAGAGTAAATAGCAAAATGTAAGGTTACATGTTGTAGCCCTTCCTCTCCCTTGCTGATGTGGGGAAAAAAGTAAGCTTGTACTAGACCTAATAGTCCCATATTGATACAAACTGGTTTCAGTACCTCTTAATGAGAACTAATGCAAGCTTTATATTTACTTTGTATCAATTTTACATGCTTTTAGAGAGAGGTGTTTTTTTTTTTTTGTGTTTGTCTTTTTTGGCAATGACCTTTTGATTTGAGATGTCAGTAATCACTCATGGCACTGCACCAGCGCTCATATCCCTTCATCAACTTTGACATATGTGCTGTACAGAAGCTTCTAGGTTAACGTTGATGTAACACCATCATGCTAATTATACCCCAGTACCAATCAGTTCTATAATTATTACATGTTTTTTGTATCTTCATATTTGAAATGGGCCTATCATTAAAAGTCATGAAGACCATGAATCAGTAGGGCATATGTTGGCATTACCAAGTAGCAATATGTTTTGGAGTTTAAAAGGTTTGCTTGTCCTAAATTTAAAAGAAACCCCAAAAAACCAAAACTTTGAACTTTAATAAGGTGCCCTTCGATTCCAGTATAGGTGGCTTATATAAAATGGATCATATTACAGCATATCGGTTCTGAGATACATTAGTTGGCACTGCATCTGTTATTACCAAAGCTCCATTGGGAGCAAAAAGTGAGCTTCCTTCTACTCTCTTTGAACCAATGCTCTCTTAATATACAGCACTCCTAAAAACATCATATATAAATTTAAATGAGGTGCATTATCCACCACATAATATGAATGCCCATTAAAGTGCAATTGATTAGTCCTTTTCCATATAGTATATTTTCTTCACTGTATAAAGTGCTCCATGCAAATTGTGCAAAACATATAAATTGCACCATAACAATTGTTTAGGAATTTAGTGATTCTTCTGTGCTTCACACCACCACTGTGTGCCGCCACCACCCCACTGGAGAACTCACCAGCTAACCAAGACCCCCCTTCCTCCCGCGCATTAGATCAGGCAGGGCTTTTTGTTCAGCGGGAACGCAGTTTTGGTACCTTCAGTGCTGAATGTATGGAATGTCAGGGAGTGCTGGGGGTGTGCTGGAGAGTCTATTGATGCTGGCTACTGGGGGATCTAATTTTGCTGGGGGGAGGGGTAATCTCTTGATGAGGGAAGGGTCTATTGTTCCTGAAGGGTCAATTGTTGCTGGGAGGGATCTGCTGTTGAGGGAGGGTTCTGTTGCTGGGTGCTGAGCGATCTTTTGTGGCTGGAGTAGGTCTATTGTTACTGGGGTTTCTTTTGTTGTTGGCAGCAGGGTTGTTTTTTGTGTTTTTACTGCATTTTGTTTTTTTCTTTAGTAAATTCCATACAAATCACTTAACACCACAAAATGATACTTCTCTGTTCACTAAAATGGGTGATACTGGTAGGTGGGTAGGCAGTGGAACCAAAGGATGGTGCACGTAGGTAGGGGGCGGAGACAAAGACCGACTCAGAAGGAGGGAGTTCGTGCACCTATTCGCTGAGGGAAAAAAAGCCCTGGGAGTAGGCCTATATGCGCTTTATTCCTACAAGGGGTTTAAACATCCAGGGGAGGAGACAAAACAAAAAACAGAGTGTCTCTCAAAACGAAACTAAGTGGATGTACACACTGGATACGTTGACACCAGAGGGCCTTAACATAGACATTGATGTAAACTGCTTTATTGCACATTTTTTATTTCTGGGTATTTTTTAAATAATTTTTATTCTTATTTTATATAATTTTTTATAAATTACTTTTTATTTTCATAAATGAGAGCCACCTATCTAATGTTATTAAAAGGTTAAATGCATGCCCAGTGGAATTTAGGAAATAAGTTATATTAAATATAGCGATTTAATTTAAGGGTACCATACACTGGCAAATGGATCAATACAGGTTGATCTGATGGAATTGGCAGTAATATTAAAGCTATTAAAATGCTTCCATTAAAGATAATTTATCAGTATTTATGGAGGATATGAAATGATGGCTTTATACAATAAATAGGATAAAGTTTTAAAATACAAAAATATATTTGGAAAAGAATGGTACAGAAATTAACTTGCTGCATTTAAGAGGAGAAAGGCGAAAGCTTCCCGTAGCGCCTCTAGATGGTATGACGAAACGTACGTTGAGACAGAGTTACAGGAAGTGATGTTCTGTTGGAGACACCCAGAAGGTGAGCTACCCAGAAGGTGAGATACCAGATTTGGAAGATGGACCACACTCGCAATGAGCTGTAGTGGAGCCGGCTGGTAACGATATAGAGTTGTTAAACCCAGGTGCATGGCGGAATGCACAAACAATGTCTGCATATTAGCTGATGGATTTTTAGGTTGTATGAACTAGTTGATGGTTTTACACCATCAGATTCTTTCTCCCTTCTGATTTTATGATAACTCTGATAATACTGTGAGGAAGAAGTGCATCCCTGGATGTTTTAAACCCCTTGGGGGATAAAGCGCATACAGACCTACTCTAATGTGGGGGGTCATGGGTATCTGGTGAGTTCTCCAGTGTGGTGTTGTTGGCACACAGTGGTGGAGTGAACCATAGAAGAATCACTATTTCTAAAGAATTGTTTTGGTGCAATTTGTTTTTCTCAATTTGCACAGAGCACTTTATACAGTGAAAAAAATATAATATGAAAGAGCACACTTCAATGGACACCTAATCTATTGTACTTTAATGAATGTTCACATTGTGGTGAGGAACATGCGCTTCTTTTATTTTTATATTTTTAGTTTTAGGAGCGCTGTATATTGAGAGCATTATAATCTAAGGACAGGTTGTGTTGCATACAGCTGCTGGACTTGTGAGCACCCAGTGTGGGCGTTAATGGTTTCCTTTTTTTTTTCGTACCTGAAGCAAGTCCTACCCTAAATCTGTATCCATGTCCTCCCACTGGTGCTATCTATAGGTGCGAAGAACTATTAGCCCAGCTTTGCCCCTCGGTAGTTCCCTAAAGTTTTCTGGAGCTGACATAATTTCTCCTTTGGATCCTAAAAGTACACCACTGCTGGACAGCCAATAGGAAGTGTCCACATCAGGGAGGCAGTGATGTAGGTGGACATGCGAAGGAATTTGCTGAATGTAAATAGAGAAACCTCAGAACTGCAGTATCGTTTGACCATGGTTTTAGGTAAATTTAAAAGTGCTTTATTTATGTAACTGTTTCACCAGTCCTGATGTAGCTGAGTGCCTGGCAGGAGTAAGAGGGATTCTGCTTAAAAAAAAAAAAATTTTGTGTATTTTTCTAACTGTTTGAAAGCCTTCATTTGTTTTTTTTTTTGTTTTTGTTTTTTTCCTTTAGGGAACCAATAATACTGTGAAACTAGTGTTTTTGGTACACCCTGTATTGTTTGATTTTATATTGAAGATTATATATATATATATATAATTATACAGGATTTATATAGCACCAACAGTTTGCTCAGCGCTTTACGTTATAAAGGGAGACAATACAGCAACAATATCGTTCAATACAAGAGGGATAGGAGGGCCCTGCTCCTTGGAGCTTCCTTGGAATGGTAGGAAGAGTAGAAGATTCCATTATTAGCTGAGGGCAGGATAGGCTTCCCTGAAGAGATAGGTTTTCAGAGATCACCTAAAAATGAGCAGAGTAGGCGATAGTCTGATAAATTGTGGTAGAGAGTTCCAGAGGATGAGGGAAGCTCTGGAGAGGAGCATGGGAGGAGGAGACAAGGGAACTAGAGAGCAGGAGGTCGTGCAAGAAGCGGAGAGTACAGTTTGGGTGGTATTTGGAGACCAGATCGGTGATGTAATTTGGGGCAGAGTTATAAATGGCTTTATATGTGATAATGTTTTGAATTTTATTCATTGGGCAATGGGCAGCCAGTGGAGGGATTGGCAGAGAGGGGTGGCAGATACAGAGTGGTTAGTAAGGTGGATGATTCTGGCAGCAGCATTCATGATAGACTGAAGAGGGGATAGCCTGCGATGAGGTAGGCCAATGAGGAGGGAGTTACAATAGTCAAGGAGAGATATAACAAGGGAGTGAGTAAGTTGCTTAGTGGTTTCCGAGGTTAGGAACGGGTGTATCTTGGAGATGTTGCGGAGGTGAAGTCTACAAGATTTGGACAGTGATTGGATTTGGGGCTGAAAGGACAGATGGGAGTCTAGGATTACACCTAGTAACCTGACATGATGGGAGGAACTGATGGTTGTGTTATTGATCTTGATGGCGCAGTCAAATTTACCTCAGATCAGTATAGATAGTTCTTTAAAACGAATCTCTAAGCAGATATAAAAGACGCATATTAATGCAACTCTGTAATTATTAATACTTCAATAAATGTAGTATTTTAAATGTAGTCAGTGTAGGGCTGGCATGTGAGAGCAAGAAGCTGTACAAGGAGCCAGCTGGTCCATGTGCTGTCCAGAAGCATGCAAATAGAAAGTGAAAGCAGAGTGACAGAGATGAGCTCATCACTAATGCTTCCACTTTCACTTTCCAGCCACATGTTTTGAGTGGGTCAAAGATGACCTGGGCTCAGAGAAAGTGGTTTTGTATTACGTTTTCTTTATGGGTTATTCCTTTTTATCTTCTGTTTGGCTGGAGTTTTATTTTTAAGGGAACCAGAGAGAAGTTCCAAGTGTTGTGGACCTTCTTAAGATGCTAGTTGTCTCGCTGTCTCTCTGGCTTCAGTACTGATACCTACTGATTCAAAATAATTGGTGTCCAGTGAATCATGAAATTTTCAAGCTATTGGATTAGAATAACAGCCAGGGAGCTGGCATTTATAGGAGAAGAGTATCACAGTGAAGTGTAGGTGGTCTGTCAACATAGGTATCCTCTAATGCAAAGCTGCAGTGTGAGAAATATGTAGACTGCTATAGATGACTTCTGAAAATGTTACTTGTTTTGCTGTCATGGTGACGGTTCGGCTTCAGTACTTTGAGTCGCTGACTCAGAACAAGTATGCAGACCTTGTTCTGGCTTCACTAGCTGTATCCTTGTTTCAGGTCAGTAAATATTAGCTAACAGCCAGGCAGTTCTTTCCAAAAGAATATTGGCATCGGCAGCCTAAATATCTTTGCAGGTTTCTGGTAGGCTTTTTGTCAGCACTGGGGAGAGCCTTTCCCAGTAAATGAAAGTGTTTCAGCCCTTCTATTTTGTCTTTTATCCTTTCCAGCAAGACCTATGGACATAATTTAGGGTTCATGTACACGGGGCGTTTGAAAAACTTTACTGACTGCTAGAAAACGTAGGTTAAAAATGTCAGTTTAGCTACTGCGTTTATGCACGTTTAGCCGTGTTTTTTTTGCATTTCCGTTTAGAAGCGTTTTTAAAAGATAACCTCAGTAGACCCTCCCAAATGCCCAGAATGCACTGAAAAATAGTAAATAATTTACTATTTCAGACATTCTGTGAGAAATGCAGAGAGCAGTATGTGTTGAGATGACCTGTCTTTTCTGGTTGTATTCACTATGGATCTCATCATGAGCATAATGCAGCACGTTCTACCATATTTTCCTTCACGCAAAACCTGGAACTGACTGCACTGGTGTACTAGGTCCATTTGAATACATGGAAAATGCTGTGCATACATTTTTGATGAATTAAAAAGGCACTGGACAGCATCTGGATATGGAGCAGCCCAAAAATGCGTCTAAACATAAATGCGCATAAACGAGGTTACAAGTGTTTGCACACGGTTACAAGCGTTTGGCGTTTGAAATGCCTGTAAACTTAATTCCTGAATGCGATTTTTGTGCTTTCAAAAAAATGCCTGTAACCTCTACTGCCTGTAGAAGACTGTGTACATGGACACATAGAAAACATAAAGGAGAGTTCAGGGGCTGCTGAAAAAAACACACAACTGCTCCTAAACTTCAGTTTAGCAACTGCAGTGTACATAAACTCTAAAAGTGTTAGTGTAGGCAAATAGAAAATATGTATTCAATAAAATAATGAAATGTATTTTAGATATTAGTATGCTTAAAGGGAATTTACAAGGGCATATTTTACAAAGCCGTAAATGTGTCATTCACTTTAACCGCTGCCCGACCGCCCTATAGCAGAAATACTGTTACAGGGCGGCACAGGTGCGCAAAATCACGTGTGTATATATACATGATCTGCATTTTCTGGTAAGGGGGGCGTGCGCCCTACCTGCGCCGCCATTCGCGTCCCCGTCTCATTACCGAGCATTTCCGACCGGGAGGAAGACTGTTTTACTTACATCTCAGGCACACTGCTGGGCATGTCAGTGACACCAAGTTAGTTCCCCCCCCCCCCCCCGAGTGTCAGAATGTCTGCTGCAGTCCCGCTAAGTCGCTGATTGCCGCCATTACTAGTAGAAAAAAAAATCCCAGTATCTATACTGCAATTTGTAAATGCTATAACTTTCATGTAAACCAATTAATTTACACGTATACACGTACTGGGATTTTTTTTTGTAGCAAATACTTGTCACAGAATACATTTTGGCCTAAATATATGACAAAATTTGATTTTTTTTTTTTTTTACTGGAATTATTTAATAGCAAAAAGTCCAAAATATTTCTCAAAATTGTTGCTTTTTTATATAGCGCAAAAAATAAAGTGTACAGGCTATCAAATAACACCTAAAGAAAGCTCAATTAGTGGGGAAAAAGGCCGTAAATTTCAATTGGGTGCAGCGTTGTCCGTTAAAGTAAGGTAAGCGCGGTAACGCAAAAAATGGCCTGGTCAGGAAGGGGGTAAATCCTCAGGAGGGCAAGTGGTTAAGTGAATCACTATTACGGCTGGGTTCACATCTGTGTGCGTGTTGCTTTCGCAGGACCACACCTGTTCCCCCAGCTGCCACCTCCCACACAGAAAAACACGGGATTTGAGCAGGTGCCATTTAGTCTATGGCATGTCACGTGCACTGTACTTGCGGTTCCCGTGTGGGAACCCGCTTTGCAGTGCTACATACTTATGTTTTATTGCTCCTTATCACTTTCCAAGTTTGTGTCGAAAATGACAATCTTGATGTGCCTATTATTATAACCATTGTTGAGGGACACACTAACTGCTCTTTTTATCTAGAACATGAGCTTACAAAAACAAATACTTACCTTTTACTCAGTTGTACAGTAACAGTGATCAGTGTGTTCCTCCCTCCCCCCCCCCCCCCCCCCAAACCCATCTGTCACATACAGTGCAGACCAGGATGCCATGTGATGTCAGCAGAAGGGGTTCAGACCAGATGGAGAATGGCAAGAAGATTGGCTTCGGGGGACCAATTTCCTTAACCAGACCCAGTTGGAAAGCCGATTGACTGTGGGCTAGGATAACTGTTATGCAGGCCATAGATGGGTCGTTGATCAGTCGAATTTTCGTCCGCACGAAAAAATCAGCCAATATTCATGCCATTAGTGGGGCCAGCCCGTCGGCCTTTTTCGCGGATCTTCTTGTTAATTTTATCGGTCATGCTGGAAAATCCACGAAAACCGGCCGTTTTTCATGGACATTGGTGGCAGCATCGGCAACGGGGCCGACTGATTTTTCATTTATCGGATGAAAAATTTGGCCGATAAACAGCCGTCTATGGCCTGCATTACTCTCTGATGGCTCATTGCCTAGAAAAATTAGCCTTGTATATTTTTATCAGCTAAGGAAGGAGGGACAATTGATCTTCATTACTGCTGATGAATGAGTTTGTAAATAACTTTGGAGACCGACCTTTCAGCATCTAATCAGGAAATCTCAGGGTGTGAGCCTGAACATTGGGGCTCATACACGCTTGCAGCAGCTCTTGCCGCCCCTCTGATTGTAATCTCTAATGAGCAGGGCCCTCTGATTCCTCCTGTATTGAATTGTATTGTAACTGTGCTGGCTGCCTTCATATTGTAAAACTGTTGGCGCTGTATAAATCCTGTATAATAATACATGGTGGAACGCATTTCAGAGGTGGTTGACAGGTGGCTGGGAGGCGATTATGTTGCTGCCTCACCTCCTTGCCCACACCACCACTTGAATGAGTTGCGTTTGGTGGCAGTATAATCCCCAGCCTGATGATTGGAAAAGAAAAACTAGCAGCACATCCTGCTTGCAGAATTGTCACTGTCACTACATGTTCACTATAGTTTGGATTCTGTTACTGCTCCTGCCAGTTTCAGTTCTGCTAGAGCATTTCAGGAGGCTGATATTGGCAAACTTTAGTACATACAATAATTGAATTGTTATCTGGATTTCTGCTTTAACAGAGAAGTGTGGGAATAGTAATAAAAAAAAAACAAGCTTACTCACCTAGATGGCCACAGCATGGATCTGATGCTACAGCTGTACACTGAGAGCAGAGTGATCACATGACCACCGATTGCTCAGTTCTCAGTCTTCACTGAGCAGCGAGCGGTGACTGTCAGTCACCATCTCCCTGCTCTGCCCCTCCAGTGCAGCATGCTGAGAAGACTAGGCCAGCTACCGGTTAGGCTTCTGGGCGGATTCCGACCAAAAAAGAAGTACTTCCTTTCCAAAAGGCAGTGATAGTAAACAAAAAATGATTTTATTAACGCATCCAAGTCTTGTGCTCTTTTCAGCTGTTAATGTTAAAATACCAGGTATCCTTGTAAATGGTTTAGTATGTTTATTCCAATGTTTACCCGATTTATTAATCGGATTGTTTGCGGTTCCCAGCCCGTGGTTACTACAGCACTCGGCACTACTTAATAGCCATCTGTAGGATCGTGTGCATGGGGAAAAACTGCATTTTGGGTCTGTTTCATCTGTTATTGGAACGCTTACAAAAATACTACTTCTAGCTGTAAAAAGTAAAACCTGCCGATCACTAATGTGCCTATCTCAAAAATGCAACAGTAATGTTCTAGAGTGTTAGTCCCTCTTACATGTTTTCAGCAATGCGGTGGTCTTACCAGCATTCTAACATTCAATAGTATCCTGTAATACATATGTAACAAATTTTGCTTGCACAAATAATGGTTTTTGCATATTTTTTTTTTCTTGTGATAAATGACTAGAAACCTCATAGTAAGGGTGAAAAATTTTAACAGACGTTGCTCACTTTAACAGAAATAAAGCTGCTGACAGGTTTAACATTGAGTAACTTGTACAGCTATCAATCCCCCCCACCCCCCTCCACCTGATTGTCAGGTTGTTCTTATTGTACAGTGCTGATTGTCAAGCATGACTTCTTTTTTCTTCCCCATTAATTCCTATCGGTCCATCACTATGATTGACTGTCTCACTGGCAAATAGTAATGTGGAGGTGGTGGCAAGTTTTGACACTACCATGAAGTTGCAGTTTTTCGCTGAATAGCAACTTCCAGCATTTGGGCATAGCAGGGAGACTGAAAGCTACTGCAGTTATGTGCAGACACCTAGCATATTTGCACTGTATACCTGACCTGGGCAAAAGGACACCTGTTACTTAGGGGTTGATTTTAAAGCAAACAAAGTAACCAAGCTTAAAGCAGAACTCCAGTCAAAACTTGCATTTTCCCACGCAGTGGGGCTTTTCCCGCACTGCATGGATTAACTGCTCATTTTGACAAAGGGCTCAGGGAAAAGCTAATCTTACCCTGTCCTCCGATTCTCCGGAAAGCAGCGCTTCCCCCATGTCCAGTGGTGAACTATTCCTGCCATCGATACGTCAGGAGCTGGTCTATGGACAAGACGTCAGGAACAGCCCATTCACAAGACCGCTAGCGTGCAGGGGGTCAGGAGCAACGAGGACTGGTCTTGCGCTCGGAGTATCAGCAGATTAGGTAAGTATATCTACGCTTTCTGAACCCCTAGAAAAAAAAAAGCATTTAACCCATGCAGTTTTTTTTGTTTTTTTTTTATGTGCATGCTCACGTGTGTATTTTATAAATCATAGTATCTATCACGTTTTATGTTCCATCTGAGGTACCTGGTTGATCCTGCCAGTCACATTTATTTCTTGTTTTAAACTGACCACGCAAAGCATAGATGCTGATCTGTGTTAATGTGGTCAGGTTTCATGTTTTTGGCTAGCTATTCAGGGGTACTGTACACTGAGCAGACACATGGAATGCCTGTATTGGGTAGTTCAGCCACTACATCTCTAAGCAATCCCAGCCTGCCTCTGGCACAGACCCCTCTCAGTTACAGCCTGCTTCTTGGCCTCTTGCACATGCCCCCAGCTCTAGAGCACATCCTGCATCTTGCCTCAGACTCAACAGACTTGCATAGTGTCTCCTGTAACAATCCAACACCCCCCCAAAACCAGGCAAAAACAAGTAAGGTGCCCCCATAGCTAGAACTGTATTAGTATCTATAACGTATGTTCACAACAGTAGCAGCTGGTACTGAACAGACTACAGTGCTGTTGTACAATCTCACCTTATGAAGTTGTCATAAGTCTCTTGCATATTCTTCACTTCCTGCCAGCAGAGATTAGACTCGCCTCCACCACTTCCCATAGTACTATGCCTGAGCTCCCTATCAGTGGCCCTACGAATTGAGGTGTCTGTGTGTAATTTGCATATAGTAATATTTTCTTTATAACCATTTTCTATAGACCTGTAAGCCTGTAGGTTTTGCAATTTGTCATGTTATGAATTCTTTCTTTTAAAGAGGTAGTGAACCCGAGAAGTTGCGCCCAAAAAAGGCAAGGCAGTAGTAACTAGCCACCGGAATTGCCTGCGTCTTTCTGCAAATGATCTTTCTCCATTATTAAAGCGATTCTAAAGGTTTATTTATTTATTTTTTTTTTTGTAAAATATCAAACATGTCTATACTTGCCTGCTCTGTGTAGTGGTTTTGCATAGAGCAGCTTGGATCCTCCTCTTCTCGAGTTCCCCGCAGGCTTTCATGACCCCTCCCCTCTGTTGGGTACCCCCATAGCAAGCAGCTTGCTATGCAGGCACCCGCTGCTCCCTGTACCCATTCACACATGGAGCCATGGCTCAGCCTTGCCCCTTCTCATTGGCTGACTGGCTGTGATTGACAGCAGTGGGAACCAATGGCTCCCGCTTGCTGTCTCAGCCAATGAGAAGCAGAGACAGCCGAGGCTGTCATTCACATCGCTGGATCGCAGTGAGGCTCGGGTAAGTATTGAGGTGGCAGGGGGCACTGCTGCACATAGAAGGTTTTTAACCTTCATGCATAGAATCCATTAAGGTGAAAACCTTCAGCCTTTACAACTACTTTAACCCCTTCGTGCCGGCGCCTCCCGGCCCTTTAAGGGTTTCAGAAGCCGGGGGTGGGGTTTAGGGTCATGTGACACGCCGCTACAGCGGTCACATGCTCGGGAAAGGTCCCGATCAAAAGAGGAGATCGGGACCTTTCCGTGAGTACTGGGAGCGCTCTTAGCACATATGTCTTTTTTTAATAGAACGCAAATGTGCGGCTGCTCGGAGTCTAGGCCTAGGCGCCGGGAGGCCTCACATTTGCGTTCGGCTGGCGTGAAGAGGTTAATTTGCCATGTGGTGTTCTGAACTGGGTCTCTATGTGAAGGTGTGCATCTTGGTAGAAGCAGGGATCTGCTTCCTTATAGCAGTCTCCAGCAAGGAGAAACATAAGCCGCACGGTAGTGACCTCCCCAAATCTCACTCCAAATCTCCTTCGACTAGTAGTCATAGGTAGCAGTGACTTAGATCTCACATTGCAGACAATGTTGTCATCTTGTCTAGAAGTGATTAAAGTTCAAGGAAGACACAGCAATAGCAACATGGGCTGTAGTTCTCCTCCTATTCTGTTACAAAAAGAGTTTATTTTCTGTTTGTATCCTTCTTGGAGTTTTCCTCTCACATGCTTCCCTGCTGATACTTTGTTGCTAGGCCCAGAAGTTAAAGTGCTAGGAAAGTGGTTTAAAAGGCTAAACATTTTTTTGAATCTTAATGTATTCCTTGTATTAAGGTAAACAAATATTTAGGTAGCAGTATTTAAACCCAATACCAATACATTGCAGCTTACTTTTTCTTGGATTTAGTGGCTGCATTTGTTTTTGTTTATTTTTTGTTTTTTTTGTTTTATGGACTTTTTTCCCATATTTACCTGGTTATCTGGCCAGTAATAGATACAACTTTTGGAGAGTCAGCAGATTTAGATACACTTGACCAACAAATTAAAGTCTAAGCCCAGTTCATACAGTTGTGATTTATAATGCAACTTGGGACACATACATTCCCATGACAAGTCAAAACAAATTAATTTCAATGGGCGTCATCTCAAGTCACAATGACACTACTTTTCTGCAACTTTGGTGTGACTTGAGAGCCATAGACTGCATTGTTAAATTATAAAATTCACAAGCAAGTCGCAAGGGAATGCCAAGGAAATTGCACGACTTTGGAGTCGCAGTAGTGTGAACCGAGCCTTACTTAACCGCTTCCATACCGGGCACTTTTACCCCCTTCCTGCCCAGGCCAATATTCAGGTTTCAGCGCTCTCACACTGTGAATGACAATTGCGCGGTCATACAACACTGTACCCAAACAAAAATTTTATAATTTTCTTCACACAACTAGAGCTTTCTTTTGGTGGTATTTAATCACTGCTGGGGTTTTTATTTTTTGCTAAAATAACAAAAAAATCAAATTTTGAAAAAAAACACACGTTTTTCTTTGTTTCTGTTATAAAAGTTTGGAAATAAATAATTGTGCTTCATAAATTTAGGCCAAAATGTATTCTACATGTCTTTGGTGAAAATAACCCAAATTAGTATTTATTACTTACTCTGTAGGAAAGTTACAGAGTTCACAAACTATGAGATATATCTGAAAATTGATCAATCCTGAAGTACTGACAGCCAATCTAATTTCTTGAGGTCCAAGAATGTCAGGACAGTACACAGATCCCCCAAATTACATTTTTGCAAAGTAGACAGTCCAACATATTTCATAAGAGGCATGGCGAGTTTTTTGAAGTTGTAATTTCTTTTGTCATAATTTTTCGGAAATGAAGAAATAAAAAAAATGATTTTCACTATATTTTTTTTTTTACATACTGTCACCAGTGCGGTATAGCGTCGTCATATAACTGGCATGGCAGTGATCAGGGACACTGACTGGTGACAGTACGAAAAAAAAATTGATAATTCTTCTTCTTCTTCCTCCTTTCTTCTTTCTTCTCCCCCCTCCTCCCTCACCTCCCTCCCTCCCTCCCTCCCCTCCCCTCCCTCCCTCCCTCCCTCCCTCCCTCCCTCCTCCTCCCTCCCCCCTTCTCCTCCCTCCTTCTCCCTTCTTCTCCCTCTTTCCCTTCCCTTCCTCCTCCTTTTTTTTTTTTTTTTTTTTTTTTTACACAATTTGCTTATAGCAAAGAATTACTTTGCTATAAGCAAGCATGTATTTGAATGAAATCGATTCATTCAGGGTTTTTTCTTTTTTTCTTAACTGTGGTTTGGCCACAGCTAATCACATGACACAGCTGGGCTGTGATTGGCCAAGCTTGTGCATGTGATTGCTGTGACCATTCACAGCTAGCCTCACTTGTATACAATGGATGGCATGAAAGGAAGCCATCCATTATATACAACTGTCGTGACCTGCTGTGATTGGTCACAGCAGGTCACATGGTAGCGGCAATGGGACCGGTACACAGATCTGTCATCGGCCGTGTCCGGGGTACACGGCTGGTGACAGATCGCGCGGCTCTGCGGGCAGGCAAACTGCGCATGCCTGAAAGGACACCGTATGGCATCCACCCGGGGGGACGAGCTGCTTGCCCGGCCACCATCTGGCTATAGGCCGGGTGGCAACTGGTTAAGGTAACACTTTTTGAGGAATGTGTTTGTTTTCGTTAATGAATCTAAAGTTGTGATAATAAGTCATCCTGGATATAAGACTATTGTGTCCCATTACTTTTTTTTTCCACTTATTTGATTCAGCATTCTTCTGAGTCTAGTGTTGCTGATGATGGGGAAGAGTTGGTAAATTCACGAATGACAAAACCAGAGCTGCAACACAGCTTTACTGAAAAAAGTGGTATTCTGTTACCAAGGTGGAATGATTTCCGGACAGTTTCTTTTTTTTTTAATTTAACCCGATGGTTGGTTGTGGCTTGTGCATTTTTAGGATAACTTGACTTTTTTTTTATTTGGGTTAGGGCAGAATATTCCACTATCCAACGTGTGAGGCTGAAATACTCTGAAACTTTTGAAGGGAGTCCAGCAGAGATCAGCCTTTTCTTTTTTAAGTACTATTACCTGACAAGGATTTGCGTGGCAACAGCAGCTTCAAAAATAACTTTTGGACAGGCATCTGTACAAGCTTTCTTCTTATGTGTAATTTATTTCTCTGAGTAGGAAAAGAGCTGTACCTGAAATCTATATCGCACTTACCAGTTTAAAACAAGACATCTGACACATATTTGGGCTATTTCAAGGCTTTGCAGTAAACAGAGATATGATGTACTCTTTAAATTTATCTCTGTAATAAACAGTTTTTTAGTTGTAGGAATATGCTATACCTCTATTGACAGTAACGGTATGCCCAAATGCAAGAAGTGTCTTTCAAATAAAAATGTTGACATATGAAAAGTGAACCTATTAAAATGTAACAGCTCTGTATAATGGTGTGCTGTTATATATTGCCCACCGTCTAGCCAGGGGCCTATGCTGTGGAATAGTTAGGGAGTTGTTCAGGCTTTCTCTTAGTGCTGTTAGTAATATCATTTGATGGTGTGTGTGTGTTGCAAACTCTCTGTAACCCTAATGTTCTATAGGGAAACTATGCTATATTTTTGCTTTTCCTTTTTACAACCACAAAACAAAAAATAAAAACCCTTTAAATGAAGGTACTTTTTAAAGCTGAAACGCAGGCATTAAAAAACAAAAACCTTACGAGCAGGCATTTTATCGCAGAAGAAATATGCAATGGAGTTGATTTACTAAAACTAGAGAGTGCAAAACCTGGTGCAGCTGTGCATGGTAGCCAATCAGCTTCTAACTTGAACCTTGTTCAATTAAGCTTTGACAAAACTTGGAAGCTGATTCGTTTCTATACATATCTGCACCAGATTTTGCACACTCCAGTTTTAGTAAATCAACCCCGTTTTGTCTTCTGCATTAAAATTCACCTAGCTGCCTGCTTGCAGTCTTCTGTTGCATGTGTATGCATATACATATTTTTTGCAAACCAGTGCGCTACAGTGTGCAGCAAGGAGCTGCTGAACATAGATTTGAATTAATGTAATTTTAAAGGAGATTTTAAAATAAAATCAAGCACAGGCCACGCTCCGGTGTAATCTGTCACCAGCTGTGTCCACTGGACATAGCCAATGACAGATCACTACACCACCCATTGCCAGTGTCACGTGATTGCTGTGACCAATCACAGCAGATCACAGGACCGTTGTAAACAATGAATGTCTTTCTTTCATGCCTTTCAATGCTTACCACTGTGCTGCGAGCTGTGATTGGTCACAGTGATCACATGTACAGACTGGGTGAATCACAGCCCATCTGTAGCATGTGATCAGCTATGGCCAATCACAGCTGATCATAACTATTCAATGAATCAGTTTCATTCAGTAAAAATGCTTGCTTATACCAATGTAGTTAGTTATATAAGTGATCATAATGTGTAAAAAAAAAAAAAAAAAAAAAAAAGTCCTGATCACTTGCCCAGAGTAGTACAATGTTACTATGGTAACATTGTATTGCTCTGATCACACGAGTAGAAAAAAAATGTAATAAACAAGTTTAAAATAATTACCTTTTTTTTTTTTTTACCCTCAACATACTGTCCCTGATCACCACCATGCCATTTATATGATGACGTTGTACTGCATTGGTGATAGCATGTAAAAAAAAAACAAATTGTGAAAAGTTTATTTTTATTTTGTAACTTTCCACAAAATTATGACCAAAAATTACAACTTCAAAAAACTCGCCATGCCTCTTACTAAATACCTCACTGTCTACTTTCTGAAAAGTGGTCATTTTGGGGGTCCTGTCTTTGTACTGTCCTAGTGTTTTTGGGCCTCAAGAAGTGAGATCAGCCGTCTACACCAGGATTTATCAATTTTTAGATATACACCATAGTTTTTGAAGCCTATAACTTTCCTACCAACTAAACAATAAACACTGATTTGGGTTATTTTCACCAAAGACATGTAGCAGCATACATTGTGGCCTATGTTTGTGTAGAAAGATTATTTGCAAAATGAATTTTTTTTTTTTGTTTATAGCGCAAAAAAATAAACCCAGTGGTGATTAAATACCACCAAAAGAAATCTGTTTATGTGAAAATAATAACAATTTCATATGGGCACAGGGTTGCATGACTGCGCAATTTGTCATTTAAAGTGCAACAGTGCTGAAAGGTGAAAATTGGCTTGGCCAGGAAAGGGGTAAAAGTGCCCGGTAGACAAGTGGTTAAAGCTATGAACAGCAGCCTGTACAAATCAATGACAGGCTGACTTATACCATGCCTGTAAGCAGGTAAATGCACATCCAAGTGATTAGTCGTATAGTGATTTATTGAGCAGCCCTGTTTGTATCCAGGCTGTGAGGTATAATGCGACAGCCGAGGTGCCTGTCAGTGATTTTTACAGGCTGGTGTACAAAAACACCTGTAACTCCTGGGTGTAGAAATATGCTGTGTGTGGGAATGAGGTCTTTCGTCTTATTTACATCAAAGCTCTGGCCTGTACAACATGAATCAGTGGTTTATGGGGCTGAGTGCATAGGCCTAATGTGGATGGCAGCAAAAGGGTTAAAATAAAGCATGAAATAGAGAAGAAAGCACATTAAAATTAACATACAACACCTAATCTAGTTGCAAATGCATACAGTTTTAGCATCATCTTTTCTAACTGGGTGTCTTCAGAATGGATTCCCGGAGTATGAACATTAACATACACGGTGTACTTCACACCCATAGAAACTACTGAGTCACTGTAGATTTCTTAGTTTCTATGTGACACACTGAAAAAAATGACCCATGGAATATGTAATTGTTCTTTAGTCTTGGTGGTAGAGTTGGAGCTTGTTCAAACTTGTATTGTTTTAGTATTGCATGCATTGAATCACCTTTTCTTCTTTTTTTTTTTTTTTTTTTTTTTTCTTTGCGGAAACTGAATGAATGGGAAATCTGCAGCAGTAGTTTAGAAGGAAAGTAACAATTTTTTGATCTGATGAATTCTAAAAAAAAAAAAAGTATATACAAAACCACAAGCTTCCTCACCTCTGTGTGACCATTCCCACAAGTCTCTTTTCCACTCCTCCACACTCCTCCAATTGCGTCCTTTCTGCCATAGATGGTGCAGTGATGTGATTCTCTCATCAACACACTCGGTGTTGATGGGGGAATCCCTCTCACGGAGTGATTGTATTCTCCTGGAGGGGGGGGGGTGTTGGGATGAACACAATGATTATTGCTAGCTGGGTACAACCAACCCAGGGGCGGACTGACAACTCATGGGGCCCCCTGGCATTAGGGGATCATGGGGCCCCTGTGTCCTTGCCCAAACTCAAAAAGGCCCGTGAAAAAGGTACCAGGGGCATCTCATGGGGCCCCCTACTGACCCCAGGCCCTCGGGCAGTGCCCAAATTTCCAAATGGTCAGTCTGCCCCTGAACCAACCTGCCCATAGATGGATTGAATATCGGTTGATCCTTGTTGAACTGGCCAACATTCAAACCATCTGTGGCCAGCTTAAATGTTGTGTGTTTTTTTTTTTTTAAATACACACACACACACACACACACACACACCTACACCTCTTGCAACATCCTTTCCTGGCCAGGTGATAGTGGCTGCTCAGGCCTGAGCACTGCATCCTGAGAGATCACAAACCTCTACATACCTGGGATTGTTGGGAAGTTGCCGAATGATGGAGTAGGGAGTTAGTTCAGTGGAGGCAATAATTAAAGTGATTGTAAACCTTTTCCAGGCTGCGAGGAGGGAGAGAGCCGCTGCTCTCAGGCACAGTACTGGATTGAGTTCAGGCTTAGGGAAGTATAACGTGGGGGCTGGGGGGGATCCTGTGGCGCAGAAGTGTTTTTTTTTTTTTTTTTTTTTTATCTTTTTAGTGCAGAAAATGTATAACGTAAAAAACCTAAGCCTTTAGAACCACTTTTAAGTGGAGGGGAAGGGGGTTCATGTTGCCCTGAATGGACAAAATGACAGATTGTCTTTTGAAGCAAGTAACTTTTTAAATATTACATTTTTTAATATAATGAAGTATTATATCTAGCCTTTGTTTCCTTCGTCCAAATGAAGGAGTCAGAGGAGTGATGTGTCCCTTTTCAGATGGTTCCATCTAATTTTGAGTAAGGGACAAAGAAAGAAATAGTTGTTGTGCTTCCTTTAGCTAACCCATACTGCTCTGGTAATCCTTGTCATATATTAAATACCATTGTAGTTTCCTTGTAACACTTTGGTTGCTTCCAGGCTCATATCTGCAGCAAGTGGCAGGAGCTTGTAAACCTTTCTTCATCTGACTGTCAGGTTTGATGTTGAAGTGTTCCAGGCAGCTGTGGTTTTTGTTTGGAAACCGTACGCAGTTTTGGATGGGAAGGGATTGGATGACCAGCAAGTAAAACACACCCCCAAACTCCTTTAGTGTCGTTCATGGTTTCTTAGCTGAACATTCTTTTCTCGGCGCTTCTTTCCACAAATGGCATATCCAGAGTTCTTGACAGAATATTCCTCAGCTCATATGTACATAAAGAATGGAGTAGAACTGGAATATCTTGTATGAAACTCCAAATTCAGTAGAACTTCATCACAGAATTTTGGCATGTAAGGCATACAGTGTTTCCTAAACAGTGATTCCTCTAGCCTCCAATTATCTTGTAATACATGTGTTCCTTAGCAGGCTTGGAAAGGTTGCAGAATCATGGAGGGAATGTAAAAGCAGCTCTCTCAAAACAAAATGGAGGAATGTATCTATTGCTGGGCAGACAGTAAATGCAAAAGCCCTGCATGGCAACAAATTCTGCTTCTGTTTTCAGCATGTTCAGGAAGGCCTGGTTCACACCTATGCATGCTTTAGTGCCTTTTGCATTTTGCAGTTGCACTTACTACAATCCAATTAACATGGTTTCCTATGGGACACATTCACATCTATGTGTTTTCAGCCACTGTGTTTTTGGAAAGGGGCAGGGACTCCCCCTGCAGCAGATTACCACGCACATAGGTGTGAACCAGGCCTAAGACTGCATTCACACTTGAGTGTTTTGTAGATTGAAGCTACCATTACTCCTAAACCTATAAAATTGTTCTTTATGGTGCCTGCTCACACCTGGACACACAAACAGTAAGCATAACAGAGAGCAACTCGGGTGTGGAAATTTAAAAAAAAAAACAAAAAAAAAAAACTACTTGTCCAAGGGACTAATGCGGGGTCCAAATCTATTTGTCCTGAAAAAAAAATAATAATTCTAACCAAAACCGTATTTAAATATAAAGGGCTTTTAGGAATGTCTGGGGCTTTTAAAAACGAAGGAGGCTTTATGGCGACTTCATGTTTTTAACATTGCACTATTTATCTCCTACTTTCTTGCTTGTTGAAAAAAATCCTTTAAGATCTGAAGATTACACAAACCCCCAAAACATTATATATTTTCTTAAAGCAGACACCCTAATGAATAAAATAGTGGTAGTTCCGATTTTTTTATGTCACACGATTTTACCACAAAGCTCTAGAAAACCCAAAATTTCAATAAAAAACATACTTAAGTTCATTTTAGCGCACAATTAGGCAATAAATTGCAAATTTTTTGTAACATGGAAAAGATTAGGTTGCACAGAGTAAATAGATACCCAACATGTCAAAGCCTAAATTTGCGTGCGCTTGTGAAATGGCAACAAACTTTAGTACCCTATATTTTCTACAGGTGACACATTTAAAGCCCCCTATAGGTCATCGGTTTAGTGTTACAAAGAAGGTCTGGTGCTAGAATTAATGCTGTCATTCTGGTATGCGCAGCAATTTGTAACGTGTATCACAATTTACTTTTTCATGCATAGGTGGGAGGGGGGCAGGTTGGGTTATGTGCTTGGGTGTAACTTTTAAGGAAAAAATAAATAAATAAATATATATATATATATATATATATATATATATATATATATATATATATATATATTAAAATGAAATATTTTTTTTCATCACATACTGCAGGGGACAAAAAGTCTCCTATGTGATTCTTTTTTGGTGACGGATTCTCTTTGAGATATCCAGGGTCTAAAAGAACCTGCATGTCTCCTCTGGATGTCTTGGAATGCAGATTGCATTGCAATACATTTCTCCCGCTCTATTCTAGTCGGGGAAAGTGACAGCGGTGACTTGGAAGTGATGTCATACACATCACTTCCAGGTCAGGACAAGAAGGAAAGGAGAGCAGACATGTGCCTCCTCAACACCTTCTCCCCCCCCACTACCAGCACCTGCTATACCAATCCACAGGAAAGTGGAGCCCGGATACATGCGGGGGGGGGGACAAAAAATAAAAAACAGAAATCTGCTGCTTGTCCGCAGCAGGGCTGACACAAAAAACCAGCAGGTGATATAAATTGTGCGCCCCTGCAACAGTTTTTGTTTTTGTTTTTTTGTTTTGTGTTTTGTTTTTGTTTTGAGGCTTCATTCACACTTGAGCATTTTGTAGCTTGAAGCTGTAAGCTACAAAAACGTTCAAACTTAGTGATAGTAAAGGCATATAAAAAGCTCTAATCCTCCTATTCTCGGGTCCACTGCTGGCGCTCCTGGCCCCCCTTCCTCCTGCCAAGTGCTTCCACAGAAAGCAGCTTGCTATGGCAGCACCCGAGCTGCTGCACCAAACTTCGCCCCCCATAGGCTCACTTGTTATGATTGACAGTAGCGGAAGCCAATGGCTCCCACTGCTGTCTCTGCCATTGAGTAGGCAGAGACCTGGGACAGCCTAGTCTCTCATGCACATTACTGGATTGAGAGGGGCCCCAGGTAAGTATGGGGGGGGGGGAAGGGGCTGCTGCCCACACAATGGGTTTTTGTTTTTTTTACTTTCATGCATAGAATGCATGAAGGTTAAAAAATATCCTAGATGATGTACAACAATCAGTTGTTCTTTATGGTGCCTGTGGACACCTGATCCGTGCAATCAAGTGTGAATAGGCACCATACAGAACAATTTATTTTTTAAGTTTGAGCATTTTTGTAGCTTTGAGCTTCAAATTACCAAACACTCAAGTGTGAGTGCAGTCTCAAAGCAGAAATCAGGGGGAATAGATTTTTTTGCACGTGCAGTGGGGCTGTGCTGGTACTGCATGGGTTAAATGTTTTTGTTGGGGAGGTGATAAAGAAGATATACTCACCTGACCTGCTGATCCTTTCAGCACAAGACCAGTCCTTTTGGCTTCTGTTGTCAACCCCCCCTCCGCAGTCCAGCAGTCTTGTAAATGGACTGTTCCTGGCGTTGGCATGCTCAGTGCATGCTCCACAGACAGGAACAGTCCATTGCTGGACCGGGGGGAAGCGAGGTTTTCCATAGGATCGGTGGGTCAGGTGATTATGTGCTTAGTCCGCACCCGTAGAAAAAACGAGCAGCTGATCAAAGCAGTGGGGCACAATCCCACTGCATGGTAAAAAAAAAAAAAAATTGTAGGAGTTCTGCTTTAAACTTAGAAAATGAAAGATTCGGACTGGCTGCATCGCACAACTATTCAAAATTCTGTCTGCTACAATTTTGATAAATTTCCCCTCCAGTGTTTCTAGTATACAGTTATTCTACTTTAGCTTTGTTTCTATTGCCTTTCAGTTCATGAACTGCTTAGAAAATTCTGTCATTCCAATGCCAGTTTGTTTCCTAAAGTATATTGCAAGCAATAGGAGGTTAGGGTCTGTGTGAAATACTTGGCAAGCTATGTAAATAGTGTACTGTACAGTAGGTTCTGGTCTAGGTACAGGCACATTCCTACTTTGGGTGTGTCTCCATATTAAGAGCTTGAAAAGTTTTGTGCAGCTTGCAGAAGTATGATCAGCAGCTACACACAATGGGTTTTTTTGGGTTGTGGCTGTAGTTTCAACTAACGCGTATCTCCTTGCTCACAAAACTACCAAAAAAGTGGAAGAGGAGCATAGTTGCCAACATTTCAAAAAAATTTTAGGGACACTTTTTTTTTTTTTTTAATTGTATTTGTTATATGTCCAGAAAGCCAGTGTAGGTGGAGCGTTATGTAAATTAGGGGCAGGCACATTTGTGGGTGGAGCTTGGAGATAAAAATATGGTGCCGTGCGAAGAGCATTGCACCAAAGACTGTGTTTTAAATTATGCTAAATGTTGGGCATGGCTTAAAGGGGGTGTGGTTAAATAGAGTGAGATATTCTTGGGCTCCCCCATACAATTTTGCTCTGCACCCCAACAGCCCAAAAAAACAGACTTATCTAAAAAAAAAACAACAACAAAACTTTAATAATATAAACATAAAGAACTGGTCCACACTCAGTGATTGGTTGCTAGAGGTTACAGCACATTACCTCTCCCTGGTTGCTAGAGGTTACTGCCATTAGTACAGGGGAGGGTCAGAGACTACAGTAGTGCAGGAGATGGTCAGACTGCAGACATGGCATGAGGGATGGTCAGAGTACAGCATGCTCCACTATAAATATTACAGTATGTGCCGCCATAAATATCACAGCATTTTTTCATTTTTACCACGTTTTTTTCCCCCCTTTACAGCTTTCAGAGTTTGTAAAAAGACCCCCCAAACTATGCATTTTCTGAAAGATAGATAAAAATAAGGGGTGCTGATTTTTTTTATTTTGTTATTTAGGTTTCGCAATTGTTGCAAAATAGTTTTTCTATACACTAAAATCAATATTTACCAAAGCAAAACTTGCACAATTTCTACCAAATCCAAACAATATAATTGTATTGAATTAACAAATATTTGTAAATTTTAAATTTGTTCCTTTTTTGTGAAGCAGTGAAAATCACAGCACCATGTGTGCATTTCATTAACCACTTTCCTACCGGGCACTTATACTCCCTTTATGCCCAAGCCAATTTTCAGCTTTCAGCACTGTCGCACGTTGAGTGAAAATTTTGCGGTCATGCAACACTGTACTGAAATTTTTATAATTTTTTTCACACAAATAGAGGTTTTTTTTGGTGGTATTTACTCGCCGCTGGGTGTTTTTTTTAATTTTTTGAGCTATAAACAAAAGCAAACATTTTGGAAAAAAAAGTTTTTCTTTGTTTCTATTATAAAATTTTGCAAACAGGTAATTTTTCTCCTTCACTGATGTGCGTTGATGAGGTGGCACGGATAGGCAGCACTGCTGGGCACTTGTGGGCGGCACTGGTGGGTACTTTTCATCAGTGCCCTGATGATCGGTGCCGATCCATCCTCTAACAATTGCCGGTTATTGCCAGTACTTTCCTCATGCTGTGACAGCGTGAGGAAAGTGCAGCCGATAACCAGCAACTGCATTTACTGGTGATCTGCTGTGTCATTGGACACGGATGATCACGTAGTAAAAGGCCGCTGTAATTGGCCTTTTACCACATCACGTGATCAGCTGTGTCCATAGGACACAGCAATCACGAAGATCGCCAGGTGCGCGCACCCAGGGGCACGTGGGAGGGTGTGTTCTGGGACAACATCATATGACTTTCTCCCAGAACTGGCCAGCCGCGGTGAAGCCGTCATTTGGCTATCTGTGGTCGGCAAGTGGTTAATGTACATTGTGATAAAATGATGCAGGCAACGCAGTGTTATGATGTGCTGCAACACACATCTGTGTTCTGTTTTAGGGCTCATTTTCACGGCCACAAAGGGTCATACAGCATTAAGAACAAGTGTATTACTGTGCCCAGCAGTCAAAGGAGTTTGTATACGGCCGTGAGCAGCAGCCCATTCAAATCAATAACAGGCTGACAGACACCATGACTATATGCATGCACATCTGAGCGGTTACATGCATGTAGGGATTTTTGAGCAGTCCAGTTTGCGGCCAGGATGTGAAATTGCATGTGTATAGTCACATTGTCCATCAGCCTGACGTTGATTTGTGCAGGCTGCTGCCTGCAGCTTTACGCAAACACCTGTGATTCCTGGGACACTGTGGACACGTGGCTTGTACAGCGTGATGCCAGTTTGTTTATTCGGCTGGAGCCACCTGGGCCTATGTGCAGACAGCCTGTGTTACTCTATGGGAATGCAGTGGCTTTATGAACACAGCCACAGGTCCTTATTTGGCAGGCGCATGGTGCATGACCCTGCATTCAGGACCGCTCACCCACACCTGCACACTTTTAAAATTAGGATCTGCAGTTGTGTTTGTACAACTTCTTTGTCCCCAAAGAGTAACATAGGCTGCCTGCACACAGCTCCAGGTGGTTCTAGCTGCATAAACAAATGTTCATGGCACTGTGTTATACTTACCTGCTCTGTGCAGTGGTTTTGCACAGAGCAGCCTGGATACGCCTCTTCTTGGGTCCCCCGTTGACACTCCTGGCCCCTCCCTCCTGCTGAGTGCCCCCAGAGCAAGCAGCTTGCTCTGGGGGCACCCAAGCAGGTGCGCTCCAAGTCGCAACTGTGCGTGTCCATTCAAACACAGAGCCATAGCTCAGTCCTGCCCCCCTCCCTCTCCTGATTGGCTCACTGGCTGTGATTGACAGCAGCAGAAGCCAATGGCTTCCTCTGCTGCCTCAACCAATCAGGAGTGAGAGTCCCCGAGGCTCTCATGGACATCACTGGATCGAGAGCGGAAAGTATTAGGGTGGGGGGGCTTTTGCACATGGGTGTTTTCTCTATGCATGAAGGTAAAAAACTTTGAGCCTTTAGAACCACTTTAAGGCTATTTTCACACTGATCCTCCGTAAAAACGCATATGAGTTTTTACCGCACTTACTGAGCGTATTAAAGGACACATGACTTAGAAACTGCACCAAAAATGCTTTTCATGGGTGCTTTTCAGACATTTTTCATTGATTTCGATGGGAAGAGGCATCTTTGTGGGGTTTTTTTTTTTTTTTTTTAACTTGCCAAACATGCCCCAAAGATGCTGCAAACAGGAGTTTTTACACTGCACCGCAAGCACAATGCCTCGGTTATATAGGAAAGCATTTTTCTTTTTTACTTTTCAGGCGTTTTTTTAACGCAAAAATGTGTGTTTTACAGGTTTTTTTTTTTTTCTTTTTTTTTCTTTAAAAGCCCTGTTGGAGGAGCTTTTGGGAAATATCAGGGATCTGCACAGACCATTGATGTCTCACTTTTTGAAGTCGAGAAAGGGATTGAGGGCATAGATCCTCAGTCCCCTTCCCTGTACTGAATGAATGAACACGAAGCACTTTGAGTGATCGGTACCGCTTTCAGCTTGTGCATGTACATTAAGTCTCTGTCCAAAGTGTTCATTCAGGAAAAGTATGTTATTGACGCAAGGTATACTGAGCTAGCCAGCTGGAAGCAGTTCTATACTACCATATGCTGTAAGTCACAGGCAGCAAAAGTGTTGCTACCTCCTTATTTCTTGGTATGTTTCTTTTAAATATAAACTAAATTTTTTTTTGTTTTTGTTTTTTCCGTTTAGTTTCTAGGCTGACCTGTTAGATTTTTTTTTTTGGTCTTTCTTCATCTCCTGGTGCACTATGCTACAAAAAATGTGGCATGTACTATTTTGATCTGTTGAATGTTGGACAAGACCATTCCACTAAGCTATACTCATTATTATTATTATTATTATTATTTTTTTTTTTTTTTTTTTTTTTCAAGAACTGTGGTAACATGAGACTAGAGCTACACTTGTTTGTTGCAATAAAGACTACATAATATAGTATGTTAAATATGAAATAACACATATGAGTAAGTTCTTACAATAAAAAAGAACAAAAATAGAACAGTACCACTATGCATTCCTTCCATTTGAACTTTAAATACATTTTGTCATTATCCTTGGCCGCTAAATGGAGAGACTTATTGTGTATATATAATATTGCACTAGAAAATCTACAATTTCTGGGGAAATTGTGTGAAGTGTTCTTGCCTCTACCAGTAGTCTACAACTGGAGTGGGCGGAGTAGCTTTTGTCACTCTGCTGCCTGCTCACACACCTGGGTTCCTATGGCAACTCACTCTACAGCAAGGGCAGAGGAGCTGTTAAAAACAAACTGCTCCAACTTGCTCACTTCACTGACGGTTGCCATTTTCAAACGGTTGTAGTTTTAAAACTGTAACTCCTACAGCGAAGAGCTTTATATTGTGAGAATCACAAGACCCAGACCTACATTTTGATGCATAGTATGTCTCTATGAGCAGCGTGAGTTGCAAACAAATGGTCATATTGTGAAAACTATCAGGAGTATGGCTTAGACATTTTTAGTGGCAGCAGGGATAGCTGAACGTTTTGATATATGATTTGTGTAGGTGGGCTTGAAAATGAGGGAGTGATGGCAGTTTAGAAATCATGTCCTAATTTTTCATCTCACACTCTAGCTTTTGTCAGCTCCCACTCCAGTTTTGAACATTGCGCCTGTCAGGGATCTCCTCGATCCCCGCCGCGATGGGCCCGGCGCAGGCGCACTGCTCCACCCAGTACACGGGCACTAGCTCCGGGCCGGCCGCGGCGTTCGAGTTCGCGCATGCGCAGTAGAAGCCGCGGCCGCCCACTGGGCACCAATGGCAGCGCAGGGCGGGATATTTAAAGGTCCCTGAGCTGTCATTTCGTTGCCTTCTGGTCTTACCTGCTTCCTGTGTTCCTGTACCTGTGCCTAGTAAGTTATTGACCCGGATTACTCTTGACCTTGCTGATTTCTCCTGCCCAGACCCTTGCTTGCCTGCCCTCTCTCCCTGGATGCCCCTTATTAGATCTGACCTCCTGTTGCTGACCTGGCGTGTGACCCGACGATTCTCTGCCTGCTCCCTTGTACCTAACCGTCCTCTACATTACCGACTCGGCCTGTCTGACTACGCACTTGCTCCGCCATCCATCCATCCATCCCATCGGGGTCACCCGACCTCCTCACATCTGGCTCTCCCTGGTTGGAACCCCTGGCGAACACCACTACCACTGACAGGTGTGCTCAGTAGAGGCGACCTGGTCTCGGGGTACTACAAGTCCATCCCCACCATCAGGGGCCCTGGAGAACAAGTACCCTGGGGCTTAGACTCCGCACTCTGGGCACGCCTGACCAGTGGAGTGCTAGTGGTGCCGCTCGGCGGTCCCTCACAGTACCAGAAGGCCATGACTGAGCCTCGAGGAGGACTCTCCCCGTTGGACGAGGTTTGCAGGCACCTGGCTACCCTGACGCAAGCTGTAAACACATTACAGGACAGATGTCTGCAGATCGAGAATCGGTTTCAGGCCTGCACCATATCTGTTCCTGTTTCACAGGCCCCGGCTCCTGTACCACCGGTTGCAGCAGCCCACGAGCCGGCCCCTGGGCCTCCCACATCACTCCCTATGGCGGAACCCCGAGTACCCTTACCCGAGCGCTTCCATGGGGATCGCACACGTTTTCGGTCATTCCGTGACTCCTGTCTGCTCTATTTTGAACTACAGCCACGGACCTTTTTGACAGAGTCAGTGAAAGTGGGGTTTGTTGTCTCCCTGTTGCAGGGTGAACCCCAAGACTGGGCCCACCGACTAAGGGGAAACAATGACCCTCACCTGGTTACGGTCGACAGCTTCTTTAACGCTATGGCCATCCTATATGATGACCCACAACGGGCAGCCTCGGCCGAGGCCACACTATACGCACTCCGACAAGGTCGGCGGGCGGCTGAGGAATACGCCTCTGACTTTAGGCGCTGGATGGGTGACACTCGTTGGAACGAGTTCGCACTTTTGCACCAGTTTCGTATGGGCCTATCAGAGGCTCTGAAAGACGAGCTCGCCCGGGTGGAGGTGCCCGAGACATTAGAGGACTTGATTGCACTCACCATCAAAATTGACCGTAGACTACGGGAGCGCAGATTGGAGAGGTCTGGTCAGGGTCGCGGAAATCTCTGGGGGTCATTTCAGGGATCCAGTCAACATACTAGGCCAAGCATCCAGAACCTGCCGTTTGAAGATGCTCCCGAACCCATGCAGCTAGGCCTGGCTCGGCCTAAACTATCGCCTGAGGAACGCCAGCGCAGACGCTCCCAGAATCTGTGCCTGTACTGCGGCGAAGCTGGTCACATGGTGCGTTCCTGCCCGCAGAAACTGAGTAAGTTCACCTCATCTTCATTATCTGTTGGCAATATGAATCCGTCCCAGTACTTAGTTGTTCCCCTCTCCTTTCAGCTTTCAGAAAGGACCGTGGAGGTGACGGCCATAGTTGATTCGGGGGCATGCAGCTGTTTTGTGGATATCAATTTTGCTCACCAGCAGGGTATTCCCCTCCGCCCAAAGGAGAAGGGGTTTCACATCTTTTTGGCTGATGGTTCCCGGATAAAGTCAGGAGTAGTTAACCAGGAGACCCCTTCCATTGTGACTTCCATTGCCGGTCAGCACCGGGAACTCCTCCGCCTGGATGCTATTGCATCACCCCTTTTCCCAGTCATTCTGGGGCTCCCTTGGTTGCGGGCCCATAACCCCCAAATTGACTGGGAGACTGGGGTTGTCTCGTTCCCTTCCCCATATTGTCGGGAACTGTGTCGAACTTCGGGCCCGGAGGTCCCCCAGGTCCTCCTGTGCTCTGAAGGGGATGACAGCCTAAAACAAGTGATTCCTGCAGCCTACCATAAGTTTCTTGATGTGTTCAGTGAACGGGGAGCAGATGCTCTACCCCCCCACCGCCCATATGACTGTCCTATTGATCTGTTGCCCGGTTCTGAAATTCCGTTCGGGCAAATTTTTCCCCTTTCTGAGTTAGAATTAGGGGTCCTGAAGGACTATATTGAGGATAGCCTCCGAAAGGGATTCATCCGTCCCTCCACTTCCCCAGCAGGTGCAGGGATCTTCTTTGTAGAAAAGGACAAGACTTTGAGGCCATGCATTGACTATCGGGAGCTGAATAGGGTCACAATTAAAAATCGTTACCCATTACCACTGGTACCTGAATTATTCCAGAGCCTAAAAGCTGCAGTAGTGTTTACCAAGTTGGACTTAAGGGGAGCCTACAATTTGGTTCGCATAAGGGAGGGGGATGAGTGGAAGACGGCCTTCCGCACCCGTTTCGGCCATTTTGAATACCTAGTCATGCCTTTCGGGTTGTGCAATGCCCCAGCCACCTTCCAGCACTTTGTAAACGACATCTTTAGGGACTTCCTGGACATCTTTGTCATCGTCTACTTAGACGACATTTTGATTTTTTCATCCTCCCTGGGGGAGCACAGGGTACATGTAACAAAGGTGTTGGGGCGGTTGCGGCAGCACGGGTTGTACGCTAAAGCAGAGAAATGCTGCTTTGAACAGGCTAGCGTTACATTTCTGGGTCTGATTATCTCCACCACGGGGGTCGCGATGGACCCTCAGAAGGTCTCAGCGATCCTAGATTGGCCTGAACCCACGGACAGGAAAGGTGTCCAACGTTTTATTGGGTTCGCAAATTTTTACTGGAAGTTCATCAAGAACTTCTCGGGTCTGGTCTCCCCCATCACTCAGTTAACCAAGCTTGGGACGCGATTCAGATGGACGCCCGAGGCACAGGAAGCTTTTGAAGCACTAAAAAGGTTATTTACCTCGGCACCCATTCTGGGTCATCCCGACGCCTCCCTGCCCTACATCTTAGAAGTAGATGCATCTGAAAACGCGGTTGGCTCCATCCTTTCCCAGCGGAAGGGCGCCAAGGAATTACTTCACCCAGTAGCATTCTTTTCACGGAAACTTACCCCTGCGGAGAGGAACTATGACATTGGGGATCGCGAGCTACTGGCTATCAAAACCGCCTTAGAAGAATGGAGGTACCTGCTGGAAGGTGCCTCCCATCCCATCCTGATATTCACGGACCACAAGAACCTGGAATATCTGAGGACGGCCAAACGCCTACTCCCACGCCAAGCAAGATGGGCATTGTTTTTCTCGAGGTTCCAGTTCCACATTACATACAGGCCCGGCTCGAAAAACACGAAGCCTGACGCGTTGTCGCGCATGTACGAGGACACCAAGGAGATTCCAGTGCCCGACACTATTCTTCCTGCAGGGAATTTCTTGGCCCTTCAGACAAACCTTCGCTCCGAGATCCTGAGAGCGTCCACAGCAATGTCCACCCCCGATGGGGCCCCCCTCCAGAACAAGGAGGGACTCCTATGGAGGGAGGACCGGATTGTGGTGCCGGAGGATGCCTGAACCTTGGTCTTGGGACATTGCCATGACCATCCACTGGCAGGACATTTCGGGCCGGTCAAGACCCTGAAACTTCTCCGACGTTCCTTCTGGTGGCCGGACATGGCCAAGGATTGTAAGAACTACGTGGGCTCCTGTGCCATCTGCCAGCGGAACAAGCCTTCAAGAAATAAGGCGTGGGGCCTGCTACGTCCATTGCCCATCCCTGAACGGCCCTGGCAGAAAATCTCCATGGACTTCATTGTCGAGCTTCCACCTTCACTGGACCACACAGCAATTCTCGTGGTCGTGGACCGCTTGTCCAAGATGGCCCATTTCATCCCTTTACGGAAGACTCCATCAGCAGCCGAGACGGCGCAAGTCTTTATTCGAGAGATCGTTAGACTGCATGGGGTTCCCGAAGACATTGTCTCGGACCGAGGGGTGCAGTTTACCTCGCGGTTTTGGAGGGCATTGTGCAAAGCCCTGGATATCAAGCTGTCCCTTTCCTCGGCATTTCACCCTCAGACCAATGGCCAGACCGAAAGGACCAATCAGACCCTGGAGCAATACCTTCGATGCTACACATCATTCTCTCAGGACGACTGGGTGCCACTCCTCCCTTTGGCAGAATTCGCGTACAACAACGCTTGCCATTCAGCAACTGGGCAGTCCCCGTTCTTCGCCAACTATGGGTTTCATCCTGTCTTCCTCCCGGACTTGGTCCCGGAATGCCCGATTCCAGCGACACAGGATGCACTGACCTTCTTCACCTCCAACAATAGGAAACTACAGGAAGCCATCCGTCAAGCCCAAGAAGACTACAAGAGGGCTTTTAATAGGAAGCGAAGAGGGGATCTGGTGTTGCAGCCCGGAGAGAAGGTTTGGCTGGCTACGTCAAACTTGAGGATGCTCTGCCCGTCAAAGAAGTTGGGACCTAAATTTATAGGCCCTTTTTGCATCAAACGGATGGTCAATGAGGTGGCCTATGAACTTGTTCTCCCCGAGACACTCAAGATCCACCCTGTCTTCCACGTGTCCCTGTTGAAACCAGTAGTCCCTGATGCCTTCCCGGAATGGGAATCCAGGCCCCCGGAGGCCGTAACGGTTGAAGAGGAAGAAGAATTCGAGGTGGAGGCAATCTTGAAGTGCCGACGAAGGGGGGGCCAGACCCAATTTCTCATCAAGTGGAAGGGCTACGGCCCTGAGGACAATTCGTGGGAACCAGCCCATAATGTCCATGCACCTAGGCTTGTCCGGGGGTTTCTTTGTGATCACCCGTGGTGGAGAGATCGGGTGGGCATCCAGAGGTTGCCCGTAGGGGGGGGGCAATGTCGGGGATCTCCTCGATCCCCGCCGCGATGGGCCCGGCGCAGGCGCACTGCTCCACCCAGTACACGGGCACTAGATCCGGGCCGGCCGCGGCGTTCGAGTTCGCACATGCGCAGTAGAAGCCGCGGCCGCCCGCTGGGCACCAATGGCAGCGCAGGGCGGGATATTTAAAGGTCCCTGAGCTGTCATTTCGTTGCCTTCTGGTCTTACCTGCTTCCTGTGTTCCTGTGCCTAGTAAGTTATTGACCCGGATTACTCTTGACCTTGCTGATTTCTCCTGCCCAGACCCTTGCTTGCCTGACCTCTCTCCCTGGATGCCCCTTATTAGATCTGACCTCCTGTTGCTGACCTGGCGTGTGACCCGACGATTCTCTGCCTGCTCCCTTGTACCTTACCGTCCTCTACATTACCGACTCGGCCTGTCTGACTACGCACTTGCTCCGCCATCCATCCATCCATCCCATCGGGGTCACCCGACCTCCTCACATCTGGCTCTCCCTGGTTGGAACCCCTGGCGAACACCACTACCACTGACAGGTGTGCTCAGTAGAGGCGACCTGGTCTCGGGGTACTACAAGTCCATCCCCACCATCAGGGGCCCTGGTGAACAAGTACCCTGGGGCTTAGACTCCGCACTCTGGGCACGCCTGACCAGTGGAGTGCTAGTGGTGCCGCTCGGCGGTCCCTCACAGCGCCATTCATTCCTATGGGACCAATTTCACCACAAAAATGGCGATATTTCGTGAACCATTCGGCGAAACGTTCCACAAAGTAATAGCACCAATCGGGAACAATCCGCACGTTTTGGTATATTACTGTCTATGTAGTGTAAAAACTGTGGGAGGAGTTAGGGTGGTAAATTTGGCTGTAATAAGAATATATGTGAGATAAGTGGTCTTGCCATGCAAGAACACTTATAAGAATATATATGTGAGATAACAGTAAGTGGTCATGCCATGCAAGAACACTTAATTATAGTTCTCTGTAAGCATACCTTTCTGTAGACTCCCACACCCTTTCTAGGCCTATTCTATCTATACTGTAACACTTGCCTATTCTGAAGTTGCTCCAGCGCAATCACATGATCTCTCCAGCGCCAGCTTTCAGTGAAGGAGAGGTCGCCGACAACCGCTGCAGAGCATAGGTGATGTCACACATAGGCCTATTATGGGGTAGCAGTTGTTGGATGTCCTTTTTCTATACTGAAGCTGCTGCTGGAGAGATGTGACCAGACCAGAGCGACTTCAGAATAGTATAGACATAAGACACCCTAAGAAAGTTGTTCCTGGCGAGGTCACCAGGTAAAAATATAAAAAAAAAAGAGAAAATGAATGCAGCCTCCACATTAAGGTCTCGTTCACATGGATCATGTGAATCTGTGCACCCGCACGGGTGTCACAATGGGGGCAGTTGCTGTGTCTGTGCAGCTGCTGTGTACCAATTAACAGCTATAGGGCTGCCTGCATGGGGAATCGCGGAACACTTATGAATCTCCATGCAGGCAGACAGCCCTCCTAAATGAGGCCTTAAAGAGTAACTTCACTTTTGATCCTCTCTGGGTGATCATTGTAAACTGCAAGGATTTTAACAAGCTTTGTTGCAGATTCCTACGTGTTTTCACGCTGATGAAAAAACTGTTTGTTATGCAGGCCATAGGCGGGGAGAAAACTGGACGATTTTTTAGCAAAAAATGAAAAATCGGTTGTTCAATAGGCCGACGTTACCACCAACAGTAAAAAAATTGGCCGATTTTCTTCCCGTCTACGGCCGGCATTTAATTACTTCTGTCCCTGCAGAGAGCCCCGCTATTATATTTGACATTAAAAAGTATTGCGGTTGCAACATTGTATCTATTTGTATCCATTTCGGATACAGATGGGTTTTTCGGATACAAATAGATACATTGTTGCAACCGCAATACTTTTTAATGTCAATATAATAGCGGACTGTAATTCCTCTCCTGTCTCTCCTGTCTCTCCTCCTCCTCTCCCCTTAGTGCAGAGTTCTTCTCATAAGCAGGAAATGACATTTTTGTACACCAACTGTGTACAGAACACTTTCAAGTTGCCATGTTACAGAAAATGCAGTTGAAGAGGAAAGATATAATTTTAATTACATCGAATTACAATATGGATTGTGTAGCAAATGCATATGAGATGGATACGGAGATATATAGATCTATCTATCCTATGTTTTTTTTTTTTTTGGTTTTTTTTTTCCCACGAAAGTAGAGTTACATTTTAAAGTGGTTGTAAAGGCCCAAGGTTTACAAAACCACCTGTGTGCAGCAGCCCCCCTTCCTAATACTTACTTGATCCTGATTCAGCGATGTGCACAAGAGCAGCAGGTCTCTCCCTCCTCATTTGGCTGAGAGAACAGTGTAAGCCATTTGCTCCTGCTACTGTCAATCACAGCTAGTGAGCCAATGAGGAGTGCCCCCATAGCAAGCTGCTTCCGGGAGGGAGGGGCCAGGAGCTCTGTTGGGACCAAAGAAGAGTAGGATCCAAAACCATTGCACAGAGTGGGTAAGTATAACATGTTTTGGTATTTTAAAAAGAATAAAACTCAGAGCCTTTATTATCACTTTAAGGACTGGAAAGCTCCAATATTTTTTTGGGCTGGATACCGCTTTAGGGGTACTAGACATGAAAGAAACATAGAGGCTGCCATTGCTACCCTCCCCTTCTGAAAATACTAGTAAGTCAGCATAACACAGGCATACAGCATTTTCTAAATGGCTTCTGTAATGGAAGATCTTTCTTTAAAGCGGAGCTCCACCCAAAAGGGGAAGTTCAGCTTTAAGGACTGCTCCCCCGCTCCCCATTAAGGATTGGCACCTTTTGGGGGCCGGGGGGGTGGATACCCGAATTTGACAGGTACCCGCTTTTACTTCCAATCCAAAGCGGAAGGTGTTCTCCCTCCCTCCCTCCCTGTAGTCTTTTGGGACACGTGACAGGTCTCAGAAGACTACAGGACCATTCAGGAAGCGCAGCGCTACTCGCGCATGCGCAGTGAGTACCCGGCTGTGAAGTCGCAAGCTGCACAGCCAGGTGCCCACACTGAAGATGCTGGCCTCCTGGAATACAGGACGGACGGTGAAACGAGCTGGGGGGGGGGGGGGGACACACTGCGGAACCGAGGGACAGGTAAGTGGCTGTTTTGTAAAAGTCAGCAGCTACAGTTTTTGTAGCTGCTGACTTTTATTTTTTGACAGGGTGAGTGGAACTCCACTTTAAGTCTTTACTTTAAAGGCCTACTTTCTAGATGAACTCTGCTTTGTATCCAAGTATGTGTGTTTATACTAGGATAGGTGGGGAGAGTGCAAGGAATCTCATTTAGTTGATAGTGATGCATTTGTTTCTGATCCGACCTAAACTGGACAGATTAGGAGATTAACTTTTGTCTTTGGCCACATTTAGGCATGTTTTGTTTTCTGTGATCTGCATGACCCTGCAGGGAATGCTTCCATGTGTGCTGCTGCTGTTAAAATAAATTTATAATAAAAAAATAAGTGATTTGACTGAACAGCTTGATAGGTTTCTAAGAGGATATGTACATAGCAGATCTGAAAACATTAGTGACTCATGCTGTCGCCTTTGTACCATAAGTCTTTGCTTAAGAATCAGTATCTTATTACCTCTGATCAGTTAATTAGGATTCTCCTGCTTAGCTTCTTCTTTGTCTATTTTCAGCACTGTAGTGTGAAACATGGGGGCTGGAGGTTACAGGAAAACCAATCTAGAAGCTGCAACATGCTCAGTTACTTAGTTGTTTGGACTTTTTTGACTGTCGATATTTAATTTAAAGTGAATTTCCAGGCACCACCTAACTAATCTTAAAAATGCCCCCCCCCCCCAGATATGTGTGTATCTGGATGTCCCACGGACAGACCAAGCCTTGTTGCGCTCGCACACGACAGGGCAGTCCAGACCAAACTGCAAAAAGACAATGGAAGAGTGCACCAGCCTAGTGCGTTATCCCAAACTGATTTATTGTAGTATAGATTAAAACATACTAACGAACGTGGGACAGTTTGCATAACAATTGACAGCCACTTGGTGCAATGACCGTTGGGGGCCAATGGACCCTGACGTCTAGATGAGGGCCCTCCCAGGGTCAAATTACGGCTCATTAGTTTCGAGGGCAACCCTTCCTCAGAGCCATCATGCATCTGCAGCCTCTCTCTCCTGATTCCCCTCCCTGTGACAGCAGGTGGGGCATCGTCTCCCTGCACCAGCTGTCACAATTTGATAATAACTCGGCTGATTCAGTTTCCTGTGAATGAATGCCTTCAAGTACCATCTACCATTGCAGCCGACTTCTTGTAGCTGTGAATGAACTATGAGGGTGAGCGCTCTCGTAGTCCATCGGTCTTCATGATCTCAGGTAACTGCCTGCCCATATGAGGTGCGGGCAGACAGCTATTCTGAGAGTCTGCAGGAGCCTGAGATTGCACCCACGATCTTATGATTGCAGGTGCAGTGCTCTACAGTCTTTTTAGAAAAAAAAAAAAAGTACAGCATAAACTCCCCCCCCGGAGCTATTTTAGGTAGACTTTCACACAGTAAAGCTGACAGTACATTTTACAACATGCTTGCACTCAGAGTTAGGTGGCCTAATCTTGCAGATCCTGATGTCAAGCACCACTGACCTTCAGAAGTTTTTAGGGATTAAAGGAACTTAACTGATTGCGCATATATTCATAGAGGTGGGTTGACAAATCCTGTATTATAAAGATTGTATATCAGGTGATTATAGTACTTCTCATGTATTAATTTATTATTACAAAATTAGGTTTAAAATCCTTCCATATACAAATAGTTTTAAAGTTTAGTAGAAATTTACATAATTTTGCTTTCTGTAGGTTGCCCACTGAAATATATAAGCTCCATGAAGATGGCTTCTTTTAAAATGAAACCACAAGCCCCAGATTTGCTTACCGAATACATTTTTGGTCTGGACTTTCTAAAATAAATATGATTTATACTTTCTATGGCACTAGTGTAATCATATTTCTCTCCACCTTTCAAAGCTCCACTACACAGGAATAGACCAAGTTTATCTGTAGCAGATTGATTGCTGCCTCCTGCTACCATGCATGCACTAGAATATATTTAGCACCTGGCCATCTATCTAAGTGAGTTGTAACTGCTTTGTGCATGCTTCTTTACTGTATATGGGTTACCATTAATATAATGTGTTTTTGTGTTTTTTTTTGTTTGTTTTTTTTTTTTTTAGGAAACACAGCTTTGCATGACTGTGCTGAATCTGGAAGCCTAGAAATCATGAAAATGCTTCTGAAATATGGAGCCAGAATGGAGAAGGATGGCTATGGAATGACACCGCTACTCTCAGCCAGTGTGACTGGTCACACAAACATTGTGGACTTCCTTACTCAGCACCCACAGACCAGTAAGAGAGAGCGTATCAATGCCCTGGAACTTCTTGGAGCTACATTTGTTGATAAAAAACGGGACCTTCTTGGTGCCTTAAAGTATTGGAAGAGAGCTATGGATATGAGATACAGTGATAGGACTAACGTCATCAGCAAGCCTGCTCCACAGGAATTAATAATGGCATATGATTATGCCAAGGAAGTAAATACTGCTGAGGAGCTAGATAACCTTATTGCTGACCCTGATGAGATGAGAATGCAAGCTCTTTTAATTAGAGAACGAATTTTGGGCCCTTCGCACCCAGATACATCCTATTACATCAGGTATCGGGGTGCAGTCTATGCCGACTCTGGGAACTTCAAGCGATGCATCAATCTTTGGAAGTATGCATTGGACATGCAGCAGAACAACCTGGATCCTTTAAGTCCAATGACAGCCAGTAGCCTGTTGTCATTTGCTGAGTTATTTTCCTTCATGCTTCAGGATCGGGCTAAAGGATTGCTTGGTACTACAGTTACATTTGATGACCTTATGGGTATACTGTGTAAAAGTGTACTGGAGATAGACCGAGCGGTCAGACAAGCGTTGATGCCTCCCGACCAAGTCCAGTTAAACAAGGCCCTCTCTATAATTTTGCACTTGATCTGTTTGCTGGAGAAAGTTCCCTGCAGCCCAGACCAAGAGCATTTCAAAAAGCAGAACATTTATAGGTTCCTTAAGCTGCAACCCAAAGGTAAAAATAACTTTAGCCCTCTTCACCTGGCTGTGGATAAGAACACCACTTGTGTCGGCCGCTACCCTGTTTGCAAATTCCCTTCTCTTCAGGTGACCGCCATCTTGTTGGAGTGTGGTGCTGATGTTAATGTCAGAGACTCTGAACAGAACAGTCCACTACATGTTGCTGCTCTCAACAACCACCCGGATATTATGAATCTGCTTATAAAAGCCGGGGCACATTTTGACTCTACAAATTCGCACAACCAAACTGCCTGTGATTTGCTGGATGAGAAGGAAATGGCAAAGAACTTAATCCAGCCCATCAACCACACCACTCTGCAGTGTTTGGCTGCACGTGTGATTGTCAAACATAATATAACCTACAGAAAGCAAATTCCTGAGAAGCTGGAGAGCTTTGTTTTGCTTCATAGATGATGCTTTGCCTGGACCTCTAGTACAACTGAAGGATGTGCGCTTTGACTGTTGGCTTCTTAATAAAGCACTGTTGATAGGAGACATAGTTATGCTTCAGCTGGTAATGTCATGATCCACTTGTCTCCGACATAGCATCATCTCCTCTGGAAGGATTTGTTACCCATATTTAAATCTGAAAATATATCAAAATTGGTTTTCTATGTCCTTTTAATTTGTATTTTCTGCACTCGACTTGTACAATCTGCCAAATTCAGTTTCCATTTTTGGTTTGTTTTCTGCCTGTTGTTCAGTAGGGGAGAGTGGCACACATTTTTTCTATATGCCTTTTCTGGTGGCTTCCTGCTATTTTGCTGGTTTCGTGGATTTTTTTCTTACCTGAGTTCCTGAGTTCAGGTCATTTCCGCTCTTGTAATCTTCAAGCCTTTCACTCCCAATGTTTCAATGGGTATCTTTCTATGGACCATTGCTAATTTGTAAAAGCTTTATGAACATGTTAATGTTTGCAATTACCATAAGTGCTTTATCTCCTCTATGCACTGGCTTAGACATGACTGTTGTGTGTTAGCATACTTCTATGCAGCATTTTGCCAGCTCAATTAGAACACAATTTGTAGTTTGTTTCCAAGTCAGTTTCCATTCTGCACTAAACAGCATGGCTATATTGTAAGAGTTTTGCTGGCTTCTGCAGGCAAAACCACATATGACTTTACAACTGCCTTCCCTTGATCTAGAAATACGAGAGGTATCTTGGGGGTTGGGAGGAGTATTCTGGCTCTTTAGATCCTTTGAATTACATTTAATGCTTAAAATTACAAGAGTGTGCAGAAATCCTCATACTCGTTATTTGTCCTTGAATACCTCCTCATTTAGCAAACTGTCAGAAATGAGAACTGCCTTGGCCTGTAGCAATCATGATTTCATTCAGAACTGCTACCCTTTCTGCTGCCATTTAATTGCCAACACTTCTCATTGCAGACATACATAAATTAGACCTTTGTTACTACTTAATTACCCTTTCTTAAAGGGACACTATCAAGAATAAATGCTTTAAACCTAGATCTGTGCATTTTTAACAAAACCGAGAGGTATTGTAGTATGGATAGGCTTACACGTACCCATCCTAATGTGGTGACTTCCATATATAAAACAGGAACTAATAGTGTCTTTGTCCATAATTAAAAATTAGTTTTCTTTTTTTTGCAGTTGGCAGCTTTGTTTCTTTTCGCTCTTGTTTTTGTAACTCACTGCATTAGGAGTGTAGAAACAAAACTGTGCACTAGAAAAATACTAGCAGCCTTGGAGAGTGTGATAAAGTATATAAATACACCAATGTGCAAAAATAGTACTAAAATATTTACAGAGGTTTGACAGTGTCCCTTTAATTGAAATTCATAATGTCTGTGTGGTATGCTGCATTATCAGTCAATCCTAATGCATATGTAGTATGATTGATTATACAGTGGGCGGGAGGTTGGACTGAGGCCAGGATTTCTTATAGTTTGTATTAATTAATGTTCTTTCTGTTTTCGGTAATTTGTTCAGGTAACCTGCATGCGTTGGTATGCCTCTTTAATCAGCGACATGCCTTTTTGTTTTTCAAAGAAGCAGAAACAACATCCTTTGTGTATGGAGCCCAAACATCCAAATATCTGATTTGTCAAGTCAGCCCATCATGCTTCTTTGTCCTTAGCAGGAAGGGCTTCTTGTTTGACCAGGAGTAAAGAAATGCAAATGAGTAAGATTCAGGTGACTAATTTAACACAGCACTTTACTGTTGCTCCAGAATAACATTTTTTTGGCCTTGCAAATGTCTTACAATAAAACTCTTGAGTGAACAAACAATCTTGCTTACTTGGGCAGAATTTAGTGTTGGCTGTTAACAGTTTTTATTTCTCTCTCTTAATTGATATTCAGAAACTATCATTTTTTTTGCACAGTAAGCCCTAATTTTCTAGACATTTAAAAAAAACTAGTAGTGAATGTTACGATGGTCTCCGAAACGTAGAGAAACGTGGAGGTTGTCATTGCTGACATGTCACTCTGCAAATGCTAGCTGCCGGCCAGTGATGCTGACTATCTTGATTCAAAACTTTTGACTTTTTAGCCAAGAGCAAGTATGCAAATATTGGCTTCTGAGGATTTTGGTGTGTGGGTTTTTTTTTTTGTTTTTTTTACTTTTCTGGTCTATATATACATGATCTGGATCATTTACTTAAGTATTGGTGCCTGTGGGTCAATATAAAGGTCCGAAAACTTGAATTTTCAGAAGGTTTGCAGTGCAGGCTCCATATATTACTCGGTAACGCCTTTCATTGTAATCAAATAGATCTTCAGGCAAATAGCCAAAAATCACAGCTAAAAGACATATGTTTTTACTGTTTTTATCAGCAAAAAAGAGTTGTCATTTTTGTTTAGGCTCTGCCACACCTGGTTCAATTCAGCTGCTCATAGAAAACCTCCCTGCTATGCAAACTGAGGTGATGATGCTGACTTAAGCCTAGTACACACTATCAGTTTGTTTTTTTGTTTCTTTTTCTCCTTCAACCCAGCAGGCTGAATGAAAAAAAAAAACAAAAAACTGAAGAGCCTTGGAGGAGATCATTGTACTAGCAAACATCAGATTGTTAGTACAGGAACTTCCCACTGAGCTATTGTGTTCTGACAGGGGGACGCCACCTGCCAGAACACACTGGTCAGCGCTCTTAATCATTGTCTGAGAACGCTGATCGGCAGACCTTTTTCGGTCATGCCCCTATGATAGAAGCCGGACCTTTTTCGGTCATGCCCCTATGATAGAAGCCGGACCTTTTTCGGTCATGCCCCTATGATAGAAGCCGGACCTTTTTCGGTCATGCCCCTATGATAGAAGCCGGACCTTTTTCGGTCATGCCCCTATGATAGAAGCCGGACCTTTTTCGGTCATGCCCCTATGATAGAAGCCGGACCTTTTTCGGTCATGCCCCTATGATAGAAGCCGGACCTTTTTCGGTCATGCCCCTATGATAGAAGCCGGACCTTTTTCGGTCATGCCCCTATGATAGAAGCCGGACCTTTTTCGGTCATGCCCCTATGATAGAAGCCGGACCTTTTTCGGTCATGCCCCTATGATAGAAGCCGGACCTTTTTCGGTCATGCCCCTATGATAGAAGCCGGACCTTTTTCGGTCATGCCCCTATGATAGAAGCCGGACCTTTTTCGGTCATGCCCCTATGATAGAAGCCGGACCTTTTTCGGTCATGCCCCTATGATAGAAGCCGGACCTTTTTCGGTCATGCCCCTATGATAGAAGCCGGACCTTTTTCGGTCATGCCCCTATGATAGAAGCCGGACCTTTTTCGGTCATGCCCCTATGATAGAAGCCGGACCTTTTTCGGTCATGCCCCTATGATAGAAGCCGGACCTTTTTCGGTCATGCCCCTATGATAGAAGCCGGACCTTTTTCGGTCATGCCCCTATGATAGAAGCCGGACCTTTTTCGGTCATGCCCCTATGATAGAAGCCGGACCTTTTTCGGTCATGCCCCTATGATAGAAGCCGGACCTTTTTCGGTCATGCCCCTATGATAGAAGCCGGACCTTTTTCGGTCATGCCCCTATGATAGAAGCCGGACCTTTTTCGGTCATGCCCCTATGATAGAAGCCGGACCTTTTTCGGTCATGCCCCTATGATAGAAGCCGGACCTTTTTCGGTCATGCCCCTATGATAGAAGCCGGACCTTTTTCGGTCATGCCCCTATGATAGAAGCCGGACCTTTTTCGGTCATGCCCCTATGATAGAAGCCGGACCTTTTTCGGTCATGCCCCTATGATAGAAGCCGGACCTTTTTCGGTCATGCCCCTATGATAGAAGCCGGACCTTTTTCGGTCATGCCCCTATGATAGAAGCCGGACCTTTTTCGGTCATGCCCCTATGATAGAAGCCGGACCTTTTTCGGTCATGCTCTTTACGATTAGCCAGACGTTCGGCCAGCTTCTGTTGGATCGGCTGTCGTACACACGGGCTGAATGTTGGCCGGTTTCTATTGAACCGCCTGATATATGGCTCGTGTGTATGGGGTTTTATCTGTGCCACGAGCAGGCTAGTGGTTGAGAGGTGATAAAGAAATTGCATTACTTAAGCAGTCTTTAAATGTGGCACCTGCATGATTGTGTGCAGTATGGCAGACACGGCCATAAAAAGTTATATCCCAGTTGTGTGTGTTAGACTTTGCTTAGCTATTTATACATCTTAGACACCACAAAAAAGGTCTTGGCATCTGTATTCCCAGCTATTCCCTATTGCTTAATGTGCACTAGTCTGATGTAAAATGAGGGAGATTAAAAAGACAGGAAAGTTTCTAAGACTTCGAAAGGTGGAAAAAAAATGGGCCACACCACTATTTAATGATATATAATTTTGTTTGGTGTCTGAAGATGTTTATCATGTAATTTCCACTAACATAACAACCTAAATTAAATTTAGATATTTAGTCATCTTGGAAGGGGCTTTCTGTCATAATAAATTTTTTTCATATTGGATCTGGAAAATTCTCATTTAATATAAATTTTTGTTTGTTTTACCCTAATTCTCCATCTTGTATCTGCTGATATCTTTGCACAGTGTACATTATAATAGAGTGGTTAAATGTCCACTAAAAACTGTTCATATAGATTCTCCTTATTCTTTATTGAAGGTTTAAAGTGTATGTAAACCCTCACCTTTTAAAATAACCCATTCAGTTTAAAACTGAAAGAAAGACAAAACATTTATGGATACATATAAAAAACATTATAATTGCCTTTTCCCCCTTTTTATAATTAATCACCTTTTGTTCTCAGTTGTATAAGGAGCTCGGGGAGGAGAAACAGCAGGGCACGGATCTTCCCAGCCAATTACTGTGTGTATGGGGGGGGGGGCCCATGCGCGTGGAGGTCACAGCACAAGTCTGATTAGTGGATGACAGCAGGCTGCATTCCAGCACAGCTAAAGAACTGACCATGCTGTGCTCTCCTGCCTTGCATGGTCAGTTTTTTAATAGAAATGCAGAGGAACTAGCAGCTACACCAGGTATTTCACACAAATTAAGCAATACAAAGAGAACAGGATACTTTTTTCATACAATTTCTTGCTATAGCAGTCACATATCTGGATTATGAAATGTTGGATTGCCATATTTAACAGATATATATAACGCCACTTTATATGGTACACCTGTTCAATTGCTTGGTAACACATTGTCAATCAGCCAATCATGTCGCACCAGATGTGGTGAAGACTATTTGCTGAAGTTCAAATGGAGCATCAGAATGGGGAAGAAAGGGGATTTAACTTTGATCATGGCATGGTTGTTGGTACCAGATGGACTGGTCTGAGTATTTAAAAAAAAAAAATATAAATAATTGCTGATCTACTGCGATTTTCACGCACAACCATCTCTAGGGTTTACAGTGAATCATCCGAAAAAGAGAAAATATCCAGTGAGTGGCAGTTGTGTGGACAAAAATGCCTTGTTGATGTCAGAGGAGAATGGGAAGACTAGTTTGAGATGATAGAAAGGCAACAGTAACTCCAAATAACCACTCATTACACCCAAAGTATGCAGAATACCATCTCTGAACGCACAACGTGTCAAACCTTGAAGCAGATGGGCTACAGCAGCAGAAGACCACACGGGGTGCCACTCCTGTCAGCTAAGAACAGGAAACAGAGGCTACAATGCGCACAGACTTACCAAAGTTGGACAATAGAAGATTGGAAAAACGTTGCCTGGTCTGATGAGTCTCAATTTCAGCTGTGAAATGCAAATGGTAGGGTCTGAATTTGGTGTAAACAACATGAAAGCCTGGATCCATCCTGCCTTGTAGCAGCGGTTCAGGCTGGTGGTGGTGTAATGTGGGGGATATTTTCTTGGCATACTTTGGACCCTTTTAGTAGCAATCGAGCACCTGATTATTGTTGCTGACCATGTGCAGCAACTGCGTGATATCATGTCAAAATTGTTTCCAACACCTTGTTGAATTTATGCCACAAAGAATTAAAGCAGTTCTGAAGGCAAAAGGGGGCCCAGCTCTGTACTATAAAGGTGTACCTAGTAAAGTGGCTGGTGTATGTGTGTGCATGTATGTATAGACACACAAACCCTATATTGCCAAAAGTATTGGGACGCATGCCTTTACATGCACATGAACTTTAATGGCATCCCAGTCTTAGCCCATAGGGTTCAGTATTGTGTTAGCCTACCCTTTGCAGCTATAACAGCTTCAACTCTTCTGGGAAGGCTGTCCATAAGGTTTAGGAGTGTGTCTATGGGAATGTTTGACCATTATTCCAGAAGAGCATTTGTGAGGTCAGGCACTAACGTCAGATGAGAAACCTTGGCTCGCAGTCTCCATTCTAATTCATCCCAAAGGTGTTCTTTCGGGTTGAGGTTTGGTGCTCTGTGCAGGCCAGTCACGTTCTTTCATCCCAAACTCGCTCATCCATGTCTTGATGGACCTTGCTTTGCGCACTGGTGCGCAGTCATGTTGGAACAGGCAGGGGCCATCCCCAAACTGTTCTCACAAAGGTGGGAGCATGAAATTGTCCAAAATGTCTTGATATGCTTATGCTTCACTGGAACTAAAGGGCCAAACTCAGTTCCTGAAAAACAACCCCGCACTACAATCCCCCCTCCACCAAACTTTACACTTGGCACAATGCAGGCAGGCAAGTACCATTTTCCTGGCAACCGCTAAACCCAGATGCGTCCATCAGATTGCCAGACAAAGAAGCGTGAATCGTCACGCCAAAGAACACATCTCCACTGCTCTAGAGCGCATGGGTTTCAAATGGGTGGCCCTCCAGCTGTTGCCAAACTACAAGTCCCATGAGGCATTGCAAGATTAACAGTTACAGGAATGACTCCCAAAGGCAGAGGCAGGATTGGATTTGTAGTTAAGCAACATCTGGCGGGCCGCCAGTTTGACACCCCTGCTCTAGAGTCCAGAGGCGACATGCTTTACACCACTGCATCTGACGTTTTGCATTGCACTTTGTGATGTAAGGCTTGGATGCAGCTGCTCGACCATGGAAACCCATTCCATGACGCTCTCTACGCACTGTTGTGCTAATCTGAAGGCCACACAAAATTTGGAAGGCTTTAGCTATTGACTGTGCAGACAGTTGGCGACTTCTGCGCACTGAGCTCCTGAGAGTGACCCGTTCTTTCACAAATGTTTGTAGAAGTAGTCTGCATGCTTAGGTGCTTGACTTTATACACCTGTGGCCATGGAGGTGATTGGAACACCTGAATCCAATGATTTGGAGGGGTGTCCCATTATTTTTGGCAATATAGTGTATATATGAATATGATCTCCAGTCAAGTTTTAGAACACCCCCATATTTGCAGTTTTTATTGAAATTTAAACAGTTCAATTCCAGTGAATAACCTGAAATGGTATAAGCGGTAAAGTGCCAGATGTGAAAGTAAACATTTTAGGTTAACAAAAATTGAAAAATAATGTACATTTCAGTTATACAAAAGGCCTTTTTTCAGGAAAAACACCTCACTTTTTGCAGCAATGTAAGTAAAGTGATATTAAAGGCTTATTTATTTTTTAAAATCACAAACACATCATCCTTACCCGCTCTCTGCAGTGGTTTTGCACAGTGCAGTCCTACCCTCTGGTTCCCCGCCAATGCTCCTGGCTCTTCCCTCCTCTCGCGTACCTCCCTCAGCAAGCAGCTTGCTATGGGGGCACCTGCTGCTGTGTGTGTTCATTCACACACGGAGCCGTGGCTTGGCCTCACCCACTCTCTTCTCATTGGCTCACTGGTTGTGATTGCCAATGGCTCCTGCTGCTGTCTTTGCTAATGAGGAGAGGAGGCCCGGATTGCCGAGACTCCATTGCACATTGCTGGATCAAGAAGGGGCTTAGGTGAGTATTAGGGGGGCTTGAGGAGCTGCTGCACAGAGGTTTTTTTTACCTTCATGCACGAAGGTAAAAAACCTTGAACCTTTACAAGCAATTTAAGATTTAAAAGTTTATGCTAACAATTCTTACACGTGTCCTAACTTCTGTTTATTACTTACAAACACTCTGTATAAAAGCAGTGTTGAAACAGACTGTGTTACTACACCCTCCTAAAGTAGTTTTAAAGAGAGAAGGTTTTTTACCTTCATATATTCTATGTATGGAGGCAAATATCCTTCTGTGTCCTGCTCCTTCCACAGCCCCCTACCACTCACCTGTGCTCCCTCTTGAGCCAGAGATCTGCACAAGAGCGTGGCTGTCCCGGGACTACCCCTCCCCAGTAGTCTTTTTAGATTCGTGATATTTCTCCAAAGCCCCTCCAACAGGACTGTTAAAGGAAACAAATTGTAAAAAACAAACACACTTAAAGTGTAGCTAAAGACTCAAGGTTTTTAGAATAGAATGCATGAAGGTAAAAAAACCTATGTGCAATAGCCCCCCCCCCACCCTAATACTTTAGCCCCCTCTTGATCCAATTTCCATGAGAGCCTTGGGGACTCTCACTACTGATTGGTTGAGGCAGCAGCGGGAGCCATTGCTGTCAATCACAGCCAGTTAGCGAATGAGGAGAGAGCAGGGAGGCAGGTCTGAGCTGTCGCTCTGTGTCTTATGGATGCATAGAGCTGGGCTCGAGAGCCAGCACGCACCAGTACCCACATAGTGCATGGATTGCTATTGGGCACTGGTCAAGGGGGAGGAGCCGGGAGCGCTGGTGGGGACCTGAGGAGAAAAGGATCGGGCTGCATGGTGCAAAACCATTACAGAGAGCTGGTACTTACGACATGTTTGTTTTTTCTTTTCCTTTATAAAACAACCTTAAATGCCACTTTAAGCAATATATGGACAGTATTGCACTACAGGAAGTATAATATTGCTCTAAAAATGGTGAGAAAAAGGCAATTAATAAAGGAAGACAGACCATTATAACCCTTAAGAGTGTAAGTTTTTCCTTTAGCATAATTGCAATGAAAGTCAAGGTGTTAGTGAGTACAGTTTGTTACACTATCAGAAAACACTTGGAAGCTTGGGGGGAGAGGAGATCTGGCAGACCCAAAGCCACAACAGGATCAGAAGACAAGTTTCTGAGTGTCAACAGCTTACGTGACAAGCAGCTTACAGGACAAGAGCTTCAAGTCTAGAATCGCCTGAGTTCTCACCTCATCGACAATAACCTCCTTGATCCCCTACAGTCTGGCTAATGGTCGCTATTCAGTGCTCCTACTCCGCGACCTCTCTGCGGCTTTGGACACGGTTGACCACCCCCTCCTCAAAAAAAAAACTACACTCTTGGCTGCAGAGACTCCGCTCTCTCCTGGCTCTCTTCCTATCTATCACAGCGTTCCTTCAGTATTCCCTATAACGCTGCCACCTCCTCTTCACTCCCCCTCTCTGTTGGGGTCCTTCAAGGTTCTGTCCTCGGGCCCCTTCTCTTTTCCATCTACACCTCCTCCCTTGGCCAATTGATACTCTCACGGCTTCAACTACCATCTCTATGCCGACAACACGCAAATCTATCTCTCTACCCCCCACCTCACCCCTTCAGTCTCCACCCGTATCACAAGCCTACTGAGCGACATATCGGATTGGATGTCACTCCACTTCCTCAAATTAAATTTTCCAAAACTGAGCCCCTAGTTTTCCCCCCCAGCCCGCGCCCCCCCACTGACTTCTCCATCAAGACCAACAACACCACCATCAGTCCCTTCCCTGAAGCCAGAGTACTAGGTGTCATCCTAGACTCCAATCTGTCCTTCCAGCCCCAGGTCCATTCGCTGACAAACTCATGTAGACTTCACCTCTGCAACATCTCCAAAATATGTCCGTTCCTAACCCCGGAAACCACTAAGCAACTCATTCACTCCCTCATATCACGCCTCGACTACTGTAACTCCCTCCTCATCGGCTTACCTAACCGCAGGCTATCCCCGCTTCAGTCTATCTTGAATGCTGCGGCCAGACTCATCCACCTTACTAACCGCTCCGTATCCGCCACCCCTCTCTGCCAATCCCTCCACTGGCTTCCGATTGCTCAACGGATAAAATTCAAAATGCTAACATTGATGTATAAAGCTGTTCATAATACTGGCTCAAACTACATCACTGATCTGGTATCCAAATACCACCCAAAATGTACTCTCCGCTCCTCACAAGACCTCCTAGTCTCTATTTCCCTGGTCTCCTCCTCCCATGCCCCTCTCCAGGACTTCTCCAGGGCTTCCCCCATCCTCTGGAACTCCCTACTCCAATCCATCAGACTATCACCTACTTTCCTCACCTTTAGGCGCACTCTAAAAACCTATCTGTTCAGGGAAGCCTACCCTGCCCTCAGCTAATTACTGAACTCCTCCACTCTTCCTACCACTCCATCCCCCACAGCTATTTCCTCCTGTACCACTATCCCCTCCCTCCTAGATTGTAAGCTCCAAGGAGCAGGGCCCTCGAACCCCTTGTGTATTGAATCGTATTGTTACTGTACTGTCTCATGTACTGTCTCCCATTATAATATACATCGCTGAGCAAACTGTTGGCTCTATATAAATCCTGTAGAATAATAATAATAATAAAAAGTCCAGCTTAACACTGATCAAAGTAAGCAAGTCTCGGTTTCAACTGTGAAGAGGAGATTTCCAGCTGCAGGTTTGACAGTGCGAGAGGTGGAAAGAAAGCCATTGCTAAGATGGCAAAATAGGAAGATGATGCTCGCCTGGGCCGTCAAGCACCACCAGTGGACTACTGAAGACTGAAAGAAGGTCTTATGGACCGATTAATCAAAATCTGAGATCTTAGTTTCATCATGCAGGGTTTTTGACCGCTGTCGAGAAAGTGAAAGGATGGTACCTTGGTGTGTAACACCAACTGTCAAACATGGAGGAGAAAGCGTGATGTGCTGAGGCTCTTTTTCCTGGTTCCAGAGTTGGCAACTTGCACAGAGTGAGTGACACTGTGAACTAAAACTACTACTACAGCATTTTTCAGCACCATGTAATGAATTCTGGGATACACCTAGTTGGTCAGGGGTTCATTCAATGCAACACACTCTGGGATACACCTAGTTTGTCAGGGGTTGCTCCAAAATATACCTCTAGGTTGTTTTAGAACTACCTTAGAAAAAAAAAACAAGACAGTAGGCTTCAAATCAGGGAGGGGGGGGGGGGCAGCTCCATCTCCAGATCTAAAACCCCATTGAGCTGGTTTGGGATGAACTGGAGAGAAGGGTGAAAGAAAATCAACCTACAAGTGCAACATCTTTGTGAGAAATTCTGCAACAGTGTTGATAAGAATTTTTCTGAACAATATTTAATTTCCATTGTAGAAAGAATGCAATAAGTGTGTCCGGCTGTTATATCTGCAAAAGGTGGCTTCTTTAAATTAAAAATAATTACATTTTGTTAAAGAAAACAATTCCATGATTTTTTTTTAATACCCAATAGTTTTTGTTCTACTCCTTATTTTCAGAGTACATTGAGACATTAAACTGCATCCATTTTCAATAAAAACTGGAAAGTTGTGTGTGTGTGTGTGTGTGTGTTATACACAGATAAAAAAAATTTGAGTGTACATTCAGTGGTGTTAGTAAGGAGATCCTGAATCCATTGGTATTGGTACATGTGTGTACATTTCCTAATGATACATTTTCCCAATTATTTTCCCCATAGCTGACTATGCTTATATTACTGACTAGACACACTTTGTTCTCAATCTCCTGCTACAATAGTACACTGGGCCAGTAGTGAATTTTGCAAGTCCTACCCTCACTTCTTCTAGTAGAATAATTTATATTTCTTTGCATTGTCATAAACTTGCCATGGTAATGCATGTATCATTTAAAAAAAAAAAAGCAGTCTGTGGTTTATCCCAAAGTTGTAACAACTACTACTGTATGTATAGTTGCATTAGCAATTTTTGTTTTTAGAGATTCTTTTTTATATACTACCTCTGTATTCCCTAGTAATGATGGGCTTCTGGTACTCTCACAGGTGGCTGTGTTATCTCCCATGTCAAATGTGCCTTCCACAGATCGAGACCCTTGTAATGCCTCCAATAGCTTAAGTATAATAAGTTGTAAAATGATCTTTTCCAGGAAAATTTCAACTACATGTCTGATGTGATAAATTAAGTGGTTATTTAATGGTCACTTTTTCAATAAGTGTTTGTCATGTTGCTTGAAAAAGCAGAAAATGACAACGTTGTCAAATTAAAGAGCTGAAATACTGAATTAAACATACTACAGATCGTTGTATTACTGTTTGATTTCCTTTGAGAAGATTCATTACACAGCAGTACATAAAAGCAGCACTTTGAGGCCCCTGTTCACTGATGTTTCACTGGTGGCTATACCTGATATACAGTCGATATAAAAAGTCTACACACCCCTGTTAAAAATGTCAGGTTTCTGTAATGTAAAAAAATTAGACAAAGATAAATAATTTCAGAACTTTTTCTACCTTTTAATGTGACCTATAAACTGTACAACTCAATTGAAAAACAAACTGAAATCTTTTAGGGGGGGGGGGTAAACATAAAACTAAAATAATGTGGTTGCATAAGTGTGCACCCTCTTATAACTGGAGGTGTAGCTGTGTTCAGAATTAAGCAATCACATTCAAAATCATGTTAAATAGCAGTCCCACACCTGCCATCATTTAAAGTGCCTCTGATTAACCCCAAATAAAGTTCAGCTGTTCTAGTAGGTCTATGCTGACATTTTCTTAGTCGCATTCTACAGCAAAAGCCATGGTCCACTGAGAGCTTCCAAAGCATCAGAAAGACCTCACTGTTAAAAGGTATCAGTCAGGAGAAAGGTGTAATAGAATTTCCAAGGCATTAGATATACCATGGAACACAGTGAAGACAGTCATCAAGTGGAGAAAATATGGTGCACCAGTGACATTACCAAGAACTGGACGTCCCTCCAAAATTGTTGAAAAGACGAGAAGAAAACTGGTCTGGAAGGCTGGCAAGAGGCCATTAACCACTTTCGTACCGGGCACTTTTACTCCCTTCGTGCCCAGGACAATTTTCAGCTTTCAGTGTCACACTTTGAATGACAACTGCGTGGTCATGCAACATTTTACCCATGTTAAATTTGTATTTTTTTTTCACACAAATAGATCTTTCTTTTGGTGGTATTTAATCGCCACTGGGTGTTTTATTTTTTGCACTATAAACAAAAAAGAGCAAAAAATTTGAAAAAAGGTTTTTCTTTGATTTTATTATAAAATTTTGCAAACAGGTAATTTTTCTCCTTCACTGATGAGTGTTGAAGAGGCTGCACTTATAGGCAGCACTGATGAACAATTAAAATTTTTTGTAATATACCTCATGGTTTACCGCATGGTCTTTTCTGTAACCGCTTTGGTGGACACTTTGTTCACATAATTTTAATCTGCTAGCTATATTTTGGTTACTGGACCACACATATTTATAGTGTAGCAGATACCTAGAATAATTATAACCTCCTTCCTCATTTTTGATTTATTCAGCACTGATGATGCTGCACTGATATGCAGCAATGATTGGCACTGATGGGCAGTGTTGACGGCACTGACTGGTGGTACTGATGGGCACTGGGCGCAACTGCTGGGCAGCACTGGTGGGAGGCACTGCTGGGCACTGATTATCAGTGCCCTGATGATCAGTGCAAATGTCCTCTGTGTCCTTTGCTGGTTATTGGCAGTACATTCCTCATGCTGTCACAGTGCTGCCAATAACCGGCAACTGTATTTACATTGTGATCTGCTGTGTCATTGAACACAGCTGATCATGTGGTAAAAGGCCGCTTTGCTTGGCCGTTTACCTCATCATGTGATCAGCTGTGTCCTATGGACACACCGATCATGAGCACTGGGGGTGCACGGGAGGGCATGTTCATGTTCTTGGAGGATGTTGTATGACGCCCTCCTAGAAATGGACAATCATGCTGTAACCGTCATTCGGCTATAGCGTGGTTGGCAAGTGGTTAAAGGAGCTGCAGGAATATCTGGCAAGCACTGGCTGTGTGGTACATATGGCAACAATCTCCCATATTCTTCATATGTCTGGGCTATGGGGTAGAGTGGCAAGATGGAAGCCTTTTCTTACGAAAAAAAAATGTACAAACTAAATTTTGCAAAAACACATTTGAAGTCTCCCAAAAGCATGTGGGGAAAATGTGTTCTGGTCTGATGAAACCAAGTTTGAAATTTTTGGTCATAATTCCAAAACCTATTTTTGGTGCAAAAACACTGCTATTTTTGCTGCAAGAACACCATACCCACAGTGAAGCATGGTTGTGGCAGCATCATGCTTTGGGGCTGTTTTTCTTCAGCTTGAACTGGGGCCTTAGTCAAGGTAGAGAGAACTATGAACAGTTCCACATACCAGTCAATATTGTCACAAAACCTTCAGGCTTCTGCTAGAAAGCTGAACATGAAGAGGAGCTTCATCTTTCAGCATGACAACGACCCAAAGCATACATCCAAATCAACAAAGGAATGGCTTCACCAGAAGAAGATTAAAGTTTTGGAATGGCCCAGCCAGAGCCTAGACCTGAATCAGATCAAAAAGTTGTGGGGTGATCTGAAGAGGGCTGTGCACAGGAGATGCCCTCACAATCTGACAGAGTTAGAGTGTTTTAGCAAGGAAGAGTGGGCAAATATTGCCAAGTCAAGATGTGCCATGCTGATAGACTCATACCCAAAAAGACTGAGTGATGTAATAAAATCAAAAAGTGCTGCAACAAAGTATTACTTTAAGGGTGTGCACACTTATGCAACCATATTATTTGAGTTTTTTATTTTTTCTTCCCTGCACCTGAAAGATTTCGGTTTGTTGTTCAACTGAGTTGTAGTTTATAGGTTGCATTAAAGGTGTAAAAAGTTCTGAAATTATTTCTTTGTCTAATTTTTTTGCATCACAGAAACCTGACATTTTAACGGGTGTGTAGACTTTTTATATTCACTGTACATCAGGGAGCATTGAATGGTCAGCAGTGCCATTCCTGTTACTGGCTTTTAACATACTACAATTTTCACTGTAGTTAAATACATGTATGCTCTGTAATAGGGTTATGAAAGACACATACATCTTGAAATGGGAATTCCATATGCATATGCAGAAAGATTTTGCAGTTGCAGGAATACTGTTGCATCCCTTAAAACAGTTGAAGATTTGTTACGTTCTAGGTTCTATAAAGGAATTTCCCAGAGTGAAAAGCCTGAATAGGTAACCCAATTTACTCATAAGTACTTGTGACCACGTGTGTCTATAAATAAAGCATCTACTTTTTATACATCAATTCATTTTTATAGGTACCAGGTTAATGTTCCTGCATAGAAGTTATCTGTTTTTTGGTTGCAAGGAATTTTTTCTGTAGCAAGCAGAACACACAAATTGCCAAGTGTAAAGGGTGGGATACCTCTGTCTCTACAGCATCAACAAATTGTCATTTTCATTAAAATATGACATTCAGATGGCTGCTACAAATACATCATAAACCTTGTATAGTCTTTCATTCAATTGCATAAGTTACATGGGCAACTTGTTGCTAAGATACAATCTGTTTTCACAGTAATGCAGGCTCTAAAACCTGTTCATAGCATATATAGTTTTGCCAAATTTTCTTCCAGGACAGCAGATGAAATAGGCAGATACTCCAGCAGGTACCATATCACCAACACTTTAGAAGGAAGTCCATCTGTCTAACTGACCAGTTATTGTTTTCTCCTACTGATGAGGATACATTGCTTGGGACCTGGTGGGAGGAGGCTTAGGATTCTTATCTGTAGTCGGCCACTTATCCGTTTTCCTTTTTTTTTTTTGGTGGGGCTCATCCCATTTTTACAAGCAAATCTGAGCCCACCTCCTTTTTTAATTGCCTGGGGAAGGCCATTACTGAAAGGTGACTTGCCTCCTTGTGGTAGCACTTGACTACCTGGCGCTACAGCTCCTGGTTCCGGAGTTGCAAGAGCACAGGGGGAAGTGTTCAGTCCTCTTGGGTAACTTACAGCCAAGCCTTTCAGGGAAGGTGGGGTGAATACAGGAACATAATTTGGGGAGCATTCTCAACACTGCATCCTCTGCTTTTATCATGTGGGGGTGGTGGCAGGTGTCTGTTACCACATTCCCCCCCCCCGCTGGTTTTTCTTTCTCCAGATCTCTTGGTGGTGGGCTTGAGGTATCCTGGCATGGTTGTCTGTATTTCACCCCCTTGATAAACCCAAGGGTTTAGTAACTATTTGCCTTTATTGAAAGCCTTTCAGTTCCTGTTGGAAATGCAGAATATCATTACTCCAATTCCTTGATCCTACTTCAGTTCCTGCTTTCTTTGTATGAATTCTGAAAATGCACTAACTGTAAGTCATAGCTTGTTTGCACTGTTACCTGATCTGTAGGGAAACATCTGTACTGTGTCTGTGGAGATTGGACCCAACACAATTGTCATATAGGGTACTTGGATTCTTGAACTATGTATTTACTAAGCCCTCCATACCAATTTGACCTTTTCTTACAATATCTTACTACAAACACCAGTTAACCTAATAATGAATACATGTCTTGGACCTTTGATTATTGCTAATGACTGCACAGTATTTCATATACTTAACATGTTACTAAACCCAGGACCCTGCATTCGCTCTGTCTGATCTTCCACAGTACACAGAACATAGAAATGTAATTATTTTAGTAAATATAAACTGCTAAACACCTTTTCCCATATGCAGTTAGAGCAGTCTTGTGACTTCTATCAGTGTTCAGCAGAGCACATGTTAAAGCTTGTAGGAGGAGTTTTCTGTCTGCTCTAGGAGGATGCAGAACCCATGATCTCTGTCCGGACAGTGCTAATTGGCTGATCACATGCACTATCCCAAGAATAAAAAAAACACTCTAGCAATACACGCAAAACTGAGCATGTGCAGAGTGTCTCCACACTATATGTCTTATCAGGAGATAAGAAAGGGACACTGGAAGAAGGGGAGGATCAGAGAAGTCAGGATTAAACCACATTTCTACACAATGCAGAGGATTATCCCCTTAGGTTCCACAGTGAGTATAACAAGCATGCTTTACTGCATATGCAGACTGATTTTACTGTTGTGGGTTTAGTAACACTTTAAAACCAACATTCCATAATGGAGAAAGATGCTGCAATTCATCACGCAGCAGGATCTCTTAGAACTGCCTATATAGTAAAATTGGTTGCTATGGCTATAATTCACACAGATGAAGCTTCTCTGATTTTTTTTTTTTTAACTTCGTAACAGCACCTTTGTCTCACTGTGTCTTTATGACAAGTAAGTCACAAAAAGTGGATTCTATTTCCCACTTGTTTATGGGAGAGCATGTCTTGTAAAGTAAATCACAGTAATTGAGAGATCATGTGTGCTTCAAGTTTTTCAAAAGAAGTGCTTTCAAGGACGCCATGTGAGAAATGCACATTTTTATCCTGCTTTATAAACATGAATTCCTAATCCTCCTGAGAGGGAGAAACATTGTCTTCGACTTTTGTTCAAAGTGTGAAGGATGTTGCTAAGAAACTGATTGCTGAGTGTGATAGAGAATTGCTGGCAAAGTTTTTATGGCAAACACAAGATAAATGAGCACAAACAAAGCAATCAGTAAGTCAAGGTAAAAAAAAAAGATTTTGGAAGCAGCACTGAAGAATGGAAACCACTGGAATAAGGAGCCCCCAGTCACTGTAATTCCATCACTTGTAAACAGGTTCCCACTCTTATTTTTTTTTATATTTTATTTTTTGAGTTTAGCAGTATATTATATGTGAAATGTGTTTTTTGTTCTCTTTTCAAATTTTAAAGTTAATGATATGTGTATCCTCCCCAAAAGATACAAAGATATTTGCCAGAATACCAGGCTACTTAGTGCTCAAAATCCATGATTGGTGATTAGTCCAAATGCTTGCAACCATTTAGCCATGGGAAACTGTCTTCTGTCTGTTCCAAGATGGTATCTTTTAAAGGGGTGGATTTCCCTTTAGAAGAAATCAACACTTTTAAAAAGAATATTGTAAGGGCAAAAATAAAAGCAATTTAATGTTTTTCAATAGGAATAGATTTGGTGATATCTATAATATGCTTCACAGTACAAAGTATAAAGGAATTCCATAGAATAGATCACTGGCTGTATTCTTATCTTGACCAAAATGTTTGAGATTTGGCCCTGCAAAGTAGACAAGAAAAGGGAAATTGGTGTTGGGATCTATCATGACTGCCAGCTGCAATAATGCATGGCTGAAAAGCCTAACTTGTTGGCAGCTAGCCCATGCAAAAAATGCAAAATTCGTATGCTTTCCACTACTGTACACTTACATTCCTTATCCATTGTATAAATTTATATTACTCAAATCTGCCCTGTCTCTCTTGTGGCATTTAGTCTCCTTGCTTTTCATTTTTTTTAGAAAGAGCCTGCATTTCATTTATATTATTTAACATATTTTCTATTTCCAATCAATGTAAACTGCAAAAGCTTGTAAAGCACAGTATACTCTAGGAAAATCCCAGCTGCAACAAAGAAACTATCTTAAAAATATGCCAACTACTTTTTTTTTTGGACCAAACCATGAATTCTAAATAAAAGTATTTAAAGTCTATGGGTCCAAAAAATGGAATGGCTCAGTAACCAGAGAGTACAGCAAATTAGTTCATTTGGAAGTATTATGTTCCTGATGGTAATCTGTACTGTAATGGCAACCAAGAATTAGTGTTACATTAGCAGCTGAGAGGTTTATCCCAATTCATGATACTGTAATGCTGGAATAGTTCTCAAAGGATTATAGCATTGTCTGACGTGAGCTACTTATGTTCTAAGACCATTTCTGTTAAGTATATAGATCTCATTAATAGACCCTGTTGTTGTTCTGCACAGCTGTCTACAAATTAATACAAATAAGTATGATTAAGGATACACTCCAGTCAAAACTGAAGACGCATGCATACTGAGAACATGCTGGATAGTCTCACCCCCAACATTGGGTGTTGATCCTGGAATGCAGGTGTTGCTGATGTTGGAACACCTTTCTTGCTGCCTCTCCAGGTCTCTCTCTCACACACACAGCCTGTGAGTAACAATGGTGGTCCTAAAACATTTTCATAGTAACCGATCAGATTCACGTTTGCTAGGAAGGAGAGAGAGAACGGAATGTCCATAGCACGGTGCTTAGGAAGTTCAATACTACTGAGCTATCCATTGGATTTTCTAAATTAGGGTAACTAGTGATGGGATGTTTGCAGGGTATACCATCATGACTGACCAAAGATGGACACATAATATGGGCCAAATAACCATGCTTGATATGATCTTTGTCCATGCCCATATGGCTTTCTCTGGCCTACGGACTGTCATTAGCAGAGGGCGATAGCAGAATGTGAATGATATTTTAAGCCCTGCTCTCAGGAAAATCTTCAAGTAGCTGCCTAAGGTGTTTTGTATCATTCCTAAAATTAAATAGTGCTTTAGCTTGGACAAGTGCAGTTTAACCTTCCTCAGCAGCATACCTTCATACTTTCTTTTTCCCCACAGGTTGAATTAAAGAATTGGACAACTTTGCACAGGGCAATGGACTTCCTGTGTGATGGTACTGATTGGTTCAGCACTGCCATATGCTTCTACATACTCAGAAGTAGCTCCTATGGCTGATCAGAGTAGAGGGGGAATGAGCTAAAGGTAAATAGGTGCGGTTGGGGATGAGGGGGATTAAAGCATGTCTGTTGCACTACTCTAAATGGCTCTTCTCTCCTCTATCGGCCTCCTGGACCCGTATCCCGCTTCCTGGACGACTTTGCCGCCTGGCTTCCCTTCTTCCTCTCCTCTGAGCTACCGACCATCATCCTTGGGGACTTCAATATCCCCATCAACGTCAACAACCCGGCTACTTCCCAACTCCTCCTCCTAACCTCCTCTCTCGCGCTCACACAGTGCACACAGTCCTCCACCCACACCTGGGAACACCCTGGACCTCGTTTTCTCCCACCTCTGTACCCTCCACAACTTCACTAACACCCCCTTCCCTCTCTCTGACCACCACCTCCTCATGTTCTCCGTCTCCCCCTCCTCTACCTTCCCCCCCCTCCAAAGCGTCAAACCATCACCAGCAGTAACCTCCGCAACCTGAACCTGGCCCCTCTACGACAGTATCCTTCCCCTGTCATGCCCTGACCTTGCCACTACTGCGTACAACGACTCACTGTCGGCTGCCCTAGACTCCCTGGCACCCCTAACCACACGTAACATCAGACCCTGACCGCTTCAACCCTGGCAAAATGACCATACAAAATGTCTCAAACGACGCAGTCGCACGCTGGAATGATTATGGCGCAAAACCAGATCCCCTCGAGCGTTCTCCCTCTACAAATCTGCCTTCCTCACCTACACCTCCTCCCTCCACGCTGCCAAGCAAGCCTACTTCGTAACCCTCATTAACACCCTCTCCATCTGTCCTCGCCGGCTCTTCACTTTCAACTCCCTGCTCTCCCCCCCCCACCTCCACTCAGTACCTCACTCACCACCCACAAGATTGCCAATCATTTCCAAAACAAGATTGACGCAATCCGTAAGGACATTGTCAATTCACAATCTACCTAGCCTCCCTCCCTCCATCACCCCCTCAACTTTCCCCTCCTCTGACCTCGCAACCACACTGCCCCCCACCACACCTAACGTCCCGCACACTATAAGCTCCCCAACACTCCGCTCCTTCAGCCCTGCTACCACTGAGGAGGTCACTAAGGTCTTCACTGAAGCCCGCCTCACCTCTTGCCCCCTGGACCCTATCCCCTCACAACTCCTCCGGTCACCCCCCTCCTCCATCATTCGCTCCCTCACCCACATCTTCAATATCTCCCTCTGTACTGGCGCATTCCCCTCCCCCTAAAGCACGCGCACATCACCCCCATACTCAAAAAACCCTCCCTGGACCCCACTGACCTGAACAACCTTAGACCCATCTCCCTGCTGCCACTCACTTCCAAGCTCCTTGAGCGCTTAGTCTACAATCGCCTAAGCGTCCACCTCACTGACAACAACCTCCTTGATCCACTACAGTCTGGCTTCAGTCCCCTGCACTCCACTGAAACCACCCTACTTAAAATCACTAACGACCTGCTAACCGTCAAAGCTAATGGCCACTACTCAGTCCTCCTACTCCTCGACCTCTCCGCAGCCTTCGACACAGTCGACCACCCCCTCCTCACTAAACTACACCCCCTTGGCATCAGCGACTCTGCTCTCTCCTGGTTCTCCTCTTACCTATCCCAACGCTCCTTCAGCGTTACCTATAACGCTGCCACCTCCCCCTCTCTCCCCCTCTCTGTTGGGATCCCCCAAGGCTCTGTCCTCGGGCCCCTTCTCTTCTCCATCTACACCTCCTCCCTTGGCAAACTGATACACTCCCACGGCTTCAACTATCACCTCTATGCCGATGACACACAAATTTACCTCTCCACCCCTCACCTCACCCCCTCACTCTCCGCCCACATCACCCACCTCCTAAACGACATATCAGACTGGATGTCCCCCCAGCCCACGCCCCCCCCCCATCCTCTCCATCACGACTAACAACACCACCATCAATCCCACCCCAAATGCCAAAGTCCTAGGTGTCACCCTGGACTTAAACCTTTCCTTCCAACCTCATGTCCAATCACTATCAAATTCATACAGGCTCCACCTCCGCAACATCTCCAAGATACGTATGTTCCTCACCCCAGACACCACTAAACAACTCGTACACTCCCTTATTATCTCACACCTAGACTACTGCAACTCCCTTCTCACTGGCCTACCCCAACACACGCTACCCCCGCTCCAGTCTATCCTGAACTCAGCGGCTAGACTCATCCACCTCACCAACCGCTCCACTTCTGCCACCCCCCTCTGCCAATCCCTTCACTGGCTCCCAATTGCCCAACGCATTAAATTCAAATTACTAACTCTGACATACAAAGCCATTCATATTGCTGCCCCAAACTGCCTCACTGACCTGTTACCCAAATACCACCCTACCCGTGCCCTTCGCTCCTCACAAGACCTCCTACTCTCTAGCTCCCTGGTCTCCTCCTCCCATGCCCGACTGCAGGACTTCTCCAGGATTTCCCCCATCCTCTGGAACTCCCTACCCCAATCCATCAGACTGTCACCTACCCTCCTCACCTTCAGGCGTACCCTGAAAACCCATCTCTTCAGGCAAGCCTACACCACCCTCACCTAACAGCTGTTCTCCTCCACTCCTCCTACCACTCCATCCCCCTCAGCCACTTCCTCCTGTACCTCTACCCTCTCCCTCCTAGATTGTAAGCTCGAAAGAGCAGGGCCCTCAAACCCCTCCTGCATTGTATTGTTACTGTATTGTCTCATGTACTGTCCCCCCACTTTAATGTACAGCGCTGAGCAAACCTTTTGGCGCTATATAAACACTGTATAATAATAATAATAATAATAAATGGGCAAAGATCAAGCTTGCTTTGAAGTGGATGGGTGATGTAAGCCTGGTCTCATAGGTGCAACCTGGGAAGTTCCTGCCACATATCCCTGGAAGCAGACTCAGAGTTCCAGGAAAAGATGGTTTCATCTGCCCTAAACAAAACAAAACAAAAAAAAAAGCTACTGTAAGAAGAATGGGGAGGAAGAGAAACATCAGGTATGTAAAGAATAAAAATACTGTAATCTGTAAATCTCTGTTTGTAGACTGTAATTTCTAAAGGTGTCTTTGTTGTCATTTTTATGATATGAATGAAGTTCCTCTTTAAGGAGATGAGCCATTTATGAGCAACCTGTGAGCACATACTAATGATCTGGTAGCCCCTACTACAAATACAGAGCCCTGACTTTTCTAAGTGCAAATATCTGCAAGTATATGTAAACCTTCACCTTGTTCAACAAGCCATCCATTTAAAATAGAATTAAAGGAAGACATCCTCTATTTTCTCAGCTGCATAAAAGTGAGGGGAGGAGAAACCTCAGCAGACTGATCTTCCCTCATGAACGGCAGTGCAAGGGGATGGGGGTGCAAGCGGAAGACTGATCATTGGATTAGCTTCCAGCCCAGCCAGAAAATTGACTGTTTTCTCATGTGTAGTCAGTTTTTAATAGGAACACTGGGAAACTGGCCAGGACACCAGGGATTTCAAACAAACAAAGCAATACAAAGAGAATAGGATATTTTTCATACAAGTACATAGTAATGCAGGCACATAAACAAGAATATGAATTGTTGGGCTTACATATTCTTTAAATCATTCAGTGGGCAGAAGAAAAATTGTGACATTGAATTTAATTTGCTGTCATCCTGTGTAGAGAGTAACTGGCTTTATGATACTATGAAATCACATTAAATGTAAAACACTTGCTACACTTTATTGGCACATAACAAACGTATTACCAACAACAGGGAGATCTCAACACAGCTGTTCATTACAGCTAAGAAGGATTTATGAAGCAGCTATTATCAGCTTTGGCGAGGAGGAAAAAAGTGGCTGCTTGCCATAAGCTCTTGAAAAGGCTACTTAGATTGGAGACATTATCTAATCTGTATTTAATGCTGGATACTTGAAGGCTTGGGTGGGTGGCCTACACAAAGTCCAATAAGCCTACTTCTGTACAATCTATGGAAGCAATGCTTGTGCACACAACTACTGTAGTATATGTCATTCAAATGATATACACTATATTGCCAACAGTATTAAGATGCCTGCCTTTACACACACATGAACTTTAATGACATACCAGTCTTAGTCCGTAGGGTTTTTATTGAGTTGGCCCACCCTTTGCAGCTATAACAGATTCAACTCTTCTGGGAAGGCTGTCCACAAGGTTTAAGAGTGAGTCTATGGGAATGTTTGACCATTCTTCCAGAAGCGCATTTGTGAGGTCAGGCACTGATGTCGGATGAGAAGGCCTGGCTCGCAGTCTCCGCTCTAATTTATCCCAAAGGTGTTCTATCGGGTTGAGGTCAGGACTCTGTGCAGGCCACTCAAGTTCCTCCACCCCAAACTCACTCATCCATGTCTTTATGGACCTTGCTTTGTGCACTGGTGTGCAGTCTGGTTGGAACAGGAAGGGGCCATCCCTAAACTGTTCCCACAAAGTTGGGAGCATGAAATTGTCCAAAATGTCTTGGTATGCTGACACCTTAAGAGTTCCCTTCACTGGAACTAAGGGGCCAAGCCCAGCCTCTGAAACACATCTGCACTGTTCTAGAGTCCAGTGATGGCATGCTTTACACCACTGCATCCAATGCTTTGCATTGCACTTGGTGATGTAAGGCTTGGATGCAGCTGCTTGGCCATGGAAACTCATTCCATGAAGCTCTCTACACACTGTTGTTGTGCTAATCTGAAGGCCACATGAAGTTTGGAGGTCTTTAGCTATTGACTTTGCAGACAGTTGGCAACTTCTGTGTTCTTCACCTCTGTCATTTTATGTGGCCTACTACTTCATGGCTGAGTTGCTGTTGTTCCCAGTTGCATCCACTTTATTATAATACCACTAACAGTTGACCGTGGAATATTTAGTAGCAAGGAAATTTCATGGATGGACTTATTGCACAGGTGGCAGCCTATCAAGGTACCATGCTTGAATTCACTGAGCTCCTGAGAGCGACCCATTCTTTCACAAATGTTTGTAGAAGCTGTCATGTACCTGGTTGGGGAGCCTGACGTGGAGAGGAGGCGTCCTCTTACTACTCCCACTCAGAGACCCTAATAGTGGGAACAGAGGGCGCAGAGCCAGGAGTGGCACAAGTTCCGGGTGGGTCTGGAGATGGTGGCAGGCAGGTGAAGACCCAGGAGACCAGCAGACCAGGTGCAGATACAGGAAAGTGGGTGCAGCAGCAGGTAGGTATGGCGGCATTCAGGATGCAGACCGGGAATGGCCACAGGAGCGTGGATGCGACAGCAGGCAGGTATGGCGGTAACCAGGATGCAGGCCAGGTGCAGGACCGTGGGTGCAGCAGCAGGTAAGTATGGCAGCAATCAGGATACAGGCCAGGTGTAGATACAGGTAAGTAGGTGCAGCAGAGTCAGACAAGCCGGGTCAGGATCAAACGAGTAAATTAAGTACAAGGGAGCAGGCAAGCAGATAGTCAGGGATAATCCGGGGTCAGTGCAGGCAGAGTTCTTTCTTAAGGTCAGATCAGATACAGGCAACAGAATCAGGTTATGGAGTGCAGAACATTATAGACCAGAAGGCATTGACTAAACTGTATTGAAGGTTTAAATAGCCCGCCTTGAGGTGACGTGTACGCTACTACGGATGCGCGCACTCGCACGCTCCAGCGCATGCGCACTCGCACCGCCGCGGCTGCACGGAAGGATCCTTGACAGTGCCCCCTCTCTAAGGGCAGCCTCCGGATGCCCAACTGGGCCATCTTCTCTGGATGCCTGAGCTTGAATGCCACGATTAAATCTTTAGCGTGGATGTTAGATTCCTGTTCCCATGAATTGTCTTCAGGTCCATCACCTTTCCATTTAATTAAATATTGGAGTTGGTTCCTCCTTTTCCTACAGTCAACAATTGTTTCTACCTCATATTCCTCTTCGCCGTCGATGATCACTGGTTCAGGTGGTCACCATGGATCCTTGCCACCTCTCTTATAAAGATTTGGGCCATTTCCACTGCAGATGGTACTCCCTTCATGGCAATAAAGTGGTCTATCTTAGAAAACCGATCCACTATAACAAAAATAGCCAAACATCCTTCTAATGGTGGCAGTTCTACAACGAAGTCTATCGATATCATTCTCCATGGACGGTCTGGGACTGTTAGAGGCCTTAATAATCCCCAGGTCTTGCTTCTGTTACCCTTGTTCCATATACAGTTGTGTTCAAAATAATAGCAGTGTGTTGAAAAAAGTGAATAAAGCTCAAAATCCTTCTAATAGTTTTTATTTCCATACACACAAATGCATTGGGAAAACTACACATTCTATTCCAAATCAAAACATGAAGAAAAATTATATCAAATTTGTGTTGTTCCTCTAAAAATGTTGAAGAAAATTGAAAATTAGACTGTTCAAAAAAATAGCAGTGTTTGTATTCTTCTTTACAAACTCAAACATTCACTATATAAACTGAAAAATGTTTGAAGATTTTGCTTTCCTTTGAATCACTTAATTAATACTTGGTTGTATAACCACTGTTTCTGAGAACACATCTGTACATTTGTGTTGCATGGAGTCAACCAACTTCTGGCACCTGTGAACAGGTATTCCAGCCCAGGATGATTGGACTACATTCCACAGTTCTTCTCTATTTCTTGGTTTTGCCTCAGAAACTGCATTTTTTATGTCACTCCACAAGTTTTCTATTGGATTAAGATCCGGGGATTGGGCTGGCCACTCCATAACATCAATCTTGTTGGTCTGGAACCAAGATGTTGCACGTTTACTGGTGTGTTTGGGGTCGTTGTCTTGTTGGAACACCCATTTCAAGGGCATTTCCTCTTCAGCATAAGGCAGCATGACCTCTTCAAGTATTCTGATGTATTCAAACTGATCCATGATCCCTGGTTTGCGATAAATAGGCCCAACACCGTAGTATGAGAAACATCCCCATATCATGATGCTTGCGCAACCATGCTTCACTGTCTTCACAGTGTTTGGGGGTCATCTAACAAACTGTCTATGGCCACTAGACCCAAAAAGAACAATCTTACTTTCATCAGTCCACAAAATGTTGCACCATTTCTCTTTAGGCCAGTCAATGTGCTCTTTGGCAAATTGTAACCTCTTCAGCACATGTCTTTTTTTCAACAGTGGGACTTTGCGGGGGCTTCTTGCAGATAGCTTGGCTTCACATAGGTGTCTTCTAATTGTAACAGTACTCACAGGTAACTTTAGACCTTCTTTGATCTTCCTGGAGCTGATTGTTGGCTAAGTCCTTGCCATTTGGGCTATTCTTCTATCCATTCGAATGGTAGTTTTTCACTTTCTTCCACGTCTTTCAGGTCTTGGTTGCCATTTTAAAGCATTTGTGATCATTTTAGCTGAGCAGCCTATCATTTTCTGCACTTCTTTATGTTTTCCCCTTTCCAATCAACATTTTAATCAAGGTACACTGTTCTTCTGAACAATGTCTGGAACGACCCATTTTCCTCAGAATTTCAGAGAGAAATGCACTGTAACCAGCATGCACAACATTTGTTGCCTTCCTTCCTTAAATAAGGGCAATAATTGCCACCTGTTTTTCAAAGAATGAATGACCTCACTAATAGAACTCCACACTGCTATTATTTTGAACATGCCCCTTTCAATTAGTGATTCAATTACACAGAATCAGCAGCATGCATGTCATGACTGTTGGGTCTGTTGGATTTCTATTACTCTACTACACCTGCTAGTAAATTATTTGCCATGTAGAAATATAATTTCTACCAAAAACAGTGATTGATCAGGTTAGTGATGTCTGACTGCTATTATTTTGAACACAACTGTACATGTGAGGCAGGAATTTACATAAGCCTTGCAGTCCTTCTCCCACTCAGGCCACCAGAATAGGCGCTGCACTAGGTCTAAGGTCTTGTGGACCCTGAAATGTCCTGCCAGAGGATGGTCATGACAAAGCCCTAAAATTGCCAGTCGGGTAGTTTCTGGTGCAAAGATTCTGTTCCCTGACCATAGTAAACCTTCTCTAGAGGACAGAGTTATTCCTCAAGGGGATGGAGCCCCAAAAGATGCCTGCTGGATCTGCAAAAAAATGTCTGGTTGTAAAAGACAGAAGTTGCCGGTTGAGAGCACTGTATCAGGGGTAGGAGGATCCTTAGGGTCATCGAACATCCTAGACAGAGCACCGGGTTTGGTATTCTTAGAGCCTGGTCTATAGGTAATGTGGAAGATGAACCTGGAAAAGAAGAGTGCCCACCTGGTTTGTCGGGGTTTTTGACGTTTTTCAGTCTTCAGGTACTCCAAATTTTTGTGATCGGTGTAGATCAGAATGGGGTGTGCTGCTCCCTCCAAAAGGTACCTCCATTCCTCCAAGGCTGATTCGATGGCCAGTAATTCTCAGTCCCCTACATTGTGGTTTCTTTCTGCTGGGGATAGCTTTCGGGAAAAGAAAGCAATAGGATGAAGCAGGAGTTTCAGACCTTGCTGCTGCGCTAGGACGGCCCCAACAGCACTCTCTGAGGCATCTACTTCTACCACAAAGGGTCGTGCTGGATCCAGATGGCTTAATATGGGTGCTGAGGTAAAAAGTCCCTTTAATGCGTCAAAAGCGTTTTGGGCTTCCAGTGTCCAACGGAATCGGATTCCTTGTTTGGTCAGCTGATTGATAGGAGTGATGATGGCTGAGAATCCTTTGATGAACCTCCTGTAAAAGTTGGTGAAGCCAATGAAGCGTTGTACTCCCATTTTATCAGATGGTGCACACCATTCCAGGATGGCAGAGACTTTTGGGGATCCATTTTGAAGCCTTCAGTGGATATAATCAATCCTAAGAATTGAATGCTTTGGCGTTCAAACTCACGCTTTTCTGGTTTTGCCTAAAGTCCGTGTAGTTGGAGGTGACCAAGGACCTTCTGCACATGACCCCGGTGGAGTTCGATGGATTTAGAAAAGATCAAGATGTCGTTAAGGTATACGATAACAAAGATGTCTAATAAGTCTCTGAAAATGTTGTTCACTAGGTGCTTGAAGGTTGCAGGGGCATTACACAGTCCAAAGGGCAGAACTAAGTACTCGAAGTGGCCAAACCTGGCACGGAAGGCTGTTTTCCATTCATCTCCTTCTCTGATCCTCACAAGATTGTATGCCCCTCTTAAATCTAGTTTTGTAAATATGGTCGCAGATCTGAGCCTCTGGAATAGTTCTGGGACTAGTGGCAGAGGATATCTTTTCTTCACTGTGATCTTATTTAATTCGTGGTAGTCTACACATGGACGGAGGGAGTGATCCTTTTTTTCTACGAATAAGAGCCCTGCACCTGCTGATGAGGTGGAGGGGTGGATGAACCCCCTTTTTGAGATTATCTCAGATGTAGTCTTTTATTGCCTCCAACTCACGCACTGACAGCGGGAACATCCGACCGAAGGGAATCTCAGCTCCAGGTAGAAGTTCGATCGGGCAGTCGTAGGGCCTGTGAGGTGGAAGGCTGTCTGCACCACGTTTACTGAAGACATCCAGAAAGTTATGGTATGCTACCGGAACCATTTGGCATACATTGGTATCATTATCCATGCATAACAGGGGCCCGGGTTGAGCAGGACCTTGGGGCAAGCAGTGCTCATGGCAGTAGGCCGATTTGAAAGTCCACTTCACCAGATACCAAGTTTACACTGGGGTTGTGGGCCTGTAACCATGGAATCCCCAAGATGATTGGAAACAGTGGTGATGCAATAACATCCAGGCATAGTAGTTCCTTGTGGCCAGACGGAGATACTACCACGGGTAGTGGGATTGGTTCCTGTGTGACTTCCCCAGACTTAATGTTAGATCCGTCGGCCAGATATACGGTCAGTCTTTGAGTCTTGGCCTTTAAGGGTATCTGATGTTGCAGAGCGAAGGTTGCGTTGATAAAGCAACTGCAGGCCCCAGAATCAATGATAGCGGGTACTAGCAGGGTTCTTTTCGAAAGCTGGAATGAGATGGAAATGGTAAGATGAGCAGGGTTGATAGTTGATAGTTTAGCAGGCAGGGTGGTCAGAGACTTACGTAGCTTTGCAGGGCAGTTCCATATGTAATGGCCCGGTTCTCCGCAATAGAGGCATAGGTTGCCCTGTTGGCGGCATTGACTTTCATCCGGGGTAAGTGAGGTTCATAGCAACCCTATTTGCATGGGTTCAGATTCATCAGTATTGGGTGTAGCAGGACTGGTTGGTGCCATGCTCGCTGGAGGTGGTACCCTGGGTAGCATCTACATGGGGCGAACTTGGCCTGCGGATCTTTCCAACTTTCGTTCCCTAAGTCGGTGGTCAATCTGGATAGCCAAGTTAATGAGCTCTTCCAATGTGTTTGGTACCCCAACTGGAGCTTGCTCATCTTTAAGAGGTTCGGCTAGGCCTAAGCGGAACTGGTATCGTAGGGCAGCATCGTTCCAATTGGTATCGGCGCTCCAACGCCGGAAGTGTTACATAGTCCTCAGCTGCTCTGCGACCTGCTGAAGAGAGTGTAGTGTGACTTCTGCCGACGCAGATCGCTGGGGATCATCATAGAGCTGCGCCATAGCCTCAAAGAAGTGGTTTAAGGAAGTTAGCTTGGCGTCTTCCTTCTCCAGCAAATGGTGGGCCCATGCCTGTGGTTCACCCTGGAGGAGTGAGATCACAAACCCCACCTTGGTTGCCTCTAAAGAGAAGGTACGGGGTTGCAAAGCAAAATAGAGTTCACAGGCATTGCGGAAGGCTCTGAATTTGTGGCGTTAGCCAGAAAATCTTTCAGGTGTAGGAACTCTAGGTTCTAGGTGTGGGTGCAGATAAAGTCTGAAATCAGTTTTCTAGATGGTTATAACCCTCTTTCAGGCCCTTGACGGCTTGGGTCAATGCAGCAAATGTGCTGTCAGATCTCTTCCAGAGGAGAGGCCCCTCTCTCAGGCTCCGACATGGCATTCTGGTACTGTTACGTACCTTGCTGGGGAGCCTGACGTGGAGAGGAGGCATCCTCTTACTACTCCCGCTCAGAACCCCTGATAGTGGGAATAGAGGGCGCAGAGCCAGGAGTGGCACGAGTGCCGGGTGGGTCTGGAGATGGTGGCAGGCATGTGAAGACTCAGGAGATCCAGATGCAGGCCAGGTGTGGAAGCAGGGACATGTGTACAGCAGCAGGTAGGTATGGCGGCATTCAGGATGCAAACCAGGAATGGACACAGGAGCGTGGATGCGGCAGCAGGCAGGTATGGCGGTAACCAGGATGCAGGCCAGGTGCAGGACCGTGGGTGCAGCAGCAGGTAAGTATGGCAGCAATCAGGATACAGGCCAGGTGTAGATACAGGTAAGTAGGTGCAGCAGAGTCAGACAAGCCGGGTCAGGATCAAACGAGTAAATCAAGTACAAGGGAGCAAGCGGATAGTCAGGGATAATCCGGGGTCGGTGCAGGCAGAGTTCTTTCTTAGTCAGGATCATATCAGGTACATGCAGCAGAATCAGGTTATGGAGTGCAGAACGTTATAGACCAGAAGGCATTGACTAAACTGTATCTGAGGTTTAAATAGCCGCCTTGCGGTGATGTGTATGCTACTGTGCACTTGCACGCTCCAGCGCATGCGTGCCCATACGCTTCCGCGCATGCGCACTCGCACCGCCGCGGCCAGAGGGGATCCGTCGCCGTCGCAGGGGATCCCTGACAGAAGCAGTCTGCATGCCTAGGTGCTTGACTTTATACACCTGTGGCCATGGAGGCATTGGAACACCTGAATCCAGTGATTTGGAGGGGTGTCTCGATACTTTTTGGCAATATAGTGTAGAATGAAGAATACACATTTCAGCTGAAATCATTTATATTCATGGATGTAAGCTGACAGCTGAATATAAACAAACCAATTGCTGGCAATTAAAAAAATCAGGGAAAAAAAACAGCGTGCCCCCTCCCCCCATCTGTAGCAGACTTTTTGGGTAAAGCACACTCCCAGTTAACCCTTTGATTGCCCCTCACATTAACCCCTTCCTGCCCAGTGTCATTAGTACAGAGGCAGTGCTTTTTCTTAGCACTGATCACTGTATTGGTGTCAGTGACACTAAGTTAATTCCCCCCCAGTGTCAAAATGTCCACCGCAGTCCTGCTAAAAGTCGCTGATCGCCGCCATTACTAGTAGATAAAAAAAATTCCAGTATCTATAACGCTATAACTTTCATGTAAACCAATTATTTACACGTATTGGGATTTTTTTTTTAGCAAAGACATGTCGCAAAATACACTTTGGCCTAAATTTATGACCAAATTTGATTTTTAAATTTGTTTAATATGGACATGTTTAATAGCACAAAGTCCAAAATATTGTTTTTTTCTCAAAATTTTAAAACTTATAGTACAAAAAATAAAAACCGCACAGGCGATCATATATTACCAAAAGAAAGCTCCATTCGTGGGAAAAAAAGGATGTACATTTAATTTGGGTGCAGCGTTGCATGACCACGCAATTGTCAGTTAAAGTAATACAGTGCCGTAATGCAAAAAATGGCCTGGTCAGGAAAGGGGGTAAATCCTCCAGAGGGCAAGTGGTTAATTGCCAGCAACAGATTTGTTTATATTTAGCTGTTAGCGGGGAACCCATTTTGTTTACTGGTTGTTAAGGATGGCCACCCGCAGCTTAACAAGCAGCACAACAAGTCACACAAAGCACAACATATAAAATGCAATACTTGTGGTCAGAGGCGGACTGACAACTCATGGGGCCCCCAGGCAATAGTGGATCATGGGGGATCATGGGGCCCCTGTGTCCTTGCCCAAACTCAAAAAAGTCTATGAAAAAGGTACCAGGGGCATCTCATGGGGCCCCCTACTGACCCCGGGCCCTCGGACAGTGCCCGAGTTTCCAAATGGTCAGTCAGCCTGCTTGCGGTTTTGCTGTGGTTCCATTGAAGTCTATTACGTGCAAAACGCAATCTGCTGGGGAAAAAAAAAAAATCCCTGACCCTTTCAAAAATCCGCACCAGCTCAAAACACACAGATGTGAACTAGATCCATAAGAAAGCATGGTAAATGTATTGCATTTCTGCAAACCAGGAAATGCACTGCAATCCGCATAAGTGTGAACCTAGCCTTATACTCACCTGAGCTTCCTCTCGATCCAGCAATGTGCATGGGAGCCTCGGCTGTCCCAGGTCTCACTCTCCTCACTGGCTGAGAAACAGCAGCGGGAACCATTGTCAATCACAACCAGTGAGCCAATGAGGAGAGAGCAAGAGGAGAGGCCGTGCCACCACATGTGTATGTGTCATATGGAAGCAGAGAGTGAGGCTCAAGAGTAAGCACGCACCAGTGCCCCCATAGCAAGCGGCTTGCTATTGGGGGCACTGGTCAAGGGGGAGGAGCCAGGAGCACCAGCAAGTAAGATGAGACTCTGGGCTGCTCTGTGCAAAATCATTGCACAGAACAGTTAAGTATAACATGTTTATTATTTTTAAAAAAACCTTTATAATCACTTTAAATGTACTATCAGATTTAAATGCACAAACAAATTAAACCCCAAACTCCAGCTCACACTTATAATGAGATACAGTAAACAGTTTTTTTCCTTTTGGAATAATGGTTTTACATGAATAAATAAAATCTGATCATTATAAGCATGCCTGGCAGTGGTGAATGGTTTGTGTTATCCCTGTAAACTGATACATCTGAAAGACAGCTTGTTCTTTTAAAAAACAACAGACTTACAGGTTTGATCACCAGATGAAAAAGTCTAAAAAAAAACAAAACTTTAGAAGCCATCATATCTAAGAATTGGTATGCTGCAATATATTAAATGTGTTCTTATAGGTTTAAAGTGATTGTAAAGCTTTACATGTTTTTTTCATTACAATAACAAACATGTTATATTTACCTGCGCTGTACCTAGGTTTTGCACAGAGCAGCCCCGATGCTCCCCTTTTGGGGTCCCCCACTGGTGCTCCTGGCTCCTCCCCCCACCAAGTGCCCCCATAGGAAGTGGCTTTCTATGGGGGCAATCGTGTGTGCTCGATCTAGGCCTCGCTGTCTGGATCTATTGACACAGACAGCAGCACTTGGCTCTGCCCCCCCCGATCTCTGCTCACAGCTTTTGACTGACAGCAGCAGGAGTCAAGGGCACCCGCTGCTCTCAGCCAAGCCTATGAGACGGGAAAGGGGAGAAGAGCTGCTGTAGACATGCACAGTGATAAGCAGAAATCAGGTTAAAATGAAATCCCATGTTCCCCGCAGAAGTGCTAAAGTTGGTGTATTCCAGTGTTTCTCAACCTTTTTTCAGTCAAGGCACCCTTTCAAATTATGGACAGTCTTGAGGCACCCCATTCTAAAATGTGAAAAACTATTCTAATAGTTTTATATAACGCAGCAACATCCACACATGTAGGACACCCAACATTAGAGGTGATTTATTCTTCCAAAGCAAATACACTTTTGCACACTGGTCCTGACTAGTATTCCAGTGTTTCTCTTCTCCCTTAGTTTTTCTCCGTCACTGAGCTAATGTGACCCCAGCACTGATGGAGAGGGGCAGGGGAGGGGCAAACTAGGATGCTGTGCAGGCAACCAACATCCTCCTTATCAACTGATGATGTCATTGGTTGTCAGGACGCCGGCGGCTAGAAGATCGTAATGGTGCACAATGAAAACCTGTGGCTTTGTGTAACTAAAAGGCAGGCTTATTCCACCCCCTGGCTTGTATACAAGTTTTGGGCAATTTTTAGACATTTTGCCAAGGCACCCCTGAAGAAACCTCAAAGGACCCCAGGGTTCCTTGGCACCGTGGTTCAGAAAGGCTGGTGTATTCTATACCTCACTGTGCTAATACATATAGTTTTGGTATAATCCTTAGGTCTTCGTTTAGGCATCAAAAGTGGGTCCACAGCATATGTACTCAGTACTTGGTTTGGGCCCCTTTTGCAGCAATTACTGCCTCAATGCGGCGTGGCATGGAAGCTATCAGCCTGTGGCTCTGCTGAGGTGTTATGGAAGACCAGGGTGCTTCAATAGCGGCCTTCAGCTCTTCTGCATTGTTCAGTCTCATGTATCTCATCTTTCTCTTTTCAATGCCCCATAGATTCTCTATGGGGTTCAGGTCAGGCGAGTTAGCTGGCCAATCAAGCACAGTAATCCCACGGTCATTGAACCAGGTTTTGGTGCTTTTGGCAGTGTGGGCAGGTGCCAAGTCCTGCTGGAAAATGAAGTCAGCTTCCCCATAAAGCTCGTCAGCGGAAGGAAGCATGAAGTGATCCAAAATCTCCTGGTAGATGGCTGCATTGACCCTGGACTTAATGAAGCAGTGTGGACCAACACCAGCAGATGACATGGCTCCCTAAATCAACACAGACTGTGGAAACTTCACACTGGACTTCAAGCATATTGTAGTGTGTGCCTCTCCATTATTCCTCCATACTCTGGGTCCTTGGTTTCCAAATCCAAATGAGATGCAAAAGTTGCTCTCATCAGAAAAGAGGACTTTGGACCACTGAGCAACAGACCAGGTCTGTTTTTCTTTAGCCCAGGTAAGATGCTTCTGATGTTGTTTGTTGTTCAAGAGCGGCTTGACAAGAGGAATAAGACATTTGAAGCCCATGTTCAGGATCCGTCTGTGTGTGGTGGCTCTTGATGCACTGACTCCAGCCTCCGTCCACTCCTTGTGAAAGTCCCCAACACTTTTGAATGGCCTTTTCCTGACAATCCTCTCCAGGCTGCGGTCATCCCTGCTGCTTGTGCACCTTTTTCTTCCACACTTTTCCCTTCCACATAACTTTCTATTAATGTGCTTTGATACAGCACTTTGGGAACATCCAACTTCTTTTGCAATTACCTTTTGATGCTTTCCCTCCTTATGGAGGGTGTCAATGATGGTTTTCTGCACAACTGTCAGGTCAGCAGTCTTTCCCATGATTGTGATTCCTAGTGAACCAGACTGAGAGATCATTTAAAGGCTCAGGAACCCTTTGCGGGTGTTATGGCTTAGTTAGCTGATTAGAGTGGGACACTTTGAGCCGAGAATATTGCACCTTTTCACAATATTCTAATTTTCTGAGATTGTGGATTTGGGGTTTTCATGAGCTGTAAGCCATAATCATCACAATTATGACAAATCACGGCTTGAACTATCTTGCTTTGCATGTAATGATTTTATCTCATATATTAGTTTCACCTTTTAAGTTGCATTACTGAAATAAATGAACTTTTGCACGATATTCAAATTTTTCGAGTTTCACCTGTACATGGTACACATCTGTGCCTTGGGGTGTGCCATAGTGCAGGTGATTTTTGCTATAATGTATGAGCATTGCAGTGCTATTTATTCTGAAGGGCACTGTGGGGTTTATTTATTAAAGCTGGAGAGTGCAAAATCATCTGCACTTCTGCATAAAAACCAATCAGCTTCCAGGTTTTACAAAGCCTAACTGGACAAGCTGAGGTTAGAAGCTGATTGGCTACCATGCACAGCTGCACCAGATTCTGAGTGCACCAGTTTTAGTAAATATCCCCCTGTATGCATCTCACACACATCTGTGCATTAAAGCAATTCATTCATTTATTTATTTTGTTTTGGGGGGGATAACAAACATGCCTATACTTACCTGCTGTGAGCAGAGGTTTTGCACAGAGCAGCCTGTATCCTCCTCTTCTTGGGTCCCCTACAGGCTCTCCTGGCCCCTCCCTCCTCTCGGGTGCCTCCACAGCAAGCAGCCCGCTATGGGGGCAGCCGCTGTTCCATTCACACACAAAGCTGCGGCTTGCCCCATCTCATTGGCTGATTGGCTGTGATTGACAGCATCAGGAGCCCATGGCTCCCGCTTGCTGTCTCAGCCAATGAGGAGGCAGAGACCCAGGATAACCGAGGCTGTCGTTCACATCGCTGGATGTTGATGAGGCTCAGGTAAGTATTGAGGGGCCTGGGGGGCACTGCTGCACACAGAAGGTTTTTTCCCTTCATGCATAGAATACACGAAGATAAAAACCTTGAGCCTTTACAACCACTTTAATGTCTATTTCAAGCAAATGGCTACAGTAAATACACTATTGAAATACATATATATGGAAGCTGTTTTGTCTCTGATAAACTTGTGTAACTTTCTTGTTCCAAGCCTGTGATTTAACAGTGAGCCCTCATGCACACTTGATGTTTTTACAGCTGTTGTTTTTGGCTTTTGACATTTTTTTCTACAGCCAGTAAACCCCAACAGCATGTTATCCTATGTGTCCATGCACACATAGACTGTAATCAGCGTTTTTTGGCTGGAACGTTTTTTGGCTGGAAAAAAACCCAGAACTAGTGGGTTTCTAGATGTTTTGTAAAAAAAGATGCTAAAAAATGGAAACGTGAAAAAACACCACTAATCGCAGCAAAACAGTGCTAAACGCTAATGCAAAAACGCTACAAAAACCTCACGTTTTTAACGTGACTTTACAAAGCTGATGTTACCAGCATTAGCAAAACACCCAGTGTGCATGGAGCCTGAAGGAGCAGAAAAGACTAATGATATCTTGCTGCACTTTCCTCCTGTTACATGTTTTTTTGTCAATGAATGGCACTTGACTGGCTCTGTACAACAGTGCATCACAATGCTCATATGTAAATCATCTGAGTTATGGTGCTCTGCTTTGAAAAAAAGATGGTAAAAGTACATTTTATTCATGTGTTAAAGGGTGTTCCAAGCTGCCTTAACCTAGTACACCTTAAAGCATGAAAATGTAGGCATTAATCTAATGCATAATGTGAATAGGCCCTAGTAATGAGATGAAAAAGGCAGGAATGAAAATGTAACAAGCAAACAATATAGAGGCTCATAGGACTGCATTAGGCCCAAAGGCAATAGTGTTCCAGTCAAAATAATGTTTTGAAGTGTAAAAATTTGCTAATTTTTTTCTAATCTAATCACAAAGATATTGTGTTTTGTATGTATCATGCTTAAGGCCTGTTTGAGGCTGTTTGTTTTTAACCCCATTTACTGTGACAGGGGCGGCATGGGCAGGCTGGATCTTGTACAACTACATCATCCAACCTATTCTGGGTGCGCAGCAGTGCATTGTGGCTCTCGGTACCCGACTGCTTTGATCGGCAGGGGGATCATGTGATCACAATGCGAACAAAATTGGTATGAATGAATGTAATTCTTAACAGCTGTGGATCCTATAGTGATGCTGTGATTGGCCCACAGCTATTACATGATACCTATGCCAATAACAGCTCCCCTATGAGTACGAGCTTTTGCTCGAAACGCGTCAACAAAGCTACAGTAGGTCGGACGCCACGCCGCCGGCGCCACGAGGGGCCCCGGCGGCCATCTTTGTTTACATCTGGGTCAGTACATCTTTTTATTCATTGGATTTTCTCTGCTATCCTGTGCCTGTATATTAAATAAAAAATACTTTAAGGATATCACACTATGTGGCCCTCTCTGTTTATTTGAGTTCTGGTGAGAACCAGCCAGATCTACAGAGCAGCCGCATCTATCCGAGTACCAGGCAGTGAAAGTCATGCTGACCAGATCTGACCAGACCAGTTTGATGACACCGGAGGTCCAGTGATATTATATACAAATGCGCATAAAGATTGCGTATCTAGTGAGTGCGCATTCCTTACATTGCTTATCACCTTGCGGTTTCAAATATTGGACGTCTGAGGATCATCTCGGATCTTAGGAGCACCCTTCCATTGGACTCTTTCATTTATTTTGCACTTCCTTCACTTCATAGCCACCATCCAGTGGCTTTATTTTATTAGCACACAGTCACTGTTTACTATGTGAGTTTGATTCTGAATTTCATTATTGTCTCCTTTTGTATATCTACGTCTCTGAAGGTTGTATACAGTGCCTTTTTTTGGTGTACAGCTGCTTTTTATTTGTATATTTATTCAAGCGCTCACTTACTCTGTTTTTTTAATAACAGCACCCTGTACCATGTGATAGTTGTGGGCCAATCACAGCACATAATAGTAAATCAAGGCTGTTATGAATATAACCCATTCATGACAGTTCAAAACATTGCTGTTAGAGTGATCATCACTGTAACAGCAATCAAAGTGTACAGAAAAAAAACCTGATCATTTCCCCAGAGCAGTACAATGTCACTGTGGTAACACTGAACACTGTTTGAAAAAAACAGAAGTTAAAAAAGAAACAAAATGTTAAAACAATGTTTAAAACATTGAATACAAATTATTTAAATATAATAATAATATTTTTTAAAATATTGTTACCAGTCAGTACCCCTGATCACCACCACACCAGTCATATGATGACGCTGTACTGCCCTAGTGACAGTAGGTTAAAAAAATGCAAAAAACAAAACACATTTTGTTTAATTTATTTGTAATTTTTTTAATAATTTTAAATTATTGAAACAATTTTTCTTCATTTTTACATTCTGATCACTGCCACACCAGTCATATGATGATGCTGTTCTGCTCTGGTGACCGTATGTAAACAAAATTGTGAAAAAGAAACAATTTCTTTCTTTTTCCAAAAAATTGTGACAAAAAATTACAACTTCAAAAAAACTAACTATCCTTACTAAATACCTCAGACTGTCTACTTTCCAAAAAGGGGTCATTTGGGGCGTATTTGTACTGTCCTGTAATTTAAGAGCTTCAAGAAATGAGATAAGCCGTTAGTATATCAGGATTTCAATCAATTCTCAATTATATATACCATAGTTTGTAGACACTATAATTTTCACACAAACTAATTAATATACACTTATTGGGATTTTTTTTTACCAAAGACATGTAGCAGAATACATTTAAGTCTGAATTTATGAAGAAATTTAATTTTATTGGAAATGTTTTATAACATTAGAAAATATATATTTTTTTAATTTTCATTTTTTTATATAGCAAAAAATAAAAAACCCAGTGGTGATCAAATTACACCAAAAGAAAGCTCTATTTGTGTGATAAAAATGTATATACATTTCATTTGGGAACAGTGACTGCACAATTGCCAAATAAAGTAGCACAGTGCTGAAGAGCAAAAAAATGGTCTGGTCATGAAGGGTGTAAAATGTCCCAGAGATCAAGTGGTTAAGGAGCATGCGTAGTTAGACTGTGGAAGTGTTTATTTCCAACAATGACACCTGTCATATGTCAAAGCAAATTTAAAAAGAGGGTTTATGTGAACTTTAATATTAACCTTCAGACATACCCCCCAAAACTTTATATATATATATATATATATACCATTTTATTATTTATTTTATTCATAACTGATGTAAAGCCTGCACTGCAGTGGTTATCCTGCAGATAAGCTTTAATCTTGGTCTCAGGAGGGTGATCAGTAGGTGGTGGTCAATATAGTCTAATCCTGCAGCTGTGTAAAGTGCATGCATCAGCACTAATATAAGTAGGAAATACTTTTTAACTTTGTGGCTGATTGATTTCAACCTACAGAAACTTTCATTCTTACTTTTAAAACAATATATGTGTAATACTTGTGGCAGAAAAACACGTTAATGTTATATTCAGGTGTTCAGCAATTATATTTGTCAAAAGAAAGACAATGTATTTATTTTAAAAATCGGTTCATTATTGCTACAGTTAAGGTTGTTTTACTGACAGAAGGCCCCAATTTACAAGGACAGTTTTTTGCCTTTATAAAAGATAAATTCAAAACAAGAATGGTATTCAGAGTAAGGGCTCATTCATGCTACGTGCAAGAGCGTTTAAGCAAAGCAATATTGTGCATTAAGGCAGCCCATTCAATTTGTAAGGTTTGTTAGGCAATAGGCACCCTGACACAAAAAAAGTGGACACGACTATGACCTGTATTGGGACTCCTCGCCCACTATAGTTCTAGTGTGTTAGAGTGGTATTCACACTGTGCACAAGTGCGTTAAAGCAAAGCATTATTGTACATTAAGGCATTCTACACTAAGAAAACCCATTCATTTTAGATAGGTTGTCACCATACCTTAACATGCAAAAAGTTACCATGACCAAGGCATGTGTACTGGAATATTTTGTCCACTACCATACTAAGGTGTTAGGATGTCATTAAAAAACAAAAACTAAGGCTTTTAAACTTCAATCCCGGACAGTTGACAATGCAGGGGCGGACTGACCATTTTGGACCATTTTACCCTCTGCCTTGCTCTTTTGTGTTAATTCTCTAGAACAGGGCTCTCCAAACTTTCCAAACAAAGGGCCAAGTTTACTGTCCTTTAGGCTTTGGTGGCCTGAATGTGGCTAGTGGGAGTAGCAATAGAAGTAAACAATGCCCCATCTATGGTACATCAGTGGGGGGAATAGTGTCCAATATTTTGTATCAGTGGGAGGCATAGTGCCATATTGTTGGTGTCCATGGCAGGAATAGTATCTCATAGTTGGTGTCAGTGGCAGGAATAGTGTCTCATTGTTGGTGTAAGTTGCAGGAATAGTGCCTCGTCATTGGTGTCAGTGGGAGGAATAGTGCCCCATTGTTGGTGACAGTGGGAGGAATAATGCCCCATCATTGTATCAATGGGAGGAATAGTGCCCAAGGGCAGGATAAAGGCAATAAAAGAACCGCATCTGGCCCCCAAACCATAGTTTGGAGGCCACTGCCCTAGAACAAGTTATGACTCAGATTTCTAAAATGGCTCTGATTTCTATTCACATGTGCAGAATTATGTAGCTCAAAGCCTGGACAGCTGAAGCTTTCTGTAAAAGACACCTCACACGTATGCCTTTTGAATTAGGACAGCTCTTTGGTGGGGAACTTGACGAATTAAAGGTGCAAAAGGAGGAAAAGTCCTTCTTCCACAGTAGAAGGCTTCAAAACCCCCCTCCTCACTGGCTTCTACCTTCTCAAAACACAGAGCGCCTCAATGCTCTACACAGCCTTCTACCCAGCTTTTAAGCTAACATTTAGCCCTTCCTTTTTAGTGCAGGACAGTGAGCATAAAGTCCACCAAGACTTACCCCAAGCCTTTTTCCTAATAAAGGGGTGCCCTCACTCTAAAGAGTGAGGTGAAATCTATCACAGTCTATGTCTTGGTCACAGATGTCTCTGACTTGTAGGTTTAATTGGTGGTTTCAAAGTGGTACAAAATGCTACTCCCTGTTTTGTTATTTCAAAGCAACCAAAATCTGCCCAAGGATAGACAGATTTGCCCTGAACTATCTCTTGTCCCAAGGAGCAGTTGTTCAAGTACCTCTTAAGGATAGGCTCATAGGATTCTATTCAAACTAGTTCATGGTATAAAAACTCAACATTTGTCCTATTCCGGACCTAAAATCCCTCAACAAATACCTTAAAATTTTCATATTTCACATTGAATCCACAAGGTTAGTTATTGCCTCTCTTAGGTAAAGGAAATACTTGGCACCTATAGACTTCCAGGATGCCTAGCTACATATTTCCATTTAATTGCCTCATCTTTACTTTGCAGTAGGAGACAATCACTTCCAGCTTGTTGTGCTGGCTTTTGGCCTATCATTTGCTCCTAGTGTATTCACAAAGGTACTTGCACCCTTTATTACACTTCTAAGAATTTAGGACATCAAGGTCACGGGCTATCTAGATGGCCTTGACTCGGTTCTGTTCCAGCTACCCGCAAACATACACAGGATCATTCATATGCTTCAGGCTTTCGGTTGGGTGATCAGCTTCTGCTCACCAGCCTTCTCTTTGTCTGCAATACATAGGCCTAATTTTAGACACAGAGCAAGCAAAAGTCTTCCATAAAACAAATTGCTCATTCTCAGAGCTCACACTTGGGACTTCAGATCAAAGAGACACCCCTCTGTGAGATTCCCTGTGAGACATCTGGGCCTCATGGTGGCTTCCTTCGAGGCTGTTTTGTTAACCCAGTTTCATTCAGGACCTCTCTAACTCAGCATCTTGTTGGCATGAAATAAGCATGATCCTTCTTTTGACCTGTTCATGTTTCTTTCCAGCCAAGCAAGGAGCTTCCTAGCTTGGTGGATTTCCAAGCCAGCCTTGACAATAGGAAAGTAATTTCTGCAATATCACTGAAAGGTGATAATAAATGCCAGTCTCTCTGGCTAGGGAGGAGTGTTCTCATCCCTCACAGCTCAGGGAACATGGTCACCAGAGGAAGCCAAGCTCCCCATCAACATCTTGGACCTCAGAGTTGCCTCTGTTTGTAGCCAGTACCAAGAATTGTTTAGTACTGGATACTTTAGTACCCTGAACTCAATTCTGGATAATCTATGCCTTTCCTTTAGTGTGAACTTCGACTGCTCAACAAAATAAAGCAAGAGAAAAAGCCAGTCATTCTCACTGCAACAAACAGGTCTAGAAGACCCTGGTACACAAACATACTTAGATTGCTAGGAGATAACCTCTGGCCTATTTCAAACAGTCCAGGCCTGCTCTCTCAGGGCCCCTCTCCCTAGCTTTAATGGTATGGCTGTTGAAGCCTGGGTCTTGAGAGGCACAAGGGTCTCTAAATCTGTCATTCTTATTATGATAAAAGAAAATTAAAAAAAAGCCACTTCCAGAAAGATCTGTTATTGTATCTAGAGATCCTTTTTTGCCTGGTGTGAGCACAGGCACTTCAAAGCTAGTGGACCATTCATTATTCTTCACAAATACAAGATAGTCTTGCACCCAAGACCCTTCTTTCTTCCTAAAATGGTGTCAGTCTTCCACCTTAATGAAGACATAGTCCTTTCCTTTTTGTGCTCTACTTCTTAGCACCCAAAGGAAATTGCATTTCCCTGCCTGGACATGTTCAGAGCCATCAGAGCCTACCTCAAAGCTTCTATCAGGAAGACAGGTGTCCATTTGTCCTACCCTCAGTACCTTGCAAAGGACATCCTGCTTTCATATCCACCTTTGCTGGTTTTTGAACTTATCTCAAGAGCATATACTTTAAAAAGACAAGGCACCTCCTGTGCAGTTACAGTTAGTTCCATATATATATTTGGACACAGGCACAATTTTAGTTTTTTTTCAGGTATTTACCGAAACATATTCAAGGTATAATGGATAAGGGCTGAAAGTGCACTCTCTCAGGTTTAATTTGCGGGTATGTACATCCACATTGGAGGAAGGGTTTAGGAATTACAGCTCTTAAGAGTAGCCCCCCCCTTTTTCAAGGGACCAAAAGTAATTGGACAATTGAATATAATCATAAATAAAATGTTAATTTTTAATATTTTGTTGAGAATCCTTTACTGGCAATGACTGCCTGAAGTCTGGAACCCATGGACATTACCAAAGACTGGGTTTCTTCCTTTCTGATGCTTTGGCAGGCTCTAACTGCAGCTGTCTTCAGTTGTTCTTTGTTTGTGGGTCTTTCTGCCTTTAGTTTTGCCTTCAGCAAGTGAAATGCATGCTCAATTGGGTTGAGATCAGGTGATTGCCTCGCCCATTGCAGAATATTCCACTTCTTTTTCTTCAAAAGCTCCTGGGTTGCTTTTGCAGTGTGTTTTGGATCATTGTCCATCTATACTATAAAGCGCCGTCTAATCAACTTTGCTGCATTTGGCTAAATGCGCTTGGGGATGGACTCGATGCAGGCTACAACCACATAAGGAATGTCCTGGAACATGCACACCTTGCTGCCCTCAAATGGACCAGGGAAATCCAAATATACTGAATGAGGAAAGAAAAAACAGAGGGCGCACAGGCCTAGTGCATTACCATAAAAAATGTTTAATAAAAAATAAAGTATGTGTTGTACTCACAAACGACAATATAGTCAAGGCACATCATAAAGAACAGCTGGGTCAACACCGCGCTGAGTAACAGTCCGCAATAGGGAGTATAGACATCCAAAAGGCTGACGCGTTTCGAGGACTTGCCTCTTCCTCAGAGCCAACTGACCAAATGTCTGCTCCCTCTTTTATATGCTCACTACTAGTTAAACCAAAGGTCACATGGGCCATCCTGGACACTCCCCTGTGCAGGTGGAGGAGTCACAGGGGCAATTGACATAGTGTAAGTAAACACGAAAGGTCTATAAAAATATATATAAATATATATGTGTATAAATAAAACCATTGAAACTAGTGACAATCATAAAATCATATGAACCATAAGAAGTGTGCACAGTGAAAAATAAATAAGTGGAAAGTTACACATATATATATAAAATAAAATAAAAAATCCTTCCCTGGTGATGCACTGCACTGCTCGCCTTTAAATAAATGGATGGATGGATGAGCAACGCTACGAAGCTGCCTAGTGCTCTGCTTGCCATAGACTACAGGGTGTGTGCTTATCATTCTAGTATAGTCATATGATGAAACGTAGGCATGTGTGGCAATGCAGTGCACCATGGATGGATATGCATATGCGATACTATATACAAGAACAAAGGAGATAAATCACTAGTAAAACATAAATGTTGATATAGAACGTTACAAAAAACTTCTTAATATGGTTCACAAAGTTTAAATAAAATAAAATGAAATAAGTATTGTTACAATATAGTATAATATCTGGTAAAATTGGTATAGTGTATGGTATATGTGTGTATGCATAAACATGGAAGAATAAGAAATATAAATATATCGGAAATTAAAGAAAAAAAAAATAATAATAAAAAAAATTAAAATTAAAAATTAATAATTATATAAAAATGTATAAAAGATGGATATGTGTGTTATATATAAGAATTATATAAAAATGTCAAAGGTGTTATGGAACAAACACTTGCAGGATGAGAAAGCAGTGCTCGAAGAGAGCTCACTGGACAACATGCGTGCACACATGTGTGTGTAACACGTTCACATGAGCAACTGCTTTTTAGTAAAAAAACATGTATATACATACATACATAAACCACACACACATATGGAAACTGAATGAAAAAATGGGTGACCAATGAATGACCCATAGACACAAGCGCATGGGAATGCGGTCATACGCATGCGCCTAAGGGTGACACAATAAATATGAAGTGAGCAACCTAATGTGTAAGGATGCAGGATAATGGTAGCTATACTGATTATACTATAATAATCATAGCTGATGAAAATGAATATATCTAAAGCATACATCTATAGTGGATGGTGTACCCACTATAGGTCACAAGGGAAATGATGGAACTAGCACTAAAGAGGGGGGGGAGAGAAAAAAAAGGAGGGGAGGGGGTTTGGGAGAGAGACAAAAAGGATGAGAGTAGGACTCTAGGGAACATGTGCAGCTCAGCAAAAGGTACCTATGCATAATGGGGGGTCAGTGGATGACCCCATGTATCTCAAGATCTTCATTAAGCCCAGTGGGTGAGAGGGAACCCAGAGTGAAGATCCAATAGGTCTCCCTCTTACATAGTCTCTGGAATTTTCTTCCACCATCTGAATCTCCTGTGATGGATTCAATCCCAAATACTTTGATGCCTGATGGATCACCACTGTGTGCCTCCCGAAAGTGCCATGGTACGGAATATTTGTATTTGCCTTTATTGCTCTCCTTGTAATTAATGATGTTACATTTGTGTTCGCCAAACCTGACCCTCAAGGGACGCATGGTTCGGCCAACATATAGGAGGCCACAGGGTCAGATGAGCCCATAGATCACAAAAGAAGTACCACAGTTGATGAACTGCTTAATCTTATATGTACGGCCATTGGTGCCAGCCACCTCTTTCTTTCTGTGGCACATGTATTTGCAGTTTCCACAATTGCTCACACCGCATTTGAAACTGCCCCTTTGATCAAACAGGGCAGACCAAGGATTGACCGTATTACTGGCACCAGCAAGAGGCTTCTTAATTCTACTGGGTACTATGTGACTCCTGAGATCCCTAGGTTTCCTGAACACAATTTCGGGTCTGGGGGCAAGGCTCTGACCAAGGACTGGGTCCTGCTTAAGAATTTTCCAATGCTTTTGAATGCTTCGCTGTATGTCGAAGGCTTTAGTATTGAACCTGGTGCAAAACCTGACCTGGTTATTAAATCTATTGTTGGGGTCTTTAGTGGCTTTCTTGGCAGCTGTGTGTGGTATATGCAGTGGACTCTCTTCATATTGGCCACAATACTTCTGGTATGCTTCCTCGATGTGGACCTCACTGTAGCCTTTTTCAAGGAACTTGGTCCTCAAGATGGCGCTCTGTTCCTCATAATCACCTCTGGTGGTGCATGTTCTCCTTAACCTGCAGTACTGACCAAAAGGGACATTACGGATCCATTTGGGGTGGTGATGGCTACTAGCGTGCAAGTAAGAATTGCCTGCGCTAGGCTTAAAATGCGTTTTAGAGCAGATGTTGCCATCAGAGTCTGTCCGTAATTCAAGATCTAGGAATACCAGACTGTTGGCATCCACCACATGTGTGAAGCCGATTCCAAAGGGGTTATTTTGGCAGTGTTCAAGAAACCCATCCAGATCCTCGTCTGACCCTTGCCAGATGATTAAGATATCGTCTATATATCTGGCGTACAGGGCCAGATTGCCCCGATATGGGTTGTTGTTCCATATTGATTCCTCTTCCCAATACCCTATGAAGAGGTTGTCATAGCTAGGGGCAAATCTAGCTCCCATAGCCGTGCCTCTAATTTTTCTGTAGAAGTTCCCTTGAAAGGAGAAGTAATTATGTGTGAGGGTATAATGGATGGCTTTTTGTAGGAAAGCTGCTTGAATGGGAGGTATGTCACTATTGTCCAAAAAGTGTTTGATGGCAAACATGCCATATTGATGTTCGATGGATGTGTAAAGCGAAGTGACATCCAAGGATAACCATTTATATTCTGGACACCACTTCGAGGAAGATAGGATCTCCAACATATGCCCAGAGTCTCGGACGTTGGATGGTAGACTCACGACTAGTTCTTGGGAGAAATAATCAATGTAGCATCCCAAATTGCTGGAGATGCTATCAATGCCAGCTATGATGGGTAGAGATGACCAAAGTATTCAAAAATTCGATTCGGCTGATTCGGCGAATTTGCGGAATAACTTCGATTCGAGTCGAATATATTCGCTGCGAATTTAACTTATAAAAAGGGTGTTTCTAGGCTTCAGAGAGCCTTTATATTAGTGCAGAACACTGTACCTTTAATTTAAATGCCCTTGGAGTCTGCTGGGGAAGAGAAATAATACTGTCAGTCAGTATGACATGCAGATGAGTGCCGTCGATCTTAGAATCACCGCACACTTCACTCATTTGGGCAGTCACGGGGCCAAAACCAGAGTGTGGAGCCACAGTGTGGCGGTGGAGGCAGCAGCAATGGGAGGCCATACAGCACCCTATGACAAAATGGAACCCACCAGCAGTGTGAGGAGACCTGAAAGTGGCACATGGCAGAGTGTGGCGATGGAGACAGCAGCAATGGGAGGCCGTACAGGGACCCATGACACACTCTGGACCTGGCAGCAGCATGAGGAGGCGGTACAGGGGCCCATGGCAGATTACGGGCCTGGCAGCAGCAATGGGAGGCCCGTAATCTGCCAGCACCCTATGACAAAATGGAACCCACCAGCAGTGTGAGGAGACCTGAAAGTGGCACATGGCAGAGTGTGGCGATGGAGACAGCAGCAATGGGAGGCCGTACAGGGACCCATGACAGATTACGGGCCTGGCAGCAGCATGAGGAGGCGGTACAGGGGCCCATGGCAGATTACGGGCCTGGCAGCAGCAATGGGAGGCCCGTAATCTGCCAGCACCCTATGACAAAATAGAACCCACCAGCAGTGTGAGGAGACCTGAAAGTGGCACATGGCAGAGTGTGGCGATGGAGACAGCAGCAATGGGAGGCCATACAGGGACCCATGACAGATTACAGGCCTGGCAGCAGCATGAGGAGGCGGTACAGGGGCCCATGACAGATTACGGGCCTGGCAGCAGCAATGGGAGGCCCGTAATCTGCCAGCACCCTATGACAAAATGGAACCCACCAGCAGTGTGAGGAGACCTGAAAGTGGCACATGGCAGAGTGTGGCGATGGAGACAGCAGCAATGGGAGGCCGTACAGGGACCCATGAGACACTCTGGACCTGGCAGCAGCATGAGGAGGCGGTACGGGGGCCCATGACAGATTACGGGCCTGGCAGCAGCATGAGGAGTCGGTACGGGGGCCCATGGCAGATTACGGGCCTGGCAGCAGCAATGGGAGGCCCGTAATCTGCCAGCACCCTATGACAAAATGGAACCCACCAGCAGTGTGAGGAGACCTGAAAGTGGCACATGGCAGAGTGTGGCGATGGAGACAGCAGCAATGGGAGGCCGTACAGGGACCCATGAGATACTCTGGACCTGGCAGCAGCATGAGGAGGCGGTACGGGGGCCCATGGCAGATTACGGGCCTGGCAGCAGCAATGGGAGGCCCGTAATCTGCCAGCACCCTATGACAAAATGGAACCCACCAGCAGTGTGAGGAGACCTGAAAGTGGCACATGGCAGAGTGTGGCGATGGAGACAGCAGCAATGGGAGGCCGTACAGGGACCCATGAGACACTCTGGACCTGGCAGCAGCATGAGGAGGCGGTACGGGGGCCCATGGCAGATTACGGGCCTGGCAGCAGCAATGGGAGGCCCGTAATCTGCCAGCACCCTATGACAAAATGGAACCCACCAGCAGTGTGAGGAGACCTGAAAGTGGTACATGGCAGAGTGTGGCAATGGAGACAGCAGCAATGGGAGGCCGTACAGGGACCCATGAGACACTCTGGACCTGGCAGCAGCATGAGGAGGCGGTACAGGGGCCCATGACAGATTACGGGCCTGGCAGCAGCATGAGGAGTCGGTACGAGGGCCCATGGCAGATTACGGGCCTGGCAGCAGCAATGGGAGGCCCGTAATCTGCCAGCACCCTATGACAAAATGGAACCCACCAGCAGTGTTAGGAGACCTGAAAGTGGCACATGGCAGAGTGTGGCGATGGAGACAGCAGCAATGGGAGGCCGTACAGGGACCCATGAGACACTCTGGACCTGGCAGCAGCATGAGGAGGCGGTACGGGGGCCCATGACAGATTACGGGCCTGGCAGCAGCAATGGGAGGCCCGTAATCTGCCAGCACCCTATGACAAAATGGAACCCACCAGCAGTGTGAGGAGATCTGAAAGTGGCACATGGCAGAGTGTGGCGATGGAGACAGCAGCAATGGGAGGCCGTACAGGGACCCATGAGACACTCTGGACCTGGCAGCAGCATGAGGAGGCGGTACGGGGGCCCATGGCAGATTACGGGCCTGGCAGCAGCAATGGGAGGCCCGTAATCTGCCAGCACCCTATGACAAAATGGAACCCACCAGCAGTGTGAGGAGACCTGAAAGTGGCACATGGCAGAGTGTGGCGATGGAGACAGCAGCAATGGGAGGCCATACAGGGACCCATGAGACACTCTGGACCTGGCAGCAGCATGAGGAGGCGGTACAGGGGCCCATGACAGATTACGGGCCTGGCAGCAGGATGAGGAGTCGGTACGGGGGCCCATGGCAGATTACGGGCCTGGCAGCAGCAATGGGAGGCCCGTAATCTGCCAGCACCCTATGACAAAATGGAACCCACCAGCAGTGTGAGGAGACCTGAAAGTGGCACATGGAAGAGTGTGGCGATGGAGACAGCAGCAATGGGAGGCCGTACAGGGACCCATGAGACACTCTGGACCTGGCAGCAGCATGAGGAGGCGGTACGGGGGCCCATGGCAGATTACGGGCCTGGCAGCAGCAATGGGAGGCCCGTAATCTGCCAGCACCCTATGACAAAATGGAACCCACCAGCAGTGTGAGGAGACCTGAAAGTGGCACATGGCAGAGTGTGGCGATGGAGACAGCAGCAATGGGAGGCCGTACAGGGACCCATGAGACACTCTGGACCTGGCAGTAGCATGAGGAGGCGGTACAGGGACCCATGACACACTCTGGACCTGGCAGCAGCATGAGGAGGCGGTACAGGGGCCCATGACAGATTACAAGCCTGGCAGCAGCAATGGGAGGCCCGTAATCTGCCAGCACCCTATGACAAAATGGAACCCACCAGCAGTGTGAGGAGACCTGAAAGTGGCACATGGCAGAGTGTGGCGATGGAGACAGCAGCAATGGGAGGCGGTACAGGGACCCATGACACACTCTGGACCTGGCAGCAGCATGAGGAGGCGGTACAGTGGCCCATGACAGATTACGGGCTTGGCAGCAGCAATGGGAGGCCCGTAATCTGCCAGCACCCTATGACAAAATGGAACCCACCAGCAGTGTGAGGAGACCTGAAAGTGGCACATGGCAGAGTGTGGCGATGGAGACAGCAGCAATGGGAGGCCGTACAGGGACCCATGAGACACTCTGGACCTGGCAGCAGCATGAGGAGGCGGTACAGGGACCCATGACACACTCTGGACCTGGCAGCAGCATGAGGAGGCGGTACAGGGGCCCATGACAGATTACGGGCCTGGCAGCAGCAATGGGAGGCCCGTAATCTGCCAGCACCCTATGACAAAATGGAACCAACCAGCAGTGTGAGGAGACCTGAAAGTGGCACATGGCAGAGTGTGGCAATGGAGACAGCAGCAATGGGAGGCCGTACAGGGACCCATGACACACTCTGGACCTGGCAGCAGCATGAGGAGGCAGTACAGGGGCCCATGACAGATTACGGGCCTGGCAGCAGCAATGGGAGGCCCGTAATCTGCCAGCACCCTATGACAAAATGGAACCCACCAGCAGTGTGAGGAGACCTGAAAGTGGCACATGGCAGATTGTGGCGATGGAGACAGCAGCAATGGGAGGCGGTACAGGGACCCATGACACACTCTGGACCTGGCAGCAGCATGAGGAGGCGGTACAGGGGCCCATGACAGATTACGGGCCTGGCAGCAGCAATGGGAGGCCCGTAATCTGCCAGCACCCTATGACAAAATGGAACCCACCAGCAGTGTGAGGAGACCTGAAAGTGGCACATGGCAGAGTGTGGCGATGGAGACAGCAGCAATGGGAGGCCGTACAGGGACCCATGACACACTCTGGACCTGGCAGCAGCATGAGGAGGCGGTACAGGGGCCCATGACAGATTACGGGCCTGGCAGCAGCATGAGGAGTCGGTACGGGGGCCCATGGCAGATTACGGGCCTGGCAGATGACGACGAGGCTGCCAAGTGCGAGGCTGCCAAGTGCCCTCAGTAACAATTCTGTGTCCCTCAGTAACAATTCTGTGTCTCTCAGTAACAATTCTGTGTCCCTCAGTAACAATTCTGTGTATGTCCCTGAGTAACAATTCTGTGTCCCTGAGTAACAATTCTGTGTCCCTCAGTAACAATTCTGTGTCCCTGAGTAACAATTCTGTGTTCCTGAGTAACAATTATGTGTCCCTCAGTAACAATTCTGTGTCCCTCAGTAACAATTCTGTGTCCCTCAGTAACAATTCTGTGTCTGTCCCTGAGTAACAATTCTGTGTCCCTCAGTAACAATTCTGTGTCCCTCAGTAACAATTCTGTGTCTGTCCCTGAGTAACAATTCTGTGTCTCTGAGTAACAATTCTGTGTCCCTGAGTAACAATTCTGTGTCCCTCAGTAAGAATTCTGTGTCCCTCAGTAACAATTCTGTGTCCCTCAGTAACAATTCTGTGTCTGTCCCTGAGTAACAATTCTGTGTCCCTGAGTAACAATTCTGTGTCCCTCAGTAACAATTCTGTGTCTGTCCCTGAGTAACAATTCTGTGTCCCTGAGTAACAATTCTGTGTCCCTCAGTAACAATTCTGTGTCCCTCAGTAACAATTCTGTGTCCCTCAGTAACAATTCTGTGTCTGTCCCTGAGTAACAATTCTGTGTCCCTGAGTAACAATTCTGTGTCCCTGAGTAACAATTCTGTGTCCCTCAGTAACAATTCTGTGTCCCTCAGTAACAATTCTGTGTCCCTCAGTAACAATTCTGTGTCTGTCCCTGAGTAACAATTCTGTGTCCCTGAGTAACAATTCTGTGTCCCTGAGTAACAATTCTCTGTCCCTGAGTAACAATTCTGTGTCCCTCAGTAACAATTCTGTGTCCCTCAGTAACAATTCTGTGTCCCTCAGTAACAAATCTGTGTCCCTCAGTAACAATTCTGTGTCCCTCAGTAACAATTCTGTGTCTGTCCCTGAGTAACAATTCTGTGTCCCTGAGTAACAATTCTGTGTCCCTCAGTAACAATTCTGTGTCCCTCAGTAACAATTCTGTGTCTGTCCCTGAGTAACAATTCTGTGTCCCTGATTAACAATTCTGTGTCCCTGAGTAACGATTCTGTGTCCCTAAGTAACGATTCTGTGTCCCTAAGTAACGATTCTGTGGCCCTAAAGTCTCTCTGGCCCTAACTCTGTCCCTAATACAGACAGGTCTGTCTCTCTTGAATGACCGCAGGCTAATGGAGAATTGTAAGATGGCCGCAATTTATAGCTCCACCATTACACAGTGCTGGCTGGCTGGCTGCTGATTGGCTAATGCGATCACATGTCATGAATGAATGCATTATGGGTCAGCACGCCTTGTCTGCGCGCTTTCCCAGAGATCCCCGCTCCGTCGCCACACATGTCGCCGCCATTTTTGGGAAAATTCGATTCGTGCATCCGAAGTTGGCTAATTTTCGGATTCGGCGCGAATCGAATATTTCCCAATATTCGAAACGAATTCCACTTCGCCATGTTCGATTCGCTCATCTCTAATGATGGGTCTACCAGGGGGATTAGTCCGGTCTTTGTGAATCTTTGGTATATGGTAAAAATAAGGGGTCACTGGGTGTTGTTTGAGCAGGAATTGATATTCATTGTTTGATAGTATTTTATTGGTCAGAGCCTCATCCAGCAACCCTTTTGAAGCTTTGTATTCCGGTAGGGGGTCTCTGCGGAGCTGTTCGTAGGTGTTACAATCTCCTATCAGTCTAAAGGCTTCCAAAAGATATACATCTTTGTCCTGGATGACCAGACCACCCCCTTTGTCAGCTTGTCTTATGTGCAGTGCATCACCAGGGAAGGATTTTTTATTTTATTTTATATATATATGTGTAACTTTCCACTTATTTATTTTTCACTGTGCACACTTCTTATGGTTCATATGATTTTATGATTGTCACTAGTTTCAATGGTTTTATTTATACACATATATATTTATATATATTTTTATAGACCTTTCGTGTTTACTTACACTATGTCAATTGCCCCTGTGACTCCTCCACCTGCACAGGGGAGTGTCCAGGATGGCCCATGTGACCTTTGGTTTAACTAGTAGTGAGCATATAAAAGAGGGAGCAGACATTTTGTCAGTTGGCTCTGAGGAAGAGGCAAGTCCTCGAAACGCGTCAGCCTTTTGGATGTCTATACTCCCTATTGCGGACTGTTACTCAGCGCGGTGTTGACCCAGCTTTTCTTTATGATGTGCCTTGACTATATTGTCATTTGTGAGTACAACACATACTTTATTTTTTATTAAACATTTTTTATGGTAATGCACTAGGCCTGTGCACCCTCTCTTTGTTCTTTCCTCATACAGTATGTTTTTTCTTTCCTCATACAGTATATGGACCTAACTGTATGTGCTCACTGTACAAGATTGGTGGGCATTTCCTGGGCATTCTGACATTTTTTATGCAGGATTTACTATTTTACATTATTATACAGGAAATCAAGCCTCTGTTGCCCAGCTTTGTAAGGCTGTCACCTGGTCTTCTGTTCATACCTTTTCGAAGTTCTACTAGGTGGGTGTCCAAACTTCTGTGGATCAGATTTCAGTAGCAAGGTTCTTGCAGTGAAATTCTGAACCTGGGTCTTTGCCCTTGTCGATTTTGGGCCAGTTGAAACTATATTGTTTGCTTAGTTGATGCCCACTCTTCTTATTCATTTTGGGAATGTCCCAGGGTCTAGGAATATTAATTAGCCTCTGTCCTGCACTATTTGATTGAGATAAAAGGAATTTTACCTGTAAATTTCATATTTGGGAGTCCAGTACAGGACCCAGGACACCCTCCCTTCTAAGTGTTATTCTGCATTGCTTGTTTCAACCCTGAGGACTCACAGAGTAGGGTTATTGGGGGAAATGTATCCTTCAAAGCTTTGTGTACAATCACCTAAATATACCAACCTGTAACTCAGGATCCATGAATATTTTGACTGTGTTCTGTACTGTACTTCAAGATGTGGAATTTAGAGGTACATATTTTTGTAACTGTGCAATTGTAAATGGCTGGGGGAATCTGGATGGATGCCACTAACAGCACTAACAGCACTGTGACTTGCATGTCACAAGACTCCACAATACATTACAGTTACTGGGACAGACACCCAAAAGTAAGTTGATTTTGTATCACACTACCTTGCACAATAATGTTCAGCCAGGAGTTCCCCTTTTTAAAAAATTTTGTACAACATACAACAGTACTAACCGTACCACTGACCAATCATAGTGATCACATTATAACTTGTAAACAAAACTGTCATGAATAGCAGCCATTAATGACAGTTTGTTTACTATTGTGATTGGTCAAAGTTATTACATAGTACAAGGCCATTCACAGGAGGACGTTCAGCTTTTGCACCGTCGGGTGCGTGCTCGCAAACTGTTGTCTCTTGGAAACGGATTCCAAGAAAGACTGCTGACGGAATCCGTGAAGAGGAGTAGCAGGAGAAGGAGCATCTGAACGAGCGGAAGATGCCAACAAGCGACAACTCCCCTCAGCAGAGGTGTTGGAGCCTTGACTGGCTGATAGAGGGCGATTGACGTCGGGTGACGGAGCAAGTAACGGAGCGGGTGATGGAGCGGGGGCTGGGGCGGGCAGAACCGCCGTATCTTTATCACGGTTTTCCCAGGCCACCAAATGGCGACGCTGCATATGCTGCCGCAACGCTGTAGTCCCAACATGGGCCCCCTGGCCACGCTTGACTTTCTGGCCACATAGTCGACATACGGCTACGTTTACTTCCTCGGGCGGCTTGACAAAAAATTGCCACACCGCCGAGTAGGAAACTTTGCCCCCGATACTCCTCACTGGCTGACTGCTGCTTCCTCCGTGCACACCGGCACCACTACTGGCCGTGGTGGTAGACTGCAGTGGAGCTGGTGCTGTACTCCGTGGCCGTTTGCCTCCACTGACACTGCTGCGACCCTGCTGCCTCCTGGGCAACCCACCGACTGTTTTGCTCGCTGCCAAGCTGCCACCCTCTTCTCCTGATGATGCGGAAGCAATCGCCTGATGACGAGGCTGCCAAGTGCGATCAGCCTCATCATCATCAATTAGGGTCTCCGCTTCACTACTAGCCCCCTCGGCTGCGTGTGGGTCAGGAGACAGACCTGTCTCTAGACCGGCTACCGAGCCACTCTCCTCGCCAGTACTTCTTCGCCTGGCTGCTGAAGAGGCGGATGTCTCCCCCCGTTCCTGACCGCCCTCTGTTAGCTCTTCCTCACTGTACAGTGGGGCTGAGCCCACAGCATGCGATACTTCGCTTGGTGAGGGAACACCAAAGGACAGGGGCAGGTAGAGGACACGTGATTTCAGTGGGCTTGCTCCCGGGCCATGCCAACTAACGGTTGTGTCTGACGTACCCACCGACCGTTGGCTGTAGGTGTCAGAGGTGACCTGGGAAGAGGAAGACGACCGAGCCAACCAATCGATGACGGCAGGGTTGTCGGTGGAGACACGACCGCTGGATGACACCGGGAGCACTGGCCTCTGGCTGCGACTAGTGCTGACTAGTGTCCCTCAGTAACAATTCTGTGTCCCTCAGTAACAATTCTGTGTCTGTCCCTGAGTAACAATTCTGTGTCCCTCAGTAACAATTCTGTGTCCCTCAGTAACAATTCTGTGTCCCTGAGTAACAATTCTGTGTCCCTCAGTAACAATTCTGTGTCCCTCAGTAACAATTCTGTGTCCCTCAGTAACAATTCTGTGTCTGTCCCTGAGTAACAATTCTGTGTCCCTGAGTAACAATTCTGTGTCCCTCAGTAACAATTCTGTGTCCCTCAGTAACAATTCTGTGTCTTTCCCTGAGTAACAATTCTGTGTCCCTGAGTAACAATTCTGTGTCCCTCAGTAAGAATTCTGTGTCCCTCAGTAACAATTCTGTGTCCCTCAGTAACAATTCTGTGTCTGTCCCTGAGTAACAATTCTGTGTCCCTGAGTAACAATTCTGTGTCCCTCAGTAACAATTCTGTGTCTGTCCCTGAGTAACAATTCTGTGTCCCTGAGTAACAATTCTGTGTCCCTGAGTAACAATTCTGTGTCCCTCAGTAACAATTCTGTGTCCCTCAGTAACAATTCTGTGTCTGTCCCTGAGTAACAATTCTGTGTCCCTGAGTAACAATTCTGTGTCCCTGAGTAACAATTCTGTGTCCCTCAGTAACAATTCTGTGTCCCTCAGTAACAATTCTGTGTCCCTCAGTAACAATTCTGTGTCTGTCCCTGAGTAACAATTCTGTGTCCCTGAGTAACAATTCTGTGTCCCTGAGTAACAATTCTCTGTCCCTGAGTAACAATTCTGTGTCCCTCAGTAACAATTCTGTGTCCCTCAGTAACAAATCTGTGTCCCTCAGTAACAATTCTGTGTCCCTCAGTAACAATTCTGTGTCTGTCCCTGAGTAACAATTCTGTGTCCCTGAGTAACAATTCTGTGTCCCTGAGTAACAATTCTGTGTCCCTCAGTAACAATTCTGTGTCCCTCAGTAACAATTCTGTGTCCCTGAGTAACAATTCTGTGTCCCTGATTAACAATTCTGTGTCCCTGAGTAACGATTCTGTGTCCCTAAGTAACGATTCTGTGTCCCTAAGTAACGATTCTGTGGCCCTAAAGTCTCTCTGGCCCTAACTCTGTCCCTAATACAGACAGGTCTGTCTCTCTTGAATGACCGCAGGCTAATGGAGAATTGTAAGATGGCCGCAATTTATAGCTCCACCATTACACAGTGCTGGCTGGCTGGCTGCTGATTGGCTAATGCGATCACATGTCATGAATGAATGCATTATGGGTCAGCACGCCTTGTCTGCGCGCTTTCCCAGAGATCCCCGCTCCGTCGCCACACATGTCGCCGCCATTTTTGGGAAAATTCGATTCGTGCATCCGAAGTTGGCTAATTTTCGGATTCGGCGCGAATCGAATATTTCCCAATATTCGAAACGAATTCCACTTCGCCATGTTCGATTCGCTCATCTCTAATGATGGGTCTACCAGGGGGATTAGTCCGGTCTTTGTGAATCTTTGGTATATGGTAAAAATAAGGGGTCACTGGGTGTTGTTTGAGCAGGAATTGATATTCATTGTTTGATAGTATTTTATTGGTCAGAGCCTCATCCAGCAACCCTTTTGAAGCTTTGTATTCCGGTAGGGGGTCTCTGCGGAGCTGTTCGTAGGTGTTACAATCTCCTATCAGTCTAAAGGCTTCCAAAAGATATACATCTTTGTCCTGGATGACCAGACCACCCCCTTTGTCAGCTTGTCTTATGTGCAGTGCATCACCAGGGAAGGATTTTTTATTTTATTTTATATATATATGTGTAACTTTCCACTTATTTATTTTTCACTGTGCACACTTCTTATGGTTCATATGATTTTATGATTGTCACTAGTTTCAATGGTTTTATTTATACACATATATATTTATATATATTTTTATAGACCTTTCGTGTTTACTTACACTATGTCAATTGCCCCTGTGACTCCTCCACCTGCACAGGGGAGTGTCCAGGATGGCCCATGTGACCTTTGGTTTAACTAGTAGTGAGCATATAAAAGAGGGAGCAGACATTTTGTCAGTTGGCTCTGAGGAAGAGGCAAGTCCTCGAAACGCGTCAGCCTTTTGGATGTCTATACTCCCTATTGCGGACTGTTACTCAGCGCGGTGTTGACCCAACTTTTCTTTATGATGTGCCTTGACTATATTGTCATTTGTGAGTACAACACATACTTTATTTTTTATTAAACATTTTTTATGGTAATGCACTAGGCCTGTGCACCCTCTCTTTGTTCTTTCCTCATACAGTATGTTTTTTCTTTCCTCATACAGTATATGGACCTAACTGTATGTGCTCACTGTACAAGATTGGTGGGCATTTCCTGGGCATTCTGACATTTTTTATGCAGGATTTACTATTTTACATTATTATACAGGAAATCAAGCCTCTGTTGCCCAGCTTTGTAAGGCTGTCACCTGGTCTTCTGTTCATACCTTTTCGAAGTTCTACTAGGTGGGTGTCCAAACTTCTGTGGATCAGATTTCAGTAGCAAGGTTCTTGCAGTGAAATTCTGAACCTGGGTCTTTGCCCTTGTCGATTTTGGGCCAGTTGAAACTATATTGTTTGCTTAGTTGATGCCCACTCTTCTTATTCATTTTGGGAATGTCCCAGGGTCTAGGAATATTAATTAGCCTCTGTCCTGCACTATTTGATTGAGATAAAAGGAATTTTACCTGTAAATTTCATATTTGGGAGTCCAGTACAGGACCCAGGACACCCTCCCTTCTAAGTGTTATTCTGCATTGCTTGTTTCAACCCTGAGGACTCACAGAGTAGGGTTATTAGGGGAAATGTATCCTTCAAAGCTTTGTGTACAATCACCTAAATATACCAACCTGTAACTCAGGATCCATGAATATTTTGACTGTGTTCTGTACTGTACTTCAAGATGTGGAATTTAGAGGTACATATTTTTGTAACTGTGCAATTGTAAATGGCTGGGGGAATCTGGATGGATGCCACTAACAGCACTAACAGCACTGTGACTTGCATGTCACAAGACTCCACAATACATTACAGTTACTGGGACAGACACCCAAAAGTAAGTTGATTTTGTATCACACTACCTTGCACAATAATGTTCAGCCAGGAGTTCCCCTTTTTAAAAAATTTTGTACAACATACAACAGTACTAACCGTACCACTGACCAATCATAGTGATCACATTATAACTTGTAAACAAAACTGTCATGAATAGCAGCCATTAATGACAGTTTGTTTACTATTGTGATTGGTCAAAGTTATTACATAGTACAAGGCCATTCACAGCAGCCTTGTACCATGTGATAGCTGTAGCCAATCACATCATTACAATAATACACAAGCTGTCAAGAATGAAAGACATTCATGACAGTTATAACGATTGATATTACAGTGATGATCACTGTAACAAGCAATCAAAGTGTAAGAAAAAAAAACTAGATCACCTTCCCAGAGTAGTAGTGTCACTATGGTAACACTTCTCTGTTCTGGTCACAGTATGTAAAGAAAAAAATTTAAAAATTGATTTAAAAAATGATTTTTATTAACATACTGTCATCAGTCAGTATGCCTTGGATTGTCTACTTTCCAAAAAGGGGTCATTTGGGGGTATATATACTGTCCTGGAATTTTATGGCCTTAAGAAATGAGATGGGCCATCTGTACATTAGGACTGATCCATTGTCAAATATATATACAGTATGATAGATTGTAGATGTAGACCATAGATAAAGATAACTCTAACACAGACTTAATAATATGCACTGATTTGGGTTATTGTTTGCAATCTTTTATAATAGAAACGAGGAAAAATGAGGTTGTTTTTTTTTTTTAAATTTCAGGAATTAAGAAAAAAAGTTAAAAAAAACCCAATGGTGATTAAATACCACCAAAAATCTCTCTGTCTCAAAAAGTTACAATAATTTGGGTACAGTATTGCATGGCTGAGTAATTGTCATTCAAAGTGTGATAGCATTGAAAGTTGAGAATTGGCCTGGTAAGGTAGGGGGTGAAAGTGTCTGTTATGAGAGGAGTTTACTACTGCTTTAAATTTTACTGCCATTGACGCCAAAGTAATTTTTCCTCTCCACATCAGGGCATTTCTTTCCACTGACCAGTAATGCCTGGCATTTTTTTACCTACTGACCAATGAAGCCAAATTCTTCCTCCATTGACCAATAATGCCCAAAATTTTCCTCCCTCTGACCACCAATAGTGGGTCATTTTGTTTTTCCCCTACTGACAAATGATTACAGGTATTTTTTTCTCCTACAACCTACCAACAGTGGGGCATTTTTTCTTTTTACCACTGACCACGCACAATGAGGCATTTTTTTCCACTGATCAGCAGTGGAGCACTGGTACATAATCTTAACTGCTGCAATTTTTATGCTGCGCTGTATACTACATACTCTTTACCAAAGCCTTGGTTGTTTCCTTTTTTTTATCCTCTATAAGCAACAAGTTCCAGCAATCTGGTTATAAAATCAAGACAAAATCTTGCCCCAACCTCATATGTTTTTTGGGATCAAAACCACCAAATCACTCAAAAATGTACAGACTTCCCCATTCCTAAGGCCCGGGCGTTTTCCCTGATACATCAATGATTTCCGTTTAAGATGTAGATATGGTCCATAATCATCTATTTCTTCAATGCATCCCTGTGTACCCACCTTATGGAATCAGTCTTTATTATTCTCTTTTTATTTTATTTTTTTTAATTAAATACAACCCGTATAATATACATTGTTGACGATTATATAATCCACTTCTGCTTCAAATCCCTTCACTGCTCCTCTCCCCACAAAAAGAAAACCTCTCATTTATCCCACTTTGCAATTTATCTCCTTTTGCTACTCTTCATGTAAAGACCACGGGTAGATATAAAAATATAAGTCTACAACAGACAGAATAGATCGAATAGAATCTTCCCATATACAGCATCTACTTATCAATTACTTCCTTTCCTTTTCCCTCCCCTATTTCTTATCTTGAAGTAGTTCTTGGAGTTCTTAAATAGCAATCAATCTTTTCATATTGTCATAAATTTATCTAAAGTATCCTTGTGTGTATGTATCATCACTTCTATATTACATATTTTATCTACTTTCCATTCCTCTATACTCGGAGTTTTGTGTGACTTCCAGTACTTTGGATTCAACCTTTTGGCAGCATTTAATAAAGGCTTAAGGAACATCTTATACTGAGCTGTACAAAACACGTGTATTCTTGGCCAGTTCTACCATATATGCCTGAAGGTTCCTTGTGCATCGCAGCCTTTCCGAAATAGATTTGACACCTCAGCCTAAAACCTCTGAGCCTTTACTGAGGCGGGGTACCATCTTACTAGTACCTTAAAACTCATCTATGTTGCCTTCAGGTATATTAAGGAGAAATACGTTGATCCTAATATTTTTGATCTCTGACGCTTGTTCCCCAACTGACCCAATTCTTGCTTCCACTTGCCTAGTTATGGTATTATTTTAGGTTCTGTCTATTTTACTAATATACAGTACTCTAAATTCGAGAGCCAGAATGTCAAATGCCATCTGGAGAGCTAAATAGCTTATCCATTACTAGTAAATGATGGTAATCAGGTTATAAAGTGCTGTATTTGTCCAGTGATAATGTGCCCCATTTCTCCTGTAGTTCTTGCATTGAACATAAAGTGTTTCCTTTCACAACCTTTAAACTGTAAAGTATGCTTCCTCACCCTTCATAAAAAAAAACAATAATCCTCCTTCCCAGATACAAAATAACTAGTGTTGATTAAAGAAATCAAAGGAAAGTACCTCATCACAAATCCTAAACACATTCCTTGTTAATAGGTTACTGCCTCTTCCTAATTCACGAAAATGTGGTGGAACCCATATCACCTTATTTAGAGCCTCCTGTGTAAATTCTGCCTTAACACAACTTTTATTAGAGCTATTGTGTGCCCATTCAACCAACGTGAGATTCCTACTGCCTGATAATATCTTTAAAAATATGGCAATGCCATACCCCCTTCTTCTTTTACCTTTTATAATACTGCATAGGCAATCCTTGGATGTTTGTGTAGCCAGTGCCGGGACAAGGTCATCCAGTGGCCTGGGAAAAGATGGAGAATTGCGCTCACCCCCCCCCCCCCCCCCCCCGCCAGGTGAAGTCCCCAGTAGAGTCCCTCTTTACAATATGTGTCTTCAATAGCATCCCCTTTACATCAGGAGTACCCAGTAGAGTCCCCCTTTACATCTTGTGTTCCCAATGCAATCCCACTTTGCATCATGTGTCCCCAGTAGAGTCAATGAAGAATAATCCCCTGCACTTAAGAGTAGTGCACTTGCCAAAAAAATAGTAAGTATGCATCTATCTAATACAATGAAGCTATCACAAAGGTAATGCACAAGGCTTGTGCGCCATTTGTTCCTTGTTCTGCAGTCTCCAGTAGAGTCCCCTTTTACATCAGGTATCCCCAGTAATGTCACCCTTTACATCAGGTGTCCCAAGTACAATTCCCCTTTACATCAGGTTTCCCCAGTAGAGTTCATCTTTACATTATGTGTCCCCAGTTACAGGACACAAATTTGAATTATTTCAGTTACATTGGTAAAGGTAAATGAGGAACATTCTCTTCATTCCCCATCTCCTTCACTCACCCCCATCCCCAAAAGCTTAAATTTAATTCTAAACTGATAACCTATACAGGCTTTTAAAATGACATCTATGGACAATTGTAGATACCATAGTTTGTCACCATTTCAAAGGTGTGCACAATTTTAAATCTTTTCATCTTTGGTATCTATTTCCTTGACACAACATCATATTTTGTATTGTACCAAAATTGGGTATTACAATGGGTTTGTGCACACTAAAATCCATTGAAGTGTATTTTTTCCTAAAAATATATGTTTGATAAATGGTTGTGCAAATATTGTGTGGCATTAAAACTTGTTAGAACCCCGTACATTATATGTTTTCTGAAAGCAGAGGATGTTTTTAAGTAATTTTTTAGAAAAAAATGCTGATTTTAACATGTATATGAAAAATTTCAAAATTGCCTTGGATGGCAAGTTGTTTTTCCCAGAGTCTTCCCTCTGCAGCCAAAGCTGAAGATTGGACTTCCCAGAGACAGGACCCTGAAAACGCAGACATGTCCAGTTTGTGCACCCCATTTATCTACGGGGTGGCGGACAGAGCAACTACACTCAACAAACAGGATAGGCTCTCCTTCTTTCTGTCTTTCAACATACTGTAAATGCACAAGTACTGTTGGCAATATTGTTCCTGTATCACCTCTTGAAAAAAACAACTATAATGCTAACATCCCAAAAAACAAACACCCATAGACTTATCTCAAAAACTTTAATAATGTAAACATAAAGAAGTGGTCCATACTTATTGATCCACGCTCACTGATTGGTTGTTAGAGGTTACTGCACATCCTTACCTGCTCACTGATTGGTTTGTAGAGGTTACTGCACATCCTTACCATTCACTGATTGTTGCTAGAGGTTACTGCACATCATTACTGCTCACTGGTTTCTAGAAGTTATTGCACATTATTACCACTCATCCATTGGTTGCTAGAAGTTACTCCACATCATTACCACTCACTGGTTGCTACAGGTTGCTGCACGTCATTACCACTCACTAGTTAGTTGCTAAAGTTTGCTGCACATCATTATTGCTCACTGATTGGTTGCCAGAGATTACAGCAGATCACTACAGTTCACTGATTGGCTGCTAAAGGTTACTGCACATCATTACCACTCACTGATTGATTGCTAGAGGTTACTGCACTGATTGGTTGTTGTCCATCTACCATTGGGCTGCTGATGATTGGGCAGGAAGCTGTAGACTCCCAGGGTGGAGGGTGCATGCGATGTGTAGTGTGCGGGCTGGAAAGCAAAAGCCAGGAAAACTATTTGTGGGCCACATGTGCTCAAGAGACAGCTGCTTTCGGCTCCACAACAATGACTAGGCCTGGGGCAGCTTCCCCTTTTGCCGTGAGGTTAAGACAGCCCTGAACCTATAGAAAAATTAAATACAGGAATAGTGTCGCTATAAAGGCTTAACTTTTCTTCCTTGTCATCTCTCTTTCTCTTTTTTCCCCAGCTGAGAATAGTATCAATATAATATCTGCTCTATTTACAACATAATAATGGGAGGATACAAATACCTAATTAGTCTTACAGGAGAGTAGTCCCAAAATAACCTATATTATGGAAAAAAAGAAAAATTTACAAAATGTAACAATTTCATATTATAACCCCAAATTTACAGCTTATACAGTTGAGAAGGAAATCATTAAGACTTGGTTAACACATTTGGGGGTGCAGTAGCATGTGTAACTTGCACAAGCTCCCACACCTGCAGCCAAAGTGCGCTGCTATTTATCCACTTCCATACAGTGCACTTTTATCCCCTTCCTGCCCAGGCCAATTTTCATCTTTCAGTGCTGTCGAACTTTCAATGACAATTGTGCGGTCATGCAACACTGTACCCATATAACATTTTTATCATTTTTTTCACACAAATAGAGCTTTCCTTTGGTGGCAAGTAATCACCACTGGGTTTTTTATTTTTTGCACTATAAATTAAAAAAGGACCGAAAACTTTGAAAAAAAAAGGTTTTCTTTGTTTCTATTATAAAATTTTGCAAATAAGTAATTTTTCTTCATAAATTTAGGTAAAAATGTATACTGCTACATTTCTTTTGTAAAAATAACCCAAATCAGTGTATATTATTTAGTCTGTGTGAAAGTTATAGAGTCTACAAGCTATGGCATCAGTCTTCGAAAATTGATCACACGTGATCACACCTGAAGCACTGAGGGCCTATTTCATTTCTTGAGGCCCTAACATACATAGCCCCAAAATACCCCTTTTTGGAAAAAAGGCAGTCCAAGGTATTTAGTAAAAGACATGGTGAGTTTTTTGAAGTTGTAATTTTTTCACACAATTCTTTGGAAACTTAAGAATTATTTTTTTTTTTCACACATAATTGTTAAAATAACAAGTTATTTCTCACACCTGGCATAGACATACTTGCAATTGCACCCCAAAACACATTCTGCTACTCCTGAGTATTGTGATATCACATGTGTGTTTCCACAACCTGGCCACATACAGAGACCCAACATCCAAGTAGCACCTTCGCGCATTCCAGGAACATAAAAGGGGCATAAATTACACATCTAATTTCCTGACTACCTATCGCAGTTTTGAAGGCCCTGGAGCACCATGGAAACACCCAAAAAATTACCCCATTTTGGGAAGAAAACATCCCAAGGTATATTTTAACAAGCATAATGAGTCTTTTGAACGTGTTATTTTTTTCCAAAAGTTTTTAGAACATGTGGAAAGAAAAATTAAATTTTTTTTTTTCACACAAAGTTGTCAATTTATAAGATATTTCTAACAACAGCATGCACATACCAAGAATTATGCCCCAAAATACATTCTGCTACTCCTTATGAGTATGGCGATACCACATGTGTGAGACTTTTCCACAGCCTGGCCACATACAGGGACCCAACATCCAAATAGAACCTTCACACGTTCTAGGAGCATAAAAGGGGCATAAATTACACATCTAACTTTCTTACTATCTATCACAGTTTTGAAGGCCCTGGAGCACCAAGACGATGGAAACACCCACAGAATGATCCCACTTTGGAAAGCAAACATCCCAAGGTATATTCTCTCAGGCATAATGAGTCTTTTGAACATGTAATTTTTTTCCAAATGGTTTTAGAAAATGTGGAAAGAAAAATTAAAGCGTTTTTTCACACAAAGTTGTCAATTTATAAGATATTTCTAACACACAGCATGTACATACCAAGAATTATGCCCCAAAATACATTCTACTACTCCTTCTCAGTACTGTGATATCAAATGTGTGAGACTTCCATAGCCTGGCCACATACAGAGACCTAACATCCAAGTAGCACCTTCACACTTTCTGGGAGCATAAAAGGGACATATATTACAAATCTAATTTCCTGACTACCTATCACAGTTTTGTAGGCCCCAGGCACCAGGACAATGGAAACACAAACAAAATGACCACATTTTGGAAAGAAAACACTACAACGTATATTATATGAGGCATACTGAGTCTTTTGAACATGTCATTTTTTTCTACAAGTTTTTGGAAAATGTGGAAAGAAAATGAAAAAGTATTTTTTTATACACAAAGTTGTCAATTTATAGGATATTTCCTCTATACTCAAAAATACATTTTGCTACTCCTCATAAACATGACAGTACCACATGTGAGACTTTTTCACAACCTAACTGAAGAAAGGATTCTTCATACTTACTAGTCCGCAGAGGAGAGCATTGAACCAGGAAGCAGGCAACAGCCACAGGAATCGCCTAGGCAGCAGGCAGGAACACAGTGGATAAACAAGCCAGGGTCAGAGCAGGCAGCAGGCTGACATCCAGGCAGTAGGCAGAAACATGGTCCATAAAAAGTCTTGGGTCATTACAGGCAGCAGGCAGAGATATGGTCATCACAGCCAAAGTATTGGTCCAGGCAGCAGGCAGAAACATGATCTGAAAAAATCTTGGGTCAGTACAGGTAGCAAGAGGATATATGGTCAGCACAGCCAAAGTATTGGTCCAGGCAACAGACAGGAACATGGTCCCAAGGGCAGACTGAAAACTCATGGGGCCCCCGGGCAGGAAGAGATACACTCAAGCACACCCACACAACACCCTACCTACATATTGCATCTCAGCTGCATAGAAGGGGCATTTACATATTTACTGCAGCAAAGACTGCAGGAATGTTCCTGGCTTCTTTCTGTAGAAGCCACTGGGTACTTTCAGGTTTAAAGATGGCTGCCATGTGGGAGAAGTGAAAGAGAGAGGGGAGTGAGAGGGTGAAAAAGTGAGAGAGAGGAAGGGATGAGAGAGGAGGGGTGTGTTTTAAATTGCGCTAAAAATTTGGCATGGCTTAAAAGGGGTGTGGTTAACTAGTGTCTGAGATTACTTATATAGTGCAGAATGAGATAATGTTAAATAGGGAACGTGCAAGGAGTGTACAGGGAGTTTATGGCAGTGGATAGTATATACAGGGAGAGGAGTGCGGAGTGTATGGCGGTGGGCAGTATGTACAGGGAGAGGAGTGCGGAGTGTATGGCGGTGGGTAGTATGTACAGGGAGAGGAGTGCGGAGTGTATGGCGGTGGGTAGTATGTACAGGAAGAAGAGTGCGGAGTGGATGGTGGAGGGTAGTATGTACAGGGAGAGGAGTGCGGAGTGTATGGCGTGGGTAGTATGTACAGGGAGAGGAGAGTGGAGTGTATGGCTGTGGGTAGTATGTACAGGGAGAGGAGTGCGGAGTGTATGGTGTGGGTAGTATGTACAGGGAGAGGAGTGCGGAGTGTATGGCGGTGGGTAGTATGTACAGGGAGAGGAGTGCGGAGTGGATGGCAGTGGGTAGTATGTACAGAGAGAGGAGTGCGGAGTGTATGGCTGTGGGTAGTATGTGTAGGATGGTATCAGTAGGTGGTGTCAGTAGTTCTTCATTTTTATTAGTATTATTCATTTTTTTTTTACAATATTTTTTTTTTCCAAAAATATTTTATTAATATAAGAATCGACAGGATAACATATAGAGCATATACAGCTATAATGCACAGTCAAAATACAGACATGGAATGTTGCTTTCCGCTTCGCAGATGGAATTTAGTGTAAACCGTAATCCAAAGCAATGTGGTATAAAACAATACATCAAGCTTACAGTTCAAACCAATGAATACTTAGAGGAACGTAGGTGCAACACTGAAGGTGTATGTCATCTCGTCTGGAATATCAGCAATGTTTAAAGATGAGGTGATATGAAGATTAGAGCCTGGACGGCAGTAGATGTTAGTAAAGTCATGGTTTACATGTTTCTAGTTTAAATGTACAATATAAATGAAGTGAGACCTATCTGTGTGAGGGTGAATGCACTATTTGGTTGGTGAATGACTGATAAGGTGGTATAACAGGTGTGGACAAGAAGAGAGATCAGAAAGAAGAACAGCAAGAAGAAGAGATGTAGGATGAGAGGATAGGTGGGACAAAAAAAAAACTTTTTTTATTTATATATGGGGGGGGGGGGGGGGGGGAATGGGTTGAGTGACAGAGGCAATAAAACGTTAAACTAGGTCACCTCCCCAAGTATTAGCCGAGCCAGCAGAGTAATATAGCTCAGTATATGTTACACGCAAGATCCGACAGATGGGTAACACACGGATTAGAAACCCCGCAAAACATATCATGATATAGCACTACAGTCTATCTTTACGTGTGAGAAAAGCGTCTTCGATGAACCGGGTATTTCCCGAGGAAAATTCAATCCGGAGATCGAGATTGCTCATTTACTATTCTGTGATAAGAAGAAGTGGATTTGAAATTACTCCAACATGCCCATGTTTTCCAAAATCTCTCGGGATGTTCCTTAGCTATAGAGATTAGTTCCTCCATTTCCTCAGTTTTGTCAATCCTGGCAAAACCATTCTCGTACAGTGGAAACGTGTGTGGAGCGCCAGTGTACTGGTATACATTGCTTTGCAGCATTCACCATGTGCATAGCAAGTGACTTGTATGTCCGAAATGGGAGTGTGGTATGGTGAAGCAGAAATTGTGCGGGAGAAGGGTCTAGGGCGTACGTAGTAACTCGTGTGATTGTAGATTGAACTTTAGCCCAGAAGGGTTGTAACAGTGGATTTTTGAAGATGTGCATTGTACCCGTGATTTGATTTATCACATTGCAGAAATGTTAGTGTTTTTTTGGTGAAGTAGGGATTGATTCTATAGTTTTGTAGAGTATTTTTTTTAATTGTTTTCTTGTGAAGTTTACTTATCTGTGGTCCTTTGTTTGTATGATACAATCTGCGAGTATTCCGTGTCAGTTGGATGTGTATAGCTGCTGATTTTGACTTTTCGTCGTTGATGGTCATTAATGTGTGAAAATGTTGTTTTTTTCTTAATTTTCTTGGTGATAGTATGAATTTTGGTGAATGTTCTGAAGACTAGATTGTTTTGGATTGTTTTTTTTGATTGAGGTTATGTTTTGAATTTGCTTTGATTTGTGAGATTGTCTTTTTTTTGATAAAATTAGATTTAGGAATGTTCCTTCTTAATTGGTTTGAATTGATTGATTTTTTGTTTTGATTTGTTTTTTGAATGAGGTCTTCTTTTTTGACCTTGAATTGATTGTTTATGTGATGACTTGCATGTACAGTGGAAACGTGATGTTGGTGCTGCTAGATTTGTTCTGTTTGTATATGTTTTGCTTATTTGCTTATGCAGTGCACCATGTCAATAGCTAGGTGAAGCAGAATTGTGCGGGAGAAGGGTCTAGGGCGTACGTAGTAACTCGTGTGATTGTAGATTGAACTTTAGCCCAGAAGGTTGTAACAGTGGACATTTCCAAATGTGCATAAGTGTACCCGTGGTTTGATGGCATCTCCAACACAGAGCAGAAATGTTAGGGTCGAAGCGGTGAAGTAGGGATAGCACCCTATACCATCTAGAGTAGATTTTGAAATTATTTTCTTGTGTGGATACACATATAGAACCTTTGTTGTATGTGGTCATACATGTGGTCCCAGTCTTCGTGACAGTTGGATTTGTAGGTCAGCGCTCCAGGCCTTGCAGGCTTTCCTAGTTGAGAGGTCACTAATGTGTTTGAGACATGTATAAAGCACGAATATAACACGTCTCTGAGGAAAGTCCGTAGCGCAAAGTTTCTCAAAAGGGTAAGACGTCATTATATTCTTTTATGTGGGGTGAGCTGTGGATAAAATGATGGAGTTGTCTAATACATCCATGGTGTTAAGGTCCGGGTAGGCCATTTGTTCATAAGAAGCTCTCTGGATAAGAGCCGGCCGTCTTTGAAGAGGTGATGCAGACTTACACCGTCTGTGAGGCCAGATCCGCAAGAAAGTCACGTGACATACCAGGGGGGAGTCTGGGTTCAATCTGATAGAGTGAGCGGCCCCGGGGTGGAGGAGAACGCTGTATGCTTACTGACCTGTTGGTAACAGGACAAAGTAGGGCCTATGAGAATGTTGTTCCTTGAATTGCGATAGAATGTGAGCATTTGGTAGCCAAGGGGGGGTGGCAAGCGGGGTCTCCGAAAAAGCAGTTTCCAATTCAACCCAGGCCTTGCGAGTCTGATTTGTGGACCAATCGACTATTCTGCCATTTGACAAGCTTTGTAATAGCGGGAGATGTCAGGTAACCCTATACCTCCACATGTTTTGGGCATGGTTAGTTGATCAAAGCCAATTCTAGAGCATTTATTATTACATAGAAACGAGGTACATAATGTTTTGTAGGACTGGAAGGAGTTGGGCAATTTGATTGGAATGGTTTGTAATAGATACAAAAGTCCTGGGAGCACATTCATCTTAATGATGGCCGCTCTGCCAAACCAAGAAAAAGACGGTCGATCCCATTTTTGCAGATCTTTGGTAATGTTACGTAAGATGGGTAGGAAGTTTTTAGCATAGAGATCATTGAGATGTGTTGGCAGTTGGATTCCTAAATAGGTAATGGCTTCTGATTGCCACATGAACGGCTTGTCTAATTGCATCCGGAGATAGGGAAATATTGAGTGCTTGGGATTTAGTGAAGTTTATTTTAGAATTAGCCAGATATTGAAACAGATTGAAATCTTGTAGTAGGTTAGGTAGTGTAATGTGTGGATGTGTCAAGAATAGAAGGATGTCATCAGCGAAGGCCGCTATTTTGTGAGTTTTGCCATTGTATAGAGATCCCTTGAATATTGTCATTCGTTCTGATGCAAATTCAAGAAAGGTTCCAAGGTAAAAATTAAAAAGGAGGGGGGATAATGGGCAGCCCTGTCTGGTCCCATTACTTATGGAAAAGGCATCTGACAGAAGGCCATTGACTTTCACTTTAGCTGTCGGGGCGGTATAATGACATGATAAAGTTCAGAAGACAGGGAGGGAGACCAATGCCAGCCAGAACTGCTTCCATGTAGTCCATGCCAACCTGTCAAAGGCCTTTTCAGCATCTAAAGAATGGAAGAATCCAGGTTGTTCCTTCAGGGTTAACCAATGGTGTACATTAATTGCCCTAATTAGTGTTGTCTCTAGCCTCTCTACCGGGGACAAACCCCACCTGGTCCATTAGAGATAGATAGAATCTATGATATGTAATAAGCGATTGGCCAGTATCTTGGCAAAATCTTTAGATCGACATTTAACAGGGATATCGGGCGATAGTTTACTGGCAATGTCTGGTCTTTATTTTCTTTAGGAATCAGTGTGATATGGACTTCAGAGAGATGGCGCATGGACTGTCCTGGGGTATCTACCGGTAGTAGGTTAAAGGCTTTAGGAATGGGTGTGCTAGGACGTCAATGAAAGATTTGTAATAGGTAGTAGTAAGTCCATAAGGTCCCAGACTTTTGCCAGGTTTTAATTGTGCAATGGCCTGTTGTAGTTCTTCCAGCGTCAAAACACCGTCTAAATCTTGGCTTGTGACTGGGAAATGGGCTTAGGGAGGAATTGAGCAAGAAAAGACAGATGATTGACCTTACGTGGTCTAGTGTCCCCTGACTGGGTCGGGTGATAAAGGTAGGTTCTAAAGGGAGGTATAATACTTTTTGAATTCGGCTGCGATATCCATGGAGGTGGTAAGTGAGTGAGCTTGTTTAGAATGAAGTTGAGAAATGGTGCGAGATGCTTTTTTAGACTGCAAGGCCCGGGCTAAGAACTTGCCACACTTATTGCCATGTTCATAAAAGAGTTTTTGCGTTAAAACGTAGTTCCGCTTCGCTTTCTTTTCCACAATGTCTCGTAGTTGTTTGGGGGCCTGGTCAAGTTCAGGTACAGAATCTAACGCCTTGGAGCGCTTATGTAAACATTCCAGTGTACGCACTTTTTGGATTATGGAGTTAAAAGACGCTTGAGCCGTACGCTTCCGGGAGGCCGATACGGAAAGCAAGAGTCCACGAATCACACATCTGTGTTGCTTCCCATTGAGTGATGGAGTTGTTTCCGGGGACGAGTTTTCTTAAAATTATTGGTTAGGGATTCCCGCATTTGAGAGATCACGGATGAATCGGTAAGGAGAAAGGGATCTAATCCCATGATTTAGATGTGGGAGGGGCATCGGGAAGTTGTATAGTCATCTTAATTGGGTGGTGGTCAGAAAGAATTATTGGTTCGATGGAGGCAGATTTTAATGTGTGTAAGTCTTTTTGCGAAAGAAAGAGGTAGTCAATTCTTGGAATGACGTTTGTGAGGTGCTGAGAAAAAACGTGTAGTCTTTATCCGGTGGGAATGTAAGGTAACGCCATGAATCATAGAGGAGAAGGTCATTCAATTCAATTTTAATCTGTTTAAGCGCTCGGTAGGGTTGTGAAGAGTAGCCTGACGTGTATCTATTAAGGGATTCAGTGCTACATTAAAATCACCTCCAAGTATCAGGAGACCCAATTGAAATGCTGTTAGAATTTTGGAGATTTTACGAAAGAAGCTTACTTGAGCTGTATCAATGCTATAGATGTTTGCTAAAGTGAGCGGTTTGCGGTGTAGTGTGCCTTTAAGAAAGAGGAACCTTCCCTCCGGATCCTCGAGAGATTTGGTAATCATGAGCGGGAGAGTTTTGGAGATCAAAGTGGATACCCCCTTAGCTTTTACCTCTTTGTTAACTGAATGGTAAGCTGTTGGATAGGTGGCGTTGGCAAACGTAGGATGTGATCAGCATTGAAAATGAGTTTCCTGAATAAAAAGTACATCTGCACGCAGCTTTTTCATGTAGGTCAGGAGTTGTGAACGTTTTTCCGGAATACTGAGGCCTCTTGCGTTAAGAGAAGCCACAGTGAGTGTCTGGTGGGCTCGTATAGATGTGCGTGTAGAGGACATTTTAATTTGGGACATAGAGAAAAAAAAAAAAAGGGGGGGAGGAATAAAGGTATGGGGAAGAGGGGGTGGTTGGGAGAAGAACGGAGGTAGAAGAGCAAAGTAGAGGTGACAGGGATAGTGTAAAAGAGTTCCAGAAATCAGAAAGCTTTTTTTACAATTTTATGATTTTTTTCACAGATTAATGTTTTATTATTTTTATCATTTATTTTCAAAATGCTTTTGGGTGGCCAGTGGATGGTGTCAGTAGAGCAGTGGTGTGGTTGTCAGAATTTTTTAATTTTTATTATCTAATTTTTTAATTATTTTTTACAATTTATTTCTGTATTATTTTTTTCATAATGATTTTGTGGGGGCAGTGGACAGTGTCAGTAGGGAGTGAACAGGGAGCACTAGTATATGTTAGGCTGTCATTAGATTGTGATGAATAAACAGAACAGAATGGAGGAAGGAAGGAAAGGGAGGGAATAGATGGAAGGAGGAAGATAGAGGAGGGAAGGGAGGAAGGGAGGAAGGAAGGAAGGAAGGAAGGAAAGGGAGGGAGGGAATTTATAGAGGAAGGAAGGAATGAAAGAAAATGGATGGACGAAGTAATGAAGGTAAAGGAAGGAGGGAAGGAAAGAAGGGAGGGAGGAAGGAAGGGAGGGAGGAAGGAAGGAAGGAAGGAAAAGGAGGGAGGGAATGGATGGAGGAAGGAAGGAAGGAGGGGTGGGAGGAAGGAAGGGAAAGGAAAGCGGGGATAATAAATGGAGGGAGGAAGAAAGGGGAGGGAAGGAAGGGAGGGAAGGAGGAAGGAAGGAAGGAGAAGGAAGGAAGGAAGGAAGGAAGGAAGAAAAGAAGGAAGGAAGGAAGGGAAGAAAAGGGAGGGAGGGAAGTTATAGAGGAAGGAAGGAATGAAAGAAAATGGATGGATGAAGTAATGAAGGTAAAGGAGGGAAGGAAGGGGAGGGAAGGAAGGAAGGAAGGAAGGGAGGGAGGAAGGAAGGAAAAGGAGGGAGGGAATGGATGGAGGAAGGAAGGAAGGAAGGAGGGGTGGGAGGAAGGAAGGGAAAGGAAAGGGGGGGATAATAAATGGAGGGAGGAAGAAAGGGGAGGGAAGGAAGGGAGGGAAGGAGGAAGGAAGGAAGGAAGGAAAGAAGGGGGGAAGGAGGGAAGGAGGAAGGAAGGAAAAGGAGGGGTGGGAGGAAGGAAGG